>NC_092045.1:116006739-116363405 GCF_003086295.3 Arachis hypogaea
TGGGAGGGGAGGGATATCATAACAAAAACTTAATGAGGGAGCTGCTTTTAGTGTTCTATTGCTGTTTTGTCAACAAAATTATCAAGTCCAAGAATTACATATCACATTAGCAGCTGAAAATTTGTTTCAATGCGCTAGAAAATATAATGCTAAAAGTCACAATTGACATTGAACTGTAACATGATAAGTTTGATGCTATCACTATTTAGTGATGTTCCTGCACTGCTAATACTAAGTTGTCCCCTGTTGCATTCACTAGAAACCTCGGCTCATGAATTAACTCATTTGAATTGTCAAATGTTTCTTATAGCTATCTTACACTCCCAATTTGATACGAATAGCAACTGCACAATGCAGCCACTGCCATGTTTAGTTTGCCTAATATAAAAGCCAGGTACTGTAACTATCATGTACGCCATTTTGACAACTCAATCTATGCTTTGTAAGATCAAATCGGAGACTTGTAACCAATTTTTGGCATCACTTATGCAAACAAAATATGTGTATTTTGAATACTAATTTTAAACTCTTGAACCATTATGTCTTTTTTAAAAATCCTTCTTTCTCTCTTTTTGTTTAAACTCTATTCCAACAAATTTGGATCAATATTTATTTATTAATAGCTTGCAAAACTTTCATTGTGGAAGAAGTGAATGGAAAAATAAGTGCGTATATGCAAGTTACTAAATTACGGACTTAGTTGTCAATGGAAATATAAACAACAATTTTTGAGAATTCAAAGTTCTCACAATTTTTGAGGAACAGAACTCTTAACATTTCCGGCAGACCATCTCTAGGGAAGGCAGTCCGAGAAGGAATGGCATCGATATGTAATTGTTCAAGAGAATTAAGACCAAGCATTAATTTACTGATATGTTTCTGTTATCTACTTGAACAGAAAATTGTGACTCAAGTAGAGAACAACTGGATAAATGAAGTTTAGTCAAGGAAGGAAGGTTGCTGGGTAAATTTCCTTTGAGTTTTGGACAATTGCTTAGAGACAGATGAGAAAGACGAGGGAAGAGTGTAGCTATACCACCCATGAAGTTCCATTCCTTCGAAACTCTGTCTCCAAGGAGGGAAATGGTTGAAATGATGGAGAACAACATCCATAAAATTCAGGACCAATAGTCTTCACTAAGATAATATCAAATATGATGAGTTCTTTAAGATCATGAAGCTGTCCAAGAGGTGGTAGTAATGAACAATAGTGACAACTTCGGATGAGGAATTACCTAACCAGTTGGGAAACCAGGTTCCAGCATAGAATTAGATGGTTAGTTTCTTCAAGTTTGTTGAAGGCTGCAGGTGCTCCAATACAAGATGTTGGGACTTTTCAGCAGTGCAGCTATCCCATTCTAATGACAGATCTTCAATTTGTTCTTTCTTCTTCATATTGGCTTGTGAAGCATCACAGGAGTCAACAATGTTTTGTAGCTTTGAAATGCAGAGCTTCCCTTGCAAATTGGGAAATTTTTACAATTCTCCCACCTTCAATCCATTTTGCTGTCTGCTAACAACAAACCCAGATAAAGTTTGGAGATTTTCTAGTCTTGCTATTTGTGCCGGTATCTCCTGCAATTGAGTTCCACTAATGTCGAGGTGGCGAAGATTCACCAACATTGCTATCTCCTCAGGTAATTCAGTGAGAAATTTACAATCAGACAACAGCAAGCTCTGTAGATTGTAGAGCTTGCAAACCACAGAAGGCAACCTTTTAATGTTAGAGCCAGAGAGATCTAAATGCCGCAAATGTTTTAAAGCTCCAACGGAGTCTGGTAACTCAGAGATATTCTTGTAGTGTGACAAAGATAATACCCGCAACTGTTTTAACTTGGGCAACAAGTCATATATTACCTTGTTTGATAGGTAATAGTCAAATGACCATCCATTCAATGATAAGGGAAGGAAAACTATCATCACATTTTTTCACAATTTCTCTTCCAATTCCTTCTAGGTTGGACCTTTCACTGGAATTATTTGCTCCAAATGCGTGTTCAGCAATCTTCACTATCAAGAGATGTCAAATGGAAGATAGGAAAGGTTTGCATAGCAGAGTATTCAAGTTATCAGTATTTGTTGTTTTGAGGTAACCGATTCAAGCAGAGTCTTAGTGACCCTGAAAACATCAAAATCCTTTGAAACACATGCCCATGCTTTTAAATCAAACTTGTCTTTAACTTCATCATCATTTTATAGGAGTTTAGCAAGGGTTGTTTTCCCAATCCCTCCCATGCCAACAATCGCAATCACTCCTATTTTATTGAACACTCAGCAATGTCATCTTCATCTTTCCAAGAAGTGAAACATTAAGCTTCCTTCCCCTAAAGAAGTCCAAGAACTCATTGGAAATGATCTTATCCAACAACACCTGAACAGAAGCAGAGAGTAATGCCCCTCACACAATAGCAGCAGCCGTATTTTCTTTGGTTTAAATAAGACCCTACAGTTACCAGTAAATAACAGCATTAGTTTACAAGAGAAGTAGTGTGTAGGTAAGGATTAATAGCACACAAATTTCTCACTTCTTAGTGTTTGATGGATTTACAATTGTACTTTAATCAGTTAATGATGATTATTCTTAAGTAATTAGTAACAAGTTAGAACAAATGAATAGGATAAAATAGAGAGCCATGAGAGGACCAAAATGTGGTTTATTGATTCTATCAGCAGATGTTATTACAGTCTCTCTCTCTAAAGAAGAGAGGAAGAGAGGAAGAGAGAGAGAGAGCTGAATTCTTATTTTAGAAGTAGAAGGAAAAAGATCCTCTCCAGTTTTTTTAACAATTGATAGAATTCAGTGTGATCTATCACCTTTGATTCTATGAGTGGGACCAGAAATAAATAAGAGAGAAAGTACAATGAATGGTTAGATTGAACACTGGATACCATCCAGTTTTTTTTTCACTGGAGAGGATCCACTCCCGTAGAATTTAATCAGAAACCAAATGATATGATTAGAAGCAATTAGTAGTAGAATTTCTCTCAACTAAGATACTTCATATCCAGATCTATATTATTATTATTATTATTATTATTATTATTATTATTATTATTATTATTATTATTATTAAAATACAGAAAGATATTTATTTCAACAAATTAAAAGTGTATGTACTTTGTATTTTTAAGAGAAGATGACACTTCTTTTTTTATGAAATGTCTAAAAAACATTCCATTCTCTCAATTTACAAAACTTAAAATTAAGAAATTAAATAAAGAAGTGTAATGAAAATAAAAATTTAACAAAATTGAAAAGAATGCTTAGCACCTGCGAGTTGCTAGAGTTACAATCACATTGTTGTGTGCCTTTCTCTTATTGTTTTGGTGTGGCTTGTCTTATTGGTATTTCCGGCGGGTCCAAACAACAAAAATAAAAAAAAAATTAAAAAACCTCTTGCTCCCAGTTTGTGCAAGTTACAGTCATGGTTGCTCTGCAACATTTTCAAAGTTGGGATCACAAAACATACATAAAACTTATACAAAAAATTCAAAATTTCAGCACCACAAAATCAACAAATCATGTCGCGGCCATTCACCAGAAAAAAAAGTTGTTCTGCAATTGGACAAATCCTAAAATTAGCTCTGCCATAAATAATTTGGAAAATGAAATTACTTTCAAACTTCTACGTATTAATAAAATCCCAAAAATGTGCGCGCCATCACAAATTTTTTGTTTTCAGAAACGACGTTAATAATCTCCACTAAGTCACTAACACAACAATAACAGAACACATGTCATCTCTTTATTTTTTGGTCAATTTTAAAACCTGGTCGCTGGAGACACGATTAATTTAAATTTAATTTTTTAAATTTTGAAATGTGATCACTCATTTTTAAATAATTTTTTTATAATTTTTTAATCTTAATTATAAAATAAATAATAAAAAAATCACACTTTATCCTTTAAAATAAAATTTAAAATTTAGAGAATTCAAAATTTCAAATCCTATCCACTACTTATAATACAATTACATTTACGTTCTTCTTCGTTGTATTTCGAGGGCATGCAGATGGCGCCTCAACACCCAACAGCGGCGCTCCTCTTGTGTGAAGTGGTGATGGAGATCCTCTCTTGGATTCCTGCAAAGCCTGTCACGCGCCTGAAGCTTGTGTGCAAGTCATGGAACTCCATCATCTCCCACCCTCACTTCGTCAAACTTCACCTTCACCGTTCACCCAATAATGCCATCCTCCTGTCTACGCGAACACCACCTTTCCCCGACAAAGAAAGAAAACAGGGCATAGTGTTGAGTAGCGTTGAATCTTTCATCCAAAATCCATCATCTACTCTTGATGCTCAAGAGAATCGCCACTCTCTACACGTACAAGACTGGGTTTTGGGTTCATGCAACGGGTTGGTTTGTGTGGCCCATGTTCTATACAAGAACCATATTTGCGATATCCGGTTTCGTTTATGGAACCCTCTCACAGGGTTTATTTCAGGGAACTCGCCTTGCTTATGTGTCAATGCGCATAATGTTTTTGGGTTTGGGTATGATGAGTCAAGTGACAGTTACAAGGTAATGACTGTCATTCGGGATTCTTCTGGAACAGTAACTGCCCAAGTTTATAGCTTCCGTGGCAGTTCTTGGAAGAGGGTCAACAGTTTTCCTGCTTTTCCGTTTTCTGATGAAGATATTGGCCACTTCATCGGTGGCACTCTTAATTGGCTAGGTCTCCGTAACCCGCTTGGAGATGATTATGATTGGGCTGATGTTACACTTGATATGTTAATGATTGTTTCTTTTGACCTGAAATCGGATACACACAAACAGATTCTGCTTCCAAAGGGTATCGATGAGATCTCCAGTAAAGATCCAACTCTGGGAGTTTGGGGAAATAGCCTGTATCTTCTTCATGATTACAAGAACACTCATTTTATTGCATGGCAAATGAAGGAGTTTGGAGATGAAAATTCTTGGACTCAATTGCTAAAGATTAGCTTTCACTATCTCGGTGTTGAAAGGCTATTATTCCCGGAGTTTATATTTGAGAATGGAAATATCTTCATGTTGAGAGGTAGGCATCGTTTTGAGGAAGTTTTTTATGACCGAAGAGATAATAGTGTTAAACGCGTTAATATCTTGGCCAACAATTGTTACTTCCATGTATTTGATTATGTAGAGAGCTTGATTCAGCCTTGTTAAAATTCGGTTCCTATTCAAAGTTTTGCTTCTGCAGCTTTTTATTCTGTTATTTTAAATTCTTATATTTCATGTAGGCCTAGCAAAGTTCATGTCATTGTGATTATTTTGGGTGTTTTCTTACTTTAGCTAGTTCTTGTTGTTGTGTCCAAATTTGTAGACAGATCACTTTTATCATGACTATTTTAACATCCTACCTACTTAATAAAACTAATCACACAAACAAATGATAATAGTCTAATAATGTTTGATCATCACTTCAATCCAGTTTTAGTTTTTCAAATTCAACATGATGTATATACTTTCATTAGTTTTTTCCTTGGAAATTATTTGACTATGTAAAGGTGGTTTAAAAAGTAAATTTGTCATGCAGTATATGATTTCTTGGATCTTTAGATACATGTCTAATAGGATGGCAACTAAAATAAGATTGTTTTCTTAAATTGTTACATATATGTTTAATAGCATGGTAATTATGTGTATTCTAAATTTTGTGCTGTGAGATAGTTAATACAAAAAAAGACGATAAAGTATTGACTAACGAGAGAATTTTGTGTGACTGAAAAAGTTAGATATACTTAAAATCTTAAAATAATGTTGTAGAGGGACGATAGGGAGGGGAGGGGTATCATAACAAAAACTTGATGAGGGAGCTGCTTTTAGAATTGATCATACCATATGATCGTCCGAAACGAGAGGAAAAGACGTTTCGCACCTTGGCACTGCACGATAGACTTTGATACCTGGCTTTCACTTTACATCCAAGTGTCTCGGTGTTGATTTCATCCAACAAATCGTCAGCATCAAAGACAGCTTGTGTGAGCTCATTCAGCCATTCCTCTACAGCAGGATTTATGATCTGCTTCTCCTCGGCATCATTTAGAACAGCTTGATCACTCAGCAATGTCATCTTCATCTTTCTAAGAAGTGAAACATTAAGCTTCCTTCTCCTAAAGAAGTCTAAGAACTCATTGGAAATGATCTTATCCAACAACACCTGAACAGAAGCAGAGAGTAATGCCCCTCCCATAATAGCAGCAGCCATATTTTCTTTGGTTTAAATAAGACCCTACAGTTACCAGTAAATAAAAATATTAGTTTACAAGAGAAGTAGTATGTAAGTAAGGATTAATAGTCAAAATGGCTATAAGAAACTATGGTAATAATTAAGCAACACTTCAAAAGTTAGACAGAGGCTCTTGTTAGGAAGGATAAATGTAATAGGTGGTAGATTTGTTTTTGTGCTATCATCTCGAATACTTAAGTGTAAACGACAGGATAGAAGTAATAGAAGGATGAGGATAACTCTCTTGACTTTTTATTTCCATGAACCTATGTATTTATAGACCAAAAGCCATAGATTGTTTTCATAACTTCATTTTCAATTGATTTAAGTTAAGCAACAAGTCATGTAATTTCTATTGAGATGCTGATAAATCATGTTGAATGTGAAGGTCATGGTTTTATTAAATGAATAGATTCTCTATTTTGGTGTCATTTTAAATGTGAAGGTCATGAGAATTTGATTTTGATCATTATATATTTTTCTGCTTGTATTTTCAGTATGTTATGTAAAATACTTCAATTTTTTAATTTTTTTTTGGGTGACTATATAAAATACTTCAGTTATTGACAGAGAAAGTCAATCATATATTTTATTACTAATTTATAGGCAAATGAGTTTTTTAAAGAAAAATCAATTGGGTGTTTTATATGTAAAAGTAAATTTGATGATTTATAGTGTTTTAAATTTTAGAATAATTTTTTATTATAATAATTAAAAATTTTGACATTTTGATTGTTTGAAAAACGTTTGCATGAATAATAAATTTTTAGAATTTAAAATGATTAAAACAATTAATAGACAAACGTATTAGATTTTAATTGCATATACTTTTTTTATTAATAAAACAAAGACATCAAATAATAATTTAGTTAAATTATTAAAGTTTTACTTAAAGAAATAATACGAATAATAAATAAAATTTAAAATCTTAAATAATATATATCCTTTCGATTGAAGTTTACATAATGAAAAAGTTCTATTTATTAAACAATAATACATAATTGTTATAATAATGATGAGTGAATTGATTGGGTTATACACATACATCATAAATGAAGAAGAGCTCACTAAGTGTCATGATATTAAAGTATTTTTTTCAAGTAATATATTTTTTCAAAATTTGCTATTTGAATATTTTTTATATTCTATATTATTATTTATCATAAAAAGAATTCTGTCTAACGAAGTAGAAACAAATGAATTAAATATGTACTAAATATTATGTTGGAATAGTTTTACAAATAAAAAGAGATAATCTAAATATTGGATGAATAATCTATTAATATATAGGAGGAACAATTTTAATAGTTAATTTTACTCTTATATAACAATAAATTTATTCACTTATTTCACTTTTTTTTATTAGTTAAACTGTGTTCTAAAAATTCCTCCAATTTTTAAATATTTATTTTTTATAATATGATAAAATATCAATTAACTATATTACGTGTACATTAAAATTAGTTATCAAAGTCAGCTAACTATTAAAATAAAATATATATTAGAATATAAATATATATTAAAAATAAATTAAAATATACATATATTTATATACAAATATATTAATGATTAATTTTATTATATAAATAGCATTTTTGTATATCAATATAATAAAAAGAGATTAATCTCTCATTTCATATAACATGTAAAAGTTTTATTGTTCATGTATAAAGTTCTTTATTCATAGATTAAAAAAGGTTTAATTGCTCTATTAGTCTCTATAGTTTTACAAAATTTTTACTTAGGTTTCTATACTTTTTTTTTCTTTTTAATTGGGTTCTTGCACTAATTTTTTTTTCAATTAGGTCTCTCTTGATAGTAATTAGCTTAATTGTACAGGAATCCAACTAAAAAAAAGTTGGTGCAGAGACTCAAATAAAAAAAAGTGTAGAGATTTAATTAAAAAATAAATTTGGTGCAATGAGTCAATTAAAAGATAAAAAAATATGGAACCTAATTAAAAATTTTACGAAACTATAAGGACCAATAAAGTAATTAAACCATTAAAAAATTAAACGATAAAATATATTTATAAAAATAGCCCGCATGAAACACACTAGTTCTGATTATTTATTAAAAAGACAAAAAAATATTTATTTCAACAAATTAATAGTGTATGTACTTTGTATTTTTAAAAGAGAATAACACTTTTTTTATGAAATGTCTAAAAAACATCTCTTTCTCTCAATTTACAAAATTTAAAATTAAGAAAATAAATAAAAAAGTGTAATGAAAATAAAAATTTTGACAAAATTTAAAAGAATGCTTCCCACCTGCAAGTTGAGTTACAATCACATTATTGTGTGCCTTTCTCTTATTGTGTTGGTGTGGCTTGTCTTATTGGTATTTTCGGCGGATCCAAACAACAAAAATAAAAATAAAAATAAAAAAATCTCTTGGGATTACAGCCATGGCTGCTGTGCAACATTTTCAAAGTTGGGATTACAAAACATACATAAAACTTATACAAAATTTCAAAATTCTGGCACCACAAAATCAACAAATCATGCCACAGCTATTCACCGGAAAAAAGAGTTGTTCTGCAATTGGACAAATCCTAAAATTAGCTTTGTCTTATACAACTTAAAAAATAAAATTATTTTTACACCTCTACATATTAATAATAAAATTTTAAAAATATGTGTGCGATTACAAATTTTTCATTTTCAGAAAGGACTTTAATAATCTCCACTAACAATAACAATAACCGGACACATGTCGTCTCTTTATTCTCTAGTTAATCTTAAAATCTAGCTGAGACACAATTAATTTAAAATTAAGATTTTCAAATTTTAAAACGTAATCTTAATCTCTTATTTTTTATAAATTTTTTTATATTTTTTTTAGTTTCACCTACAAAAGCGAATGATAAGTAACAAAAATAAAATTCAAATTTTTAAGGATACAAATTCCAGCCAACTTATAATACAATTACATTGACGTTCTTCGTTGTATTTCGAGGACATGGACATGGCGGCTCAACACCCAACAGCAGCGCTCCTCTTGTGTGAAGTGGTGATGGAGATCCTCTCTTGGGTTCCTGCAAAGCCTCTCACGCGCCTCAAGCTTGTGTGCAAATCATGGAACTCCATCATCTCCCACCCTCACTTCGTCAAACTTCACCTTTACCGTTCACCCAAAAATGCCATCCTCCTCTTTACGCGAGCACAAGCGCTCACCCTCGGCGGAGAAGAAAAACAGAGCTTAGTGTTGAGTAGCGTTGAATCTTTCATCCAAAATCCATCATCCTCTCTTGATGCTCAAGAGAATCGCCACTCTCTACATGTAGAAGACTGGGTTTCGGGTTCATGCAACGGGTTGGTTTGTGTGGCCGGTATTCTTTTCCACTCCAACGACGATATTTGCGATATCTGGTTTCGTTTATGGAACCCTCTCACAGGGTTTGTTTCAGTGAACACGCCGTGCTTACGTGCCAACGTGCATAATTCTTTTGGGTTTGGGTATGATGAGTCAAGTGACAGTTACAAGGTAGTGACTGTCATTCCGGATTCTTCTGGAACAGTAACTGCGCATGTTTATAGCTTCCGTGATGGTTCTTGGAAGACGATCAACAGTCTCCCTGCTTTTCTGTTTTATGCAGAAGATAATAACGGCCACTTCATCGGAGGCACTCTTAATTGGCTAGGTCTCCGTAACCCGCGTGGAGATGATTATGATTGGGCTGATGTTACACTTGATATGTTAATGATTGTTTCTTTTGACCTGAAATCGGATACACATAAACAGATTCTGCTTCCAAAGGGTATCGATGAAATGCCCCGTGAAGAGCCAATTCTGGGAGTTTGGGGAAATAGGCTGTATCTTCTTCATGATTACAACAACACTCATTTTATTGCATGGCAAATGAAGGAGTTTGGAGATGAAAATTCTTGGACTCAATTGCTAAAGATTAGTTTTCACCATCTCGGTGTTGAAACGCTATTTCCAGAATTTATATTTGAGAATGGAAATATCTTCATGTTGAGAGGCAGGCATTGTTTTGAGGAAGTTTTGTATGACCGAAGAGATAATAGTGTTAAACGCATTAATAACTTGGCCAACAATAGTTACTTCATTGCATTTGATTATGTTGAGAGCTTGGTTCAGCCTTGTTAAAATTCGGTTCCTATTCGAAGTTTTGCTCCTGCAACTTTTTGTTCTGTTATTTTAAATCCTTATCTTTCATGTAGGCCCAGCAAAGTTCAGGTCATTGTGATTATTTTGGGTGTTTTCTTACTTTGGCTACTCCTTGTTGTTGGATCCAAATTTATAGACGGATCACTTCTATTTTGGCTGCAAACTTTATATACACAGGTGCATAAAATTCTAACGTCCTTATCATGACTCCTTTTTGCATAAGTTTATTAATTTTTGCTAACTGTTGGATGAAGTTTACAGACAAATTGATTTTTTCATTAGTAAGAATCTAGAAGATGATTTTCGCGACCATCCCATTGTAAAAGGAATGAAATTTTCACTTTCTTTATTTAGTTATTGGTTACTTTATCTTTTCATGACATATGTTTTGTATGATGAACAAGCTTGATGGCAAGATGGAATCTTCTTTATAGTCATGGGATTGTACTAATAGGAATGAATAATATGAGGATGAAAATAAATTATGACATCCTATTACCCTGCCAAAAGTACCCTAAGTATGCCCTATCTATTTATGATGTATATACATTCATTAGTTTTTTCTGTGGAAATTATGTGAAGGTGGTTTTGATCCTATGTATCTCCATTTCCAATAGTGTTGGAACCAAAAAACTTACGTGTCAGTATTGTTTTTAGTTCTTGTTTTCTTCGGAGTAACTTTGTCTTGCAGCATATGATTTCTTGGATCTTTAGATACATGTCTAATAAGATAGCAACTAAAATAAGATTGCTTTCTTAGATTGTTACATACATGTCTAATAGAATGGTAACTATGTGTATTCTGAATTTTGTTGCTGTGAGATAGTTAATACGAAGAAAAGATGATGAAATATTGACTAATGAGAAATTTTTGCTACTGAAAAAAGTTAGATGAACTAAATTTGGATCAATATTTATTTATTAATAGCTTGCAAAACTTTCATTGTGGAAGAAGTGAATGGAAAAATAAGTGCGTATATGCAAGTTACTAAATTACGGACTTAGTTGTCAAAGGAAATATAAACAACAATTTTTGAGAATTCAAAGTTCTCACAAATTTTGAGGAACAGAACTCTTTAACACGTTTCCGGCAGACCATCTCTAGGGATGGCGGTCCGAGAAGGAATGCCTTCGATATGTAATTGTTCAAGAGAATTAAGACCAAGCATTAATTCACTGAATAGATTTGATGCATTGATAATGTTTCTGTTATCTACTTCAACAGAAAATTGTGACTCAAGTAGAGAACAACTGGATTAATGTAAAAATACACCATGTTTGCAAATGAGGAATTACCTAACCAGTTGGGAAACCAGGTTCCACCATAGAATTTGATGGTTAGTTTCTTTAAGTTTGTTGAAGGCTGCAGGTGCTCCAATACAAGATGTTGGGACTCTTGAGCAGTGCAGCTATCCCATTCTAATGATAGATCTTCAATTTTTTCTTTCTTCTTCATATTAGCTTGTGAAGCGTCACAGAGGTCAACCATTTTTTGTAGCTTTGAAATGCAGAGCTTCCCCTACAAATTGAATTCGTCACCAACTTCTTCCAGGATTTTCTTACTTTTTGTCACATGTACTAAACTTTCTGCGATCCATAGCCGAACTAGCATCTCTTTTTCTAAGACTGAGTTATTTGGAAAAATTGAACAATAAGCAAAGCAACGTTTCAAAGGAGCCGGAAGGAAATGATAGCTTAGTAGCAGAGCAGGTTGCACATTCAAAATTGGCAGATCCCAAATGTTACTTCTAAGTACCTTATTCCAATCATTTTTCGACAATATGGTGCGAAGAAGACCCCCCAATGCAACTGCAGCTAAAGGCAAACCATCACATTTTTTCACAATTTCTCTTCCAATTCCTTCTAGGTTGGACCTTTCACTGGAATTAGCAAGTAAAGACCAACAATCTTCACTATCAAGAGATGTCAAATGGAAGATAGGAAAGATTTGCATAGCAGAGTATTCAAGTTATCAGTATTTCTTGTTTTTGAGGTAACCGATTCAAGCACAGTCTTAGTGACCCTGAAAACATCTTAAATAAGACCCTACAGTTAATGATGATTACAAGAGAAGTAGTGTGTAAGTAAGGATTAATAGCATACAAATTTCTCACAAACAAGTTTTTTAGTATTTGATGGATTTATAATTATACTTTAATCAGTTAATGATGATTATTCTTAAGTAATTAGTAACAAGTTAGAACAAATGAATAGCATAAAATTGAGAGCCATAAGAACCAAAATATGGTTTATTGATTCTATCAGTAAATATTATTACAGTCTCTCCCTCTAATTTTGGACCTCACTAATCAAAGAAGAGAGGGAGAGAGAGAGCTGAATTTTTACTTTAGAAATAGAATTTAGTCCGAAACCAAAATTCGAGCTTCTCTCAACTAAGATATTTCATTTCCTTCATTCATATTCAGATCCAGCTGCTTCTTGTTTTGATGAGAAGTAACTCAAAACTCAAAGTCAACGTCAACCTTAACAAAAAAAAATCAATAAACTAATTAAAAAGATATTTATTTCAACAAATTAAAAGTGTATGTACTTTGTATTTTTAAGAGAAAATGAAGCTTCCTTTTTTATGAAATGTCTACAAAACATCCATTTCCATCAATTTACAAAACTTAAAATTAAGAAAATAAATTAACAAATTCTCCATCTCATTCTGATTCTTCATCTTTATCTCTCTTTCTTCTCTCATTCTCTATTTTTTTATCTTTCTTTTCTATAGAAAATAAAATTAACAAAATAACATAATTTAAATAAAAAATATTATTATTATTGTTATTATATACATAATTTTTATTTAGTTTTAAATTTTTACCGCTTATCTTTTTAATCTATATTTTCATTTCTCTTTTTTCAAATATTTATTACATATAATTTGGAGAGAATACTAATGTCATAACTAAAAGTTAGAATCAAGATTAAATTGTTTTAAAAAAATTAATTTTGAATTAATTTTATAACTATCAATATAAAATTTTTATGCTAATATCTAATTATATTTTTATATACACAGGGAGAAAAAATATTATTTTTAAATAGCAAGTATAAAAATTAATTATTTCTATTTGTGAAACAAACTTAATAGTTAAAACCTAATTAAATGTAAATATACACATTAAATTATTTTAAATTTTAGATAACGAATGTTAAAATTAATTATTAATAAAAAATTAGACTTTTCATATAAAAATAATAACTAAAAATTTTATTATTTGATTTTTTTTATCTACAGATATCTTGATGATTAGCTAGAGACTTCTGTCAACCTACTATTTTTTTTTGCGAAAGTAATTTAATTTTATAAATCTTTTATACCATACATAATTTATACTATCAGAATAAAATGAATCATAATTTTAAAAAATTTATATTCTAATATTACAGATAAAAATACTAATATTAATAAAATCCCAAAAATGTGTGCGATCAGAAATTTTCCCGTTTTCAAAATCGGCTAATAATTTCCGCTAACCACAACAATTACAGGACACATGTCATTTCTTTATTCCCTAATCAATTTTAAAACCTAGCCACCAGACACAATCAATTTAAATTTAAATTTAAATTCTCTAAATTTTAAAATGTGATCACACATCTTTAAATAATTTTTTTATATGTTTTTAATTTCATCTATAAAATAAATAATAAAAGGTCACAATTTATCTTTTAAAATAAAATTTAAAATTTAAAAAATTCAAATCTCAACAACCTTATAATACAATTACATTTACGTTCTTCGTTTTATTTCGAGGGCATGCACATGGCGCCTCAACACCCAACAGCGGCGCTCCTCTTGTGTGAATTTGTGATGGAGATCCTCTCTTGGATTCCTGCAAAGCCTGTCACGCGCCTCAAGCTTGTGTGCAAGTCATGGAACTCCTTCATCTCCGATCCTCACTTCGTCAAACTTCACCTTCACCGATCACCCAAAAATGCCATCCTCCTGATTACGCGAACACCACCTCCCCCCAACAAAGAAAGAAAAAATGGCATAGTGTTGAGTAGCGTTGAATCTTTCATCCAAAATCCATCATCCACTCTTGATGCTCAAGAGAATCGCCACGTTCTACACTTCCAAGACTGGGTTTTGGGTTCATGCAACGGGTTGGTTTGTGTGGCCCATATTCTTTTCCACCCCAACAACGATAATTGCGATATCTTGTTTCGTTTATGGAACCCTCTCACAGGGTTTATTTCAGGGAACTCGCCTTCGCCTTGCTTAGGTGTCAATGAGGATAATGTTATTGGGTTTGGGTATGATGAGTCAAGTGACAGTTACAAGGTAATGACTGTCATTCGGGATTCTTCTGGAACAGTAACTGTCCAAGTTTATAGCTTCCGTGGCAGTTCTTGGAAGAGGGTCAACAGTTTTCCTGCTTTTCCGTTTTCTGCTGAAGATATTGGCCACTTCATCGGTGGCACTCTTAATTGGCTAGGTCTCCGTAACCCGCTTGGAGATGATTATGATTGGGCTGATGTTACACTTGATACGTTAATGATTGTTTCTTTTGACCTGAAATCGGATACACATAAACAGATTCTGCTTCCAAAGGGTATCGATGAGATCTCCAGTAAAGATCCAACTCTGGGAGTTTGGGGAAATAGGCTGTATCTTCTTTATGGTTACAAGAACACTCATTTTATTGCATGGCAAATGAAGGAGTTTGGAGATGAAAATTCTTGGACTCAATTGCTAAAGATTAGTTTTCACTATCTCGGTGTTGAAAGGCTATTATTTCCGGAGTTTATATTTGAGAATGGAAATATCTTCATGTTGAGAGGTAGGCATCGTTTTGAGGAAGTTTTTTATGACCGAAGAGATAATAGTGTTAAACGCATTAATATCTTGGCCAACAATTGTTACTTCCATGTATTTGATTATGTTGAGAGCTTGATTCAGCCTTGTTAAAATTCGGTTCCTATTCAAAGTTTTGCTTCTGCAGCTTTTTATTCTGTTATTTTAAATTCTTATATTTCATGTAGGCCTAGCAAAGTTCATGTCATTGTGATTATTTTGGGTGTTTTCTTACTTTAGCTACTTCTTGTTGTTGTGTCCAAATTTGTAGACAGATCACTTTTATCATGACTATTTTAACATCCTACCTACTTAGTAAAACTAATCACACAAACAAATGATAATAGTCTAATAATGTTTGATCATCACTTCAATCCAGTTTTAGTTTTTCAAATTCAACATGATGTATATACTTTCATTAGTTTTTTCTTTGGAAATTATTTGACTATGTAAAGGTGGTTTAAAATGTAAATTTGTCATGCAGTATATGATTTCTTGGATCTTTAGATACATGTCTAATAGGATGGCAACTAAAATAAGATTGTTTTCTTAAATTGTTACATATATGTCTAATAGCATGGTAACTATGTGTATTCTGAATTGGAAAAGTATGAGGAGACAATAATCTTATTGTACAATACGTACAATGGGGGTTTAATTGTAATTAAAATTAAATTATAGGTAGTTATTTAATTTTAAAATTTTTCTAATTTGAAATTTGAATTAAATTAGGATTACTTTCAGTTATAGAATCAAAACAACAAACCCTTTTCTCAATCTACCATTACCTCCTTTCTTTCCATTGCTTCTTCTCTAACCAACCCTTATCTCTCTTCTTCCTTTTCTCAACCCAGATCACCCCAACCATCACTCCCCAGCCAACCAACCACCGTCGCTCACCCTCTCTCTCTTCTCTTTCTTTCCTCTTTCCCCCATTTCTCCCTGCTATGTTTGCTGCCCCACGCCCCCTGTTTGCGCCTGCCAGCTCCGGCGAGCAATACCCCGGTGCAACCCAACAGCGGCTAAGTTCTGTGCCGCTGCGACACCATCACTGCCCCCGTTCTTCTTTCTCTCCTTCATCAACACAGGTTCCATCCCTTTTCTTGTCTTCGGTTCTTTCTATTTTATTTATTTCATTGCTTTTAATTCTGGTTTCTGGATATAGATTAAGCTTAGGACTAGTTAATATCTGTTGCAAGATTGAATGTGTTTGTTGGCTGAATTTTATGAGTTGATTGCTGCTTCCATTGAACTAAATGCTCTGTTTACACATGATGCACACCATATGCTCGATGAAATGCCTAAATGAAATCTGTATGTTTAATTCTTATGTATGGCCAGTATTTGACTTAAATTATATTCTCATGAGGCATTATAATTTACAATTGTGCAGTTTTATGTGATTTCTAATGATGTTTGAGCTTGAATTTTGTTATGCACTTGCTTGTGATTTTTTATCAAAACACCAATTTGGTTAAAAATTCAGATGTTATCAATTGTTTGGTATATTTTTAAGAAGTGCATACCATGTTTTATTGAGTGATTTGAATGAAATGATTTATTCATGTTGATTTTGAACATAAATGATCACATGCATCATCACTCGTTCTTTGAAGTTTTTGAGCAATTAAAATTGGATTTCATCAAAATTATTGCTTTTTGAACAAAGGGCTGTGTTTATGTGATTATTTTATACTCTTTGACATGAATAAGTGGGCTTCTTTATTATTGCCTTGATTATTTTCTTTGTGCTAATTTTGATTAACCCTTGCAAATTCAATACACAATTGCAATAACTATGCTTTCCAGCCTCAATTCACATACACATGAACACGTAGCAAATCATGATGTCATCGAGGGTGAGAAATCTAATATAGTGAGCAACGTTCGTTGAATGCATTGATAATGAATGGTTATTTTCATGTGAATTAGATGTTCATACTCCATGCAAGTGGCGTATTTATTTTTATGTTTAATGCTTACCCAAATGCATCATAAACATTCATGATTCAACCAAATTTATGAAGGTTTTATGTTCATTATATGCTTTTATGTATGAGGAATTTGTATGTGTTAATTAAGCATGGTATATTAATGTGACGCTGGATGAAACTAGGTCTTCTTTGGACTAACTTTTATTGGTATATGAATTTATATGGCTTAATGTAAATTGCATATATAAGCATGAGATTGTTGAATATGAAAAACAGCGAATGTTATTATCATTATTAAGATTTAATTTGATCATGAAAATTAAATAGCCAAGAGTTAGTTATCAACGGATAGGCGACTTAATATGCTTCCTGCATGTTCAGTTTGGAATATACACATAATCACACATGATAAACACTAAATGAATAAAAAGAACAACTCTAGTCACCATTGGCTCTGAAATCGATTTCTAGACTATGTGCTTGGTAGTTGTATCTACTGCATGTTCATGTATGTGATGTATAGTGATAATGTTTGTGCTGGTTAGTGAGGTTTCTTTTTTGGTCTATGTGCTTGATAGAATGATTGACTTGATTTGTTTTTTATGGTTGCATTGTTTGTGCGGATTAGTGAGGTTTCAAGCAAATGATATATACTAAGAATTTATCTTATTATTTCTTTTTGGAATTGTACTAGGCCATGCAACTGTCAGATGTTATTGAGGTTGGAAGTGAAGAGACGAATCTTGGTTATGAGGTTTGGACTCTAAAGGTCGGTGCTCATATTGGCTGCAATGAGCCCCACCAATTTGATGGGTTCATGTATTTGTTAAACTCATTCGACAATAGTTAGTTTCTGTTGGACATGACTTTCAGTACGTAATTCATGTATTAGATACTATAGACGAAAACGGTTATCTGGTCTAGAAAGAATGGGTTTATTTTAAAAAAAATTTGGATATTCGTTTGTAAATGTTAATGATGTTCACCGTTATTGTATCCATCCAAATGGTTAATTTATTAGACAAGATGGATGTTCATTCTAATTATATGATCCCACTTATTGATTACACGATTATCGCTACTTACAAATGTTGGATGTTCATCTTTACATATAACTGGATGTTCAGACCGTGATTACTATAGCGTCTATTCAGGACGCTTCATGAAATCTTGGCTTAATGTCAAAATTCAAGAACTCAATGCTTAACAAATTCAAGTCATTTGCCTTTGGAAAAGTAAACATAAATCTCTAAATAAAGACATGATGTTCGTTATAGTAAGAATCTAGATGGTTATTTTCACAGAAAAAATGGATGTTCACTTTCGCTGTAACATCTGTTCAGAATGCTTCATGGAAACTCAACTCAAGTTCAAATTTCAAGAACTCAAAGCTTAACAATTTCAAGTCGTTCCACTTTGGAAAACTAAAGATAAATCCCTGAATAAAGACATAATTAGACGGATATTCATTTTAGCTAGAATATGGATGGTTCCTTTCACAGAGAAAATGAATGTTCACTTTCATGCATTTTTAAGAATGTCATGCCTGAGTGAATGAAGACCAACATATTCACAAAATTACGAAAGGTAAAAGAGGGTCCACAATACTAAAAATTCTCCTGATTTTCATGTCAACCATAATGCTAAACTGTTGCCTAGCTCAACTTTCCACCTTCTCAATCCAACAATCATCCACCATGGACACAAATCTTGGTTCCTTCAAGGTCCCACCAGCTTCTCTTTCTGTATTCCCAGGTCTCTTCATCATGGTTCTTGCCCCCATGTACGACCACGCCATCCTTCCATTCGCAAGAAAAATAACCAGAACCGAAACCGAAATCACGCATATACAAAGAATTAGAACATGGTTGGTTCTTTCCATAGTGGCCATGGCAGTTGCCGCGTTAGTCGAAATAAAGAGAAAGAAAACGGCGTTGATTCATGGTCTAACGGATTCAATGGAACCTCTTCCCATAACGTTCTTATGGGTGGCGTTACAGTACTTGTTTCTTGGCTCTGCTGATCTTTTCACTCTTGCTGGGATGATGGAGTTCTTCTTCACTGAAGCGCCATGGAACATGAGGTCTCTTGCAACCGCCCTTTCTTGGGCTTCTCTTGCCATGGGTTATTACTCCAGCACTGTTCTTGAGTCGGCGATGATGGATGTTGACTCCTCAGCAGACGGATGTTCAGCCGCGTGAGAAGCGATGGAGTTCCTTCCTGCAAGGGCGTAGTTGCGACGAAGCTGGGCGCTACAACTCCGGTAGGAGGAATCGGAGGCTCCACGTCGCACAGGAGCGGATCAGTTGGCTGCGGGTTGATTCGCGGACAGCTGGGCGGCGATTGGGGTGGGTGGGGTCTTGCTGAATGACCATTGGGGTTTTGGGGGGGGGGGGAGGGTAGGGCCACGACGGGGATAGAAGGGTTAAAGGAAAAAAATTTGAATTAGGTAAAAATTAGGGGTAAAAGGCCATATAAAATGAGGGTTACTAATGGTTAAATTGCATTATTAATTTAGATTGGGCCAAATAAACAGCCCATTGTATGGATTGTATAGATATTTCATTGTCTCCCTAGCGGGATCCTTCTGAATTTTGTGCTGTAAGATAGTTAATACAAAAAAAAGACGATGAAGTATTGACTAATGAGAGAATTTTGTGTGACTGAAAAAGTTAGATGTACTTAAAATCTTAAAATGATATTGTAGAGGGACGATTGGGAGGGGAGGGGTATCATAACAAAAACTTGATGAGGGAGCTGCTTTTAGAATTGATCATACCATATGATCGTCCGAAACGAGAGGAAAAGACGTTTCGCACCTTGGCACTGCACGATGGACTTTGATACCTGGCTTTCACTTTACATCCAAGTGTCTCAGTGTTGATTTCATCCAACAAATCGTCAGCATCAAATACAGCTTGTGTGAGCTCATTTAGCCATTCCTTGACAGCAGGATTTATGATCTGCTTCTCCTCGGCATCAATGTCACCTTCATCTTTTCAAGAAGTAAAACATTAAGCTTTCTTCTCCTAAAGAAGTCCACGAACTCATTGGAAATGATCTTATCCAACAACACCTGAGCAGAAGCAGAGAGTAATGCCCCTCCACAATAGCAGCAACCATATTTTCTTTTGTTTAAATAAGACCCTACAATTACCAGTAAATAACAATATTAGTTTACAAGAGAAGTAGTGTGTAAGTAAGGATTAATAGTCAAAATGGCTATAAGAAACTATGGTAACAATTAAGCAACACTTCGAGAATTAGAAGAGACTCTTGTTAAGAAGGATAAATGTATTAGACGGTTGATTATTTTTTGTACTATCATCTCAAATATTTGACTAGGTGTTGCAAAAGTTATTAATAAACTGATTAGGAGATATAAAAAGTAGACTAATTTTAATTCTTCTAGTGGTTGATTTTAATGTCAAAAATTATTATATTTTATTTTTTTGTTTTGTTACTTAATAATTTTGTACTTTTTAATTGCTTTATTTTATTATGTTGAGTTTTTTGTTTAAAAAAAATAGTCAAAATAATTTCGAAAAAAACGAAAAATTTTTTCACAAATTTCTTAGTATTTGATGGATTTACAATAATGATGATTATTCTTAAGTAATTAGTAACAAATTAGAACAAATGAATGAAATAAAATAGAAAGTCATGAGGACCAAAATGTGATTTATTGATTCTATCAGCGGATGGAAACCAAATGATATTATTAGAAGCAATTAGTAGCAGAGCTTCTCTCAACTATGATACTTCATTTCCTTTTTATCCAGGTGCAGCTGCCTCTTGTTCCATAAGGAGTAACTCAAAACTCAAAGTTAAAGTCAACCTTAACAAAAAAAAATCAATAAACTAATTTGTATTATTATTATAATTTTTTTTTTAAAATAAAAAAACTCTAACCTGCAATTTCTAAATAAATATGTAAAGATTATGTTTTTTGGGCTATAGTTAGTTAGTATTATTATTACTATTATTATTAATATTATTTTTTAGAAGATAAAAAATTTCGAACTTGCGCCCTCTTTGATAAATATGGAGGCTTGATTTGGTAAAACATTTTTGAGAGGTGAGCACTTCATCTTATATTTGATAAATTAAAAAGTCTAAGTGCTTGTGTTTGTGCTTTTAAAAGTTAGGAGTGCTTTTAAAAAGACCTCAGAGGGAGATTTTTAAAGTTGGCCTATGCTTACTAAATTTTATTTATTTTTACGCACATATTTTCGGCTATTATATTGACATTGGAATCTTCATGTATTTCTAACTTCTCAACCTAACCTTCACAAATTCTAACACAATCTTTATATATTTTTTATTTTTCAACCTAATCTTCACAAATTTTAACACAAATATATCTCCATCACATAATAGGATAAAATAAATTTTTATGATATTTATATAAAATTTTAAAGTTAAAAAATAAAGAGTTATTTATTATGTTTATATTTATTATGAATTTTTTATTTTAAAATATTATATAAAATTTTAAAAAATTTAAAAAAAGAAATTATTTTTCGATATAAATATGTTTATCATAATTTTTTAATTTTTAAAAGCTGTCTTACCTAACATAATTGTGTACTTGTGTTTATTAAAAGTTATTTTTAATTTGATTTTACCAAATACAAGTACTGAAACTTTTAAAAAGTTGTCTTTTAAAATACAACTTTCATAACCTGCAGCACTTGCATTTGACCAAATTAAATTAAAAATAACTTTTAATAAAGTCATTTAAAAAAAACAGTTTTCATAGGCTATTTCGAAAGATTAAAATTTTTACCAAATCAAGTTTATGTGATTTAAATTATAATTCGATATTATTATTATTATTATTATTATTATTATTATTATTATTATTATTAATTCTGATTATTGAAAATACAAAAAGATATTTATTTCAACAAATTGCATTTACGTTCTTCGTTGTATTTTGAGGGCATGCACATGGCGGCTCAACACCCAACAACGGCGCTCCTGTTGTGTGAAGTGGTGATGGAGATCCTCTCTTGGGTTTCTGCAAAGCCTCTCACGCGCCTCAAGCTTGTGTGCAAATCATGGAACTCCATCATCTCCCACCCTCACTTCGTCAAACTTCACCTTCACCGTTCACCCAAAAACGCCATCCTCCTCTTTACGCGAACACCAGCGCTCACCCTCGACGAAAAAGAAAAATGGAGCTTAGTGTTGAGTAGCGTTGAATCTTTCATCCAAAATCCATCATCCACTCCTGATGCTCAAGAGAATCGCCACTCTCTACACCTACAAGACTGGGTTGTGGGTTCATGCAACGGGTTGGTTTGTGTGGCCCATATTCTTGGCCACCCCAACAACGATATTTGCGATATCTGGTTCCGTTTATTGAACCCTCTCACAGGGTTTATTTCAGAGAACTCGCCGTGTTTACGTGTCAATGTGAATAATGTTTTTGGGTTTGGGTATGATGAGTCAAGTGACAGTTACAAGGTAGTGACTGTCATTCGGGATTCTTCTGGAACAGTAACTGCGCAAGTTTATAGCTTCGGTGGCAGTTCTTGGAAGACGATCGACAGTTTCCCTGCTTTTCCGTTTTCTGCTGAAGATAATGGCCACTTCATCGGTGGCACTCTTAATTGGCTGGGTCTCCGTAACCCGCATGGAGATGATTATGATTGGGCTGCTGTTACACTTGATATGTTAATGATTGTTTCTTTTGACCTAAAATCGGATACACATAAACAGATTCTGCTTCCAAAGGGTATCGATGAGATCCCCGATAAAGAGCCAACTCTGGGAGTTTGGGGAAATAGGCTGTATCTTCTTCATGATTACAAGAACACTCATTTTATTGCATGGCAAATGAAGGAGTTTGGAGATGAAAATTCTTGGACTCAACTGCTAAAGATTAGTTTTCACCATCTCGGTGTTGAAAGGCTATTACCAGAGTTTATATTTGAGAATGGAAATATCTTCATGTTGAGAGGCAGGCGTCGTTTTGAGGAAGTTTTTTATGACCGAAGAGATAATAGTGTTAAACGCATTAATATCTTGGCCAACAATAGTTACTTCATTGCATTTGATTATGTTGAAAGCTTGGTTCGGCCTTGTTAAAATTCGGTTCCTATTCAAAGTTTTGCTTCTGCAGCTTTTTGTTCTGTTATTTCTTTGTTCTGTTATTTCTTTGCCAATGTTTTTAGTTCCTTTAAAATATTTACTTGTTTTCATGATTTCCACTGGTGCTATCATATCTTATGGTCAACTAGACATTTTATGACAATATCTTGTTATATTGAAGACCAAGAGCAATATTTTTAATCTTAGTAATGATGTTTTGTATCACGAGATATCCAGTGTCAAGTATGCAAAAGATTATCGTCAATCCTTGGTTCTGGCCTGCAATTAAGTTCCTTGTCAACGGTTGACTTCTATGAATTCTTCTGAAATCATGCAAGTGGCTTTAAACCCTTGCATTTCATTTAAGGATACAGAAGATCAGGGTGCCGTAAATACTTTTGGTGTTCCCTTAGTTTGACTAACTGTTGTTTTCATTCTTCATGCTAATTTTGGTTCTAAATATGTTGTTGGGTGAATTTATTTTGAATTTATTCAAGATAATGTCAAGAAAAAGTGAGCTACTATTTACAAATTATAATATAACGAAGTTAGTTGTGAGTTAGGATATTTACACTGAATCTAATTTTGATATGAATTGCAATATTAACACCCAATCTGTTTATCCAAGTGTTGGCCTAGATTCTTCATCCATGCAAATTAAAAAGTCTAACTAAACAAGTTTGATTGGAAAGGGAGAGTTTAAAGAGTTTAAAATATAAAGAAATTAAAATTTCAAAAAATAAAATATTTAGTTATTATATAAAAACAATGAAATATTGATAATATGCTTTAAAGATTGGTGAGTGAAGCAGACCGAGCAGACTAAGTTGGAGAGAATTGGGAGAAGAAATTAAATGAAATTTGTTCATACCCTGGCCCAATGATAAAAGCCCAGGTCCAAATAGAAAGGCCTATTCCGAAGGACTAAGCCTACCTAAGCGCCGACCTTCATACAAGAAGTCGGTGTCGACCACGACTTACCACGAAGAAGTCGGACGTGAGGTTAGCTGGCGGCTAAATACTTATTTAAATGAGTAACCGCCCCTAAAATCTCTCTAACCGCCTCATCGAGCCATATCTTAACCTCCCTAAGATAGAGGGACGGTTAACACCCAAAAGATACGGCACTACTCCAACGGTGGTTATTGGCTCACCACTATAAATACACTGACACCCCTCAGGTATCTCTAAGCCCAATACTCTCTAGACCTGCTAACACCTTTGCTAACTTAAGCATCGGAGTGTCTTTAAAGGTACCACCCCCCATTCATTCATTCACGCAAGTCGGAGGGAGGCTCCCGTGTGCGATCCAGCTCGGAGACTTCCATCCGTGGGCGATTGGGCCAACAAACATCATCTATTCTACTAATCTCCGGTTACCCACCGTAACATTGGCGCCGTTGCCGGGGACCCGAGAGATCATCCATCGATGGCGGACAGATCCCACGAAGAAGGCCATGTGGAGATAGACTCTGAACAAGAGAATCTGGACACAGGCAATAACGATGTGGATCTCGCCCTCCACCAGGAAGTTGACAATCAGCATAGAGAGGGCACCTCCGGGGTAAAAAACCCGAAGGTAAATTCCTCAGATGGGCGCGAGTCAGAAAAAGGAGGACCATCCCACGTAACTGAACTCATGGGGTTAGTCCACAGCCGCCTGGAACAGTTAGAACAAGAGCGGGAGCGGCAAAAGGAAACTGAAAAGAACCTAAAAGAGGAGATGGAACGGCGAAAAGAGTTGGAAAGAAAACTCTTAAAGCTGGAATCCTCCCTCAAGAGTCGCAACTCCCGTGACGAACAAGAAGAGCCGCTCTTGGGTGAAGAGGATCCTTTCAGCGAGGACATAATGAGGGCAAAGGTTCCGAGAAACTTCAAAAGCCCCCGATATGGACCTCTACGATGGAACCACGGATCCAAAGCATCATCTAAGCAACTTCAAAAGTCGGATGTACCTAGCTGATGCTTCCGACGCTACGCGATGCAAAGCTTTCCCGACCACTTTATCGAAAGCAGCGATGAAGTGGTTCGATAGCCTTCCCCCGAGATCAGTCACTAGCTTTGAAGACCTCTCAAGGAAGTTTTTGATGAGGTTCTCAATTCAGAAAGACAAGGCGAAACATGCACCGAGCCTCCTAGGAATAAAACAGGAGGTCGGAGAATCTTTACGAGCCTATATGGAAAGGTTCAACAAAGCATGTTTGGAGATTCAAGACCTGCCCACAGAGGCAGTCATAATGGGACTAGTCAATGGACTTAGAGAAGGACCCTTCTCGCAGTCCATATCTAAAAGACATCCTGTTTCTTTAAGTGATGTACAGGAACGAGCTGAAAAGTACATCAATATGGAGGAAAACGCTAAGTTAAGGGACCTGAGTTGGCGACCTGGACCCCCTCCCTCAACTAAAGAGAGGGAAAGGGAAGCCAAGAAAAAGGAAGAACTCGGTCTCGAGAGGCCAAGGAAATATCACTCATATACTCCCCTGAAAGTTTCTATAGTGGATGTATACAGAGAGATTTGCAACACTGAAAGACTGCCACCCCCTAGACCCATTAAAAATAAAAAAGGGAGGAGTCGCAGCGATTACTGCGAGTACCATAAAATATATGATCACTCCACAAACGACTGCTACGACCTCAAGAATGTGATAGAAAAATTGGCTAGAGAAGGTCGGCTTGATAGATATCTCATAGAAAGGTCGGACAATCATGGAAAGAGAAAGCGAGATGATATGGATAGAAGAGACCCACCACCGCAAACTCCAGAGAGACATATCCATATGATCTCAGGAGGATTTGCGGGAGGGGGACTCACCAAATCCTCTCGCAAAAGACATCTCAAAAGAGTCTATCAGGTCGGGGAAGAGTCACCCGACCTTCCTACCATTTCATTCACAAAAGAAGATGGGCAAGGAATAATCCCTGGACACGATGATCCAGTGGCAATAACTATAATCCTAGCAAATGCCCATCTCCACAGAACCCTAGTAGACCAAGGAAGCTCGGCGGACATTCTTTTCAAGCCTGCTTTCGACAAGCTAGGGTTAGATGAGAAGGAGTTAAGAGCCTACCCCGACACCCTATACGGATTAGGAGACACGCCAATAAAACCACTGGGATTTTTACCCCTCCACACCACTTTTGGAAAAGGGAAAAAATTAAAGACTCTGAGTATAGACTTCATAGTCATAGATGTAGGGTCAGCATACAATGCTTTGATCGGCAGAGCTACCCTTAATCGACTCGGAGCGGTGGTATCCACTCCCCACCTCTACATGAAATTCCCGACCTCAGCGGGAATAGCAACGGTAAGGGGAGATCAAAAGTTGGCAAGGAAATGCTACAACGAAAGCCTAAATCTGAGAGGAAAGGGCAAAGAAGTTCACACAATAGAGCTCGGCGGCACAAGGGCCAGAGAAGAACTGCGACCACAACCGGGAGGAAAAACCGAGGAGATACAGGTCGGTAAAGAGGAAGGAAAAAACACTTATATAGGAGCCAACCTAGGGGAAACTCCAAAACAAGGGCTGGCTGAACTCCTATGAGATAATTCCGACCTCTTCGCCTGGAAGGCCTCTGACATGCCTGGGATTGACCCCGAGCTCATGTCCCACAAGCTCTCGGTTTACCCAGGGTCCCGACCTGTACAACAAAGAAGACGCAAGCTCGGCCCAGAACGAGCCCTAATAGTAGAAGAGCAAGTACAGGCGCTCCTGGAAGCCGGCTTTATCAGAGAAGTCAAGTACCCAACATGGCTAGCCAATGTAGTGCTAGTCAAAAAACAGAATGGCAAATGGAGAATGTGTGTCGACTATACCGACTTAAATAAGGCATGTCCCAAGGACCCTTATCCCCTGCCAAGTATTGATGCCCTAGTGGATTCCAGCTCGGAGTACCAATACTTATCGTTCATGGACGCCTACTCGGGATATAATCAAATCCCGATGTATGAGCCAGACCATGAGAAAACGTCATTCATCACACCCAGAGCTAATTTCTGCTACGTGGTCATGCCATTCGGATTGAAGAATGCAGGAGCCACATATCAAAGGTTGATGAATAAAGTGTTTTCCCCTCACCTAGGGACCCTAATGGAAGTATACGTCGACGACATGCTGGTAAAAACCAAGAAGGAGGTCGACCTCCTATCAGACCTCTCGCAAGTCTTCGATACCATAAGGCTGCACGGGATGAGATTAAATCCCGCAAAGTGTGCCTTCGCGGTAGAGGCAGGGAAGTTTCTAGGGTTTATGCTAACACAAAGAGGGATTGAAGCCAATCCCGATAAGTGTAGAGCCATCCTAGAAATGAAAAGTCCGACTTGTTTGAGAGAAGTCCAGCAGCTCAATGGCCGACTTGCAGCCCTCTCCAGATTTTTGGCAGGATCGGCACTAAAGTCCCTTCCTCTGTTCTCCTTATTGAGAAAGGGATGCCAGTTTGAATGGACTCCGGAATGCGAGGAGGCGTTCCAAGAGTTCAAAAAGTTTTTAAGCCAACCTCCTATCCTAATCCGACCAGTACCAGGGAAAGACCTCGTTCTGTACTTATCCGTAGCAAATAGGGCTGTCTCGTCAGCCCTGATAAAAGAAGACGAGGTCGGACAACACCCAGTCTACTTCATCAGTAAGGTCCTACAAGGCCCTGAACTAAGGTACCACAAACTTGAAAAGTTTGCCTACTCCTTAGTAATAGCCTCACGAAGGCTACGACCTTACTTTCAAGCTCACACAATAAGAGTCCGTACGAACCAACCCATGAAGCAAATCCTCCAAAAGACGGATGTCGCAGGGAGAATGGTTCAATGGGCAATAGAGCTCTCCGAGTTCGATCTGAGATATGAAACTCGGACAGCAATCAAAGCCCAATGCCTCGCTGACTTCGTGGCAGAATACGCAGGGGATCAAGAGGAAAAGCCGACTACATGGGAACTCTATGTAGACGGATCCTCCAACAAAACGGGAAGCGGCGCAGGCATAATATTGGTAGATGAGAGAGGAACCCAGATAGAGGTTTTCCTAAAATTCCAATTTCCGGCTTCAAATAATCAGGCAGAATATGAAGCCTTGATCGCTGGACTAAAGTTGGCAGATGAAGTCGGTGCTACAAAGGTGATGATATACAGCGACTCACAGGTGGTGACCTCCCAAATAAGCGGAGAATATCAGGCAAAGGACCCTAATATGAAGAGGTACTTGGAAAAAACTTTGGAACACCTTGGACGCTTTGAAGAAACTGAGGTCAAACACATAACTCGGGATCTAAATAGTAGAGCGGATGCCCTATCCAAATTAGCAAGTACCAAACCAGGGGGGAACAACAGAAGCCTGATTCAAGAAACCCTCCAAGAGCCCTCGGTAGCAAAAACAGAAGATAAGCAAGAGGTACTTGAGGTAATCGGTCTAGACCTCGGATGGATGAACCCCCTAGTCGAATACATGAAATTCGACATCCTCCCTAAAGAGGAAAAAGAAGCTAAAAAGATCCGAAGGGAAGCACAACACTACACCTTGGTGAGAAATATCCTCTACAGAAGGGGGATATCGACACCATTATTAAAATGCGTACCGACCTCAAGAACCGCCGAGGTATTGGAGGAAGTACATAGTGGGATCTGCGGAAATCATCTCGGAGCAAGGTCACTCGCCAGGAAAGTAATCCGAGCGGGATTCTATTGGCCGACATTGCAAAAAGATGCCACAGAATTTGTGAAAAAATGTCAGCCATGTCAGATGCATGCAAATTTCCACGTAGCTCCACCAGAAGAGCTCATCAGTATCACTTCTCCATGGCCTTTTGCAAAATGGGGAATGGATTTGTTAAGTCCTTTTCCCCAAGCGCCAGGACAAGTCAAATACCTGATCGTGGGGTTAGATTACTTCACAAAGTGGATAGAAGCAGAACCATTGGCCACCATCACCGCTCAAAGAAGTCGCAGGTTCCTCTAAAAAAATATCATCACAAGATATGAGATACCTTATTCCATTACTACAGACAATGAAACCCAATTCACCGACGCCACCTTTAGAAGCTTAGTAGCCAGTATGAAAATCAAACATCAGTTCACCTCGGTAGAGCACCCACAAGCCAATGGGCAAGCCGAGGCAGCCAACAAAGTCATACTGGTGGGACTAAAGAAGAGACTGCACGAGGCAAAAGGAGCTTGGGCTGAAGAGCTCCCTCAGGTGCTATGGGCTTATAGGACAACCCCCCAATCCGCCACGGGAGAAACACCTTTCCGACTAGTCTATGGCGTAGAAGCCATGATACCAATAGAAATCAATGAGCAAAACCCAAGGGTAATTCTCCATGACGAGGTCGGAAACGTACGAGGACACAAAGAGGAGCTCGACTTGCTCCCCGAAGTCCGAGAAGATGCCCAGATAAGAGAAGCGGCATTGAAACAAAGGATGACTACAAGGTACAACAAAAAAGTCATTCGAAGAACATTTGCCCCGGATGACTTGGTCTTAATCAGAAACGACATTGGAGTCAACAAATCAGGGGAAGGAAAGCTCGCCGCAAATTGGAAGGGACCATACAAAGTCAATGAAGTTTTAGGAAAATGTTATTATAAAGTAACCGACCTGAACGGCACTGAATTACCAAGGTCGTGGCATGCTTGTAATATGAAAAGGTACTACAGTTAAAAGCGAACTCTACTCCCTGATGTACTCTTTTCCCAACTTCATGATTTTTTCCCAAAAGGGTTTTTTCTGGAGAAGGGTTTTTAACGAGGCATCATAGTAGAGGCTAAGGGAAAATAGGCTATTAAGACCCTTAGTAGCGAGAAGGTACCTCCCCAATTAATAAAGATCTTTTTTCATCTACAATATCTCTTATAAAATCTTTTTTTTTATTTTCCTAAGTCTTTCTACGAAACGCGCCGACTTAAGCTCGACAAAACGTGAAAATCCCATGAACCAACCTAGATGGTCGTCAGGATAAAACGACGAGGTACAAGTCGGTGTAAAGAGGTTATGTAAGTTGGTCGTATAAACTCGGGAACAATCCGACTCATAAGTCGAAGTGAGAACCCGAGTAAAAAAGCTCGGAAATACTCCGAGTAGAAGAAAAACGCATCGCAAAAATAACCTAAGTCATAAGAACTCGCTAAAACAAAGTCGAGTATAAGGGATAACAAAAAGAGATTGGAAAACCTAAAGGCTGCCTAAAAAAGTCCTTAAGCAAAAAGGCTTGGAAAAACAGAGGAGCCAATGGAAAAGGTTTTCGGAAAAGGATCAAGGGGACTTCGGAAAAATCAAAATTAGGAAAGCATACACACATAAGGTAACTTAAACCCTTATCCAAAAAAGGGTATTTTGTTATATTTAAAAAACCCTTACCAAAAATGGGTATTCTTTAATATTTTGTTTACGACCTGGGAAGGCCAGAAAAAAATTGTTCAAACTGCACAACCAAGAACAAATAAATAAAGAGTTTAAAAATGGGGGGTCCACAGGCCGGACCCCCAAAATAGCCAAAGATCATTTTTTCACAGCAGACGGGTCACCACCACCAGAATCAGGAGGAGCACCAGAAGCATCCATGGGAGATGAAGGGATCGGAGGAACCGTTGAAGTACTCGGAGCATCTTTAGAACGAGGAGGAGACTCAATAATCCTCTGCCCCCGAGTCTTTAACTCTGACTCAGAAACAATCACGGGGGCAGGAGCATCTACGATGGCACCATCAATGACAACTTTGTCAGGATGTAAAGGAGAAAGATCCAAGTCGGGAGCAATAACTCTAACCTGCTCCAGGAAGATCCTCCAAGACTCCTCGGCACCATCGGCAATGGAGTCCTCCAACTCCTCATATGCTTTCCGAGAATTCAACAGGTCAGTCTTCACAGACACAAGATCTTTGAATAAGCTTTGATAGCTGGCCTGCGCCGTTTTCCTCAAATCCATTTCCATGTTGCATTGGGCCTGCAAAGCCTTCCCCTTCTCCCGGAGGGTATCTCTCTCCTCCCTCAGCTTGGCAATTTCCTTCCTCAGCTCTCCCTCATGCTCTTGATATGCACAAAGCCTTCCTTCCAGCTCCTCGACCCTCGAGGTCGTCCCTAAAGAGCTGAGAGGGGCCCTCTCAAAGATATCCAAGAGCTTGCCACAGACCCCCGCCGCTTTGAGACTCTCCTCGATCATAGTGGTAAGGTGACCCCGAACAGACATATCATCCATGCCTATACGAGCATGAGGATGGATATTCTTTCGGACGAAAGCAAGAGCATCCGCTTTAACCTCCCCAGAGGAGCCAGACTCTAAGGTCTTGCGCTTCTTGGGATCAGGAGAAGGTCGGACGACGGAGGGCGGCTGAGAGGGAGCTGAAGAAGAAATCACCATGGGATTGGAAAAAGTCCCAACGTTCCGAGGAGGAGGAGGAGGAGAGATAACCCTGGCGCCACCAGACCGAGCACGAGACTTAGCCTTAGCCTCCTGGACCCTCTGGAAAGATTCTTGAGCGTTTGTCTTTGCCATTTCTGAAATAGAAAACAATAGCTAAAGAATCAAACAAGTCGGAATGATCAGTTAACAAGTCGGGAATCTAACAGACCAGGAAAAACTACCTAGCTGTGATTGAATAAAGGTCGGAGACCCTTGGAGAAACTTTTTAGTATCCAAATATGGGGCCCTCCCCCACACTTCTCGGAGGAACCTGACGACGGCAGCCTCTACTTCATCCAGGTCATCCAGACCATATTTCTCACAAGGGGAGGCCTCCAGCCAGTATAAAGGAAAGCGAGGAGAAGAATTATCATCCAGAAAAAAGGGGTGATGACCCTCTACAGCTTGCACTTTGAAAAAGAAATTTTTAAAGTAATGAAAAGATTCATCAAAAAGGGTAAAAATCCTCCGACCTTGTATGGCTCGGAAGGAGACCCATTGTTGTTTATTGTTCAGCCCACTAAAAGGCTTGGTCATATGAAAAAGATGGAAACAGATTTTCAGAGAAGTCGGGAAATCCAGAGCATGGCTAATAAATTGGTAAATTTTCAAGAAACCCCAAGAGTTGGGATGAAGCTGGGTAGGGGCAACCCGACAATGCTGCAAAACAGACATCTCAAAATCTGAAAAGGGCAGAAAGACGCCCAGACGGGTGATCATGCACTCATACATAAAGAAGAAATGGGGAGCCGCTTCGTTGGCTCTCCCATGACAAACTCGGTCCTCTGAACCGGGAACAAGCAACTCATATTTAGGCTCATCCTCATCCGAAGTACAGAGCTGGTGGTGGGTGCGAAGATGAGTAATAAACTCCGCATCAACCAACGGCTCCTCCCCCAGAACAGTAACGTCAACCCAATCTACGGAAGCCATTTTCTTTCTCTAAGAAAAATGAAGAAACCTACAAAGGAAAAAAAAAAGAAAAAGAAAAATAAAAAACGAAGGTCTCTAGAGGGGAGAAAAAGGAACCGAGCAAAAGTCTACAAACCTATTTCTTTACAAAGTAAAGTCATACGAAGAGTGCAAAGAAGGAGGAAGAAACTAACCTCTTTCTGGAAATGAAGGCAGGAAGAAGCAAAAGTCTCCGGAGCACGAGAATGTAGTACGAGTGAATACAGCACGAACAAAGAAAGAAGAAGCTTGAAAGATTGCAGAAACGGAAAAAGGAAAGAGAGGGAAAGTATTTATAAACAAGCTAAGGGGCATAATGGTAAAAACGAAGCAGTCATTAATGAGATTGCACCGTTACCAAAGCCATCAATCCCTAAGTGCATCCCTAACGGACACGACGCTTGAATAGACGTAACTGTCAGAAACAAAAGGTCGCGAAAATCACGTCGGTTTAAAAAACCCGTGTTTTCTCCAAGAAAGTCGGCTACGAACCCGAGTTAAATACTTGAACCCAAGCCCTAAAGAAGATCTTGGGCTCAAGTAGGGGCACTATTCATACCCTGGCCCAATGATAAAGGCCCAGGTCCAAATAGAAAGGCCTATTCCGAAGGACTAAGCCTACCTAAACGCCGACCTTCATACAAGAAGTCGGTGTCGACCACGACTTACCACGAAGAAGTCGGACGTGAGGTTAGCTTGCGGCTAAACACTTATTTAAATGAGTAACCGCCCCTAAAATCTCTCTAACCGCCTCATCGAGCCATATCTTAACCTCCCTAAGATAGAGGGACGGTTAACACCCAAAAGATACGGCACTACTCCAACGGTGGTTATTGGCTCACCACTATAAATACACTGACACCCCTCAGGTATCTCTAAGCCCAATACTCTCTAGACCTGCTAACACCTTTGCTAACTTAGGCATCGGAGTGTCTTTGCAGGTACCACCCCCCATTCACTCATTCACGCAAGTCGGAGGGAGGCTCCCGTGTGCGATCCAGCTTGGAGACTTCCATCCGTGGGCGATTGGGCCAACAAACGTCATCTATTCTACTAATCTCCGGTTACCCACCGTAACAGAATTGATGAATAAACTCAATCTAAAGCGAAAGATCTGAAATGAAACTAGCTGATACACGTGGCTTATATAGCAGCAAACTACAACTAACTTAGTCTCTAACCAACTGATCCTACGTGGCAAGTAACAATAGCTATACAACTGTCATCTACTTAATTTAGTCACGCCAACCATGCATGCATGAGCTGAACTTGGCTGCATGAGGTTGCACCATATGCTGTGAGCTTCTCTTCATCAAGTAACACTGCCAATTAAGTTAACAAGTTTATAATTTTTTTTTCCAAACAGTGGCAATGAAGCATTTTCTGCTAAAAATGAAAGAAAACTATTCCATCAAACATATACAAAGATTCTATTGTTATTTGCTTTGATGCTAATAATAAAGATCAGTCGATTAAGAAACAAAATTAAAACAACTCCTACAAGTCATGTATTTTGTCATAAATTTATAACATACTACCACATCAAGTTGGAAAATGTTTGCATATTTTCAAACCAAAAATGCTATGTGTATACCAAAATTCAATGGAGAATATTATCCTCTGCTTCAAGTTACAGCAAAGTTTTCCACAACTCCACAAGCATGGTTCACAAATAGTTTGCTACAACCTATGAAACAAGTAAAATTCAGGAGTGAATGGTGTTATAAGGATATGACTCTAAACATTCATAATATTTCAATGGCTCACCTACACACTCAAATGATGACCTTCTTATCCATAATAATGCATGGAATGTGAGCAACTTTAGGCCATTCTAGAATGTAGAAACCTTGAAGAAATGGGAGACACTGGGGTGCATCTTCTTCTTCTGAAATTGAAAATGATTTCAGATTCTTACATTCTATAAAGTAGAGCCACTTGAGCACAGGGAGAGAGCCTAAGGGAAATGATGCCAGTGAGCAACAACTATTCCATATTTGTCAAAGATTATGAGGGAAATCTTTGAAATGAAGGAGAACAACATCCATAAAATTCAGGGCCAATAGTCTTCACTGGGATAATATCAAATATGATGAGTTCTTTAAGATTATGAAGCTGTCCAACAGGTGGTAGTAATGAACAATAGTGACAACTTGGGATGCACAAATACACCATGTTTGCAAATGAGGAATCACCTAAGCAATTCGGAAACCAGGTTCCACCATAGAATTTGATGGTTAGTTTGTTCAAGTTTGTTGAAGGCTGCAGGTGCTCCAATACAAGATGTTGGGACTCTTGAGCAGTGCAGCTATCCCATTCTAATGATTGATCTTCAATTTGTTCTTTCTTCTTCATATTGGCTTGTGAAGCATCACAGGGGTCAACAATGTTTTGTAGCTTTGAAATGCAGAGCTTCCCCTGCAAATTGGGAAATTTTTGCACACCTTCAATCCATTTTCCTATCTGCTAACAACAAACCCAGATAAAGTTTGGAGATTTTCTAGTCTTGCTATTTGTGGCGGTATCTCATGCAATTGAGTTCCACTAATGTCGAGGTGGCGAAGATTCACCAACATTCGTATCTCCTCAGGTAATTCAGTGAGAAACTTAGATTGTAGAGCTTGCAAACCACAGAAGGCAACCTTTTAATGTTAGTGCCAGAAAGATCTAAATGCCGCAAATGTTTTAAAGCTCCAATGGAGTCTGGTAACTCAGAGATATTCTTGTAGTGTGACAAGAATAATACCCGCAACTGTTTTAACTTGGGCAACAAGTCATATATTACCTTGTTTGATAGGTAATAGTCAAATGACCATCCATTTAATGGTAAGGGAAGGAAAACCATCACATTTTTTTCACAATTTCTCTTCCAATTCCTTCTAGGTTTTACCTTTCACTGGAATTATTTGCTCCAAATGCGTGTTCAGCAAGTAAAGACCAGCAATCTTCACTATCAAGCAGACACGGATCCATGCATAGTAGTGAGGGGGCACTTGCCCCCACTCTCATTTCATATTTTTCAACAAAAAAAAAATTATATATATATATATATATATATATATATATATATATATATAATATAATATGATCTTATTTTAAATTTTAAATGACCTCACTACAAATAAACAAAGTCTAATTGTTAAAAGCCCCAAACTCATTTTATCTTTCTATTATTTTGACTATTAGTTAATCTAATTAAATTTAGTTTTCTTTTATTATCAAATTCCAGCCGTCACTCATTTATTCTTTTAAATTCTCTTCTTAGTTTCATATTTTCAACCTTCTTTTCTATGTCTTATCTAGGGATCATTTTCTTTTCATCAAAAAGTAAATTTTAAATTCTCTATTTTATTTTATATAGCTCTCTATGACTCTATTTATTTTTCAATTTCATTATTTCTCTTTTTGATATTTTCAATTGCAAATTTTAATTCAGACAGTTATAGTTTAGGTATTAATCTATTGTTTATTCTCTTCATGAATTTATATATTTTATTTTATTCTCAATTTAGTGATCCTTATTATTTATTTGTTTATCTTTCGTTCTATTCTATTATATGTAATTATATTGCATATAAATTTTTAAAGTGAATTGATCAATTTACTAATTTAAAATATATATTTTTTATTTTTAGAAATAATAATAAAAAATATTTCAAAAGAAAGCTACTAGAATCTGAAGTCACTCTATTAGTCTCTTCTAATAAAAAGAAGTTCTTAGAATTGAAGCGTAAAAAGTTAGTAGCTAATGTATTTTTGGTTTTTTTTGTAGTCGAATAATTAATGTGCATTTTTATATTTTTAAATTTAAATTAATATATCTTTTGATAGTAATATGTATTATTTTTGTCCCCCAACATAAATTTTCTGCTATCAAGAAATGTCAAATGAAAGATAGGAAAGGTTTGCATAGCAGAGTATTCAAGTTATCACTATTTGTTGCTTTTGAGGTAAACGATTCAAGCACAGTCTTAGTGATCCTGAAAACCATCAAAATCCTTTGAAACACATGCCCATGCTTTTAAATCAAACTTGTCTTTAACTTCATCTTCATCTTTCCAAGAAGTGAAACATTAAAGAAGTCCAAGAACTCATTGAAATTATCTTATCCAACAACACCTGAACATAAGCAGAGAGTAATGCCCCTCCCATCCTAGCAGCAGCCATATTTTCTTTGGTTTAAATATGACCCTACAGTTAATGATGATTACAAGAGAAGTAGTTTGTAAGTAAGGATTAATAGTCAAAATGGCTATAAGAAACTATGATCTGTTCTAATAACAATTAAACAATACTTTGAGAGTTGGACAGCGATCTTACTAAGAAGGATGAATGCAATAGGTGGTTGATTGGTTTTTGTGCTATCATCTGAAATACTTGATGGAAAAGAATGACAGGATATTCAAGAATCAAGAAGTAAGTATTACGGAGATTATCAACAAGTCAATTAGGAGCAATAAAGAGTGGGCTGATCTTGATTTGATCCTTTTAGTTGTTGATGGCATGCCAGAAATGACTACAGTTTAATTTTCTCTTTTATTACTTAATAACTTCGTATTTTCTAGCTACTCCACCTTATTAGGTTGAGTTTTTATTTCAAAACAAATAGTCAAAATAATCTTGAAAAGAAGCACACACAAATTTCTCACAAACAAATTTCTTAGTATTTAATAGATTTATAATTATACTTTAATCAGTTAATGATGATAATTCTTAAGTAATTAATAACAAGTTAGAACAAATAAATAAGATAAAATAGAGAGCCAAGAGAGGACCAAAATGTTAGTTTATTGATTTTATCAGTAGATGTTATTACAGTCTCTCTTTCTAATTTTGGACCTCAGTGATTAAAGGAGAGAGAGCTGAATTCTTACTTTAGAAGTAGAATTTAGTTAGAAACCAAATGATATGATTAGAAGCAATTAGCAGCAGAGCTTCTCTCAACTAAGATCCTTCATTTCCTTCATATATAGATACAGCTGCTTCTTCTTTGATGAGAAGTAACTCCAAACTCAAACTCAAACTCAAACTCAAAGATAACGTCAACCTTAACAAAAAAAATCAATAAATTAATCTGTATTATTATCATTTAAAAATAATTGAAGTGAAATTTTCTAAAATTGGTTTATATTTTTTAAAATTTAAAAATTTAATATATTTTATATGTTAACTAATTTTTAAATTTAAAAATTAAATTTATATCTTTTATAATAATTTTAAATTTTAAAAATTATTTTATTAAACATTATTATTGTTTCTTATATTTATTAAAAATTATTTTTAATTTAATTTACTAAACATAAATATTGCGCTTTTTAAAAGCAATCTTTTAAGAAATAAAAGCTTTATAATGCCAAAACTACCTTTGCAATTGCACTTTGATTTTTGAGGGCATGCACATGGCGGCTCAACACCCAACAGCGGCGCTCCTCTTGTGTGAAGTGGTGATGGAGATCCTCTCTTGGGTTCCAGCAAAGCCTGTCACGCGCCTCAAGCTTGTGTGCAAGTCATGGAACTCCATCATCTCCCACCCTCACTTCGTCAAACTTCACCTTCACCGTTCACCCAAAAATGCCATCCTCCTGTCTACGCGAACACCACCTTTCCCCAACAAAGAAGAAAAACAGAGCTTAGTGTTGAGTAGCGTTGAATCTTTCATCCAAAATCCATCATCCACTCTTGATGCTCAAGAGAATCGCCACTTTCTACACTTACAAGACTGGGTTTTGGATTCATGCAACGGGTTGGTTTGTGTGGCTCGTATTCTTTTCCACCCTATCAACGATATTTGCGATATCTGGTTCCGTTTATTGAACCCTCTCACAGGGTTTATTTCAGAGAACTCGCCGTGCTTACGTGTCAATGAGAACAATGTTTTTGGGTTTGGGTATGATGAGTCAAGTGACAGTTACAAGGTAGTGACTGTCATTCGGGATTCTTCTGGATCAGTAACTGCGCAAGTTTATAGTTCCGGTGGCAGTTCTTGGAAGACAATCAACAGTTTCCCGGCTTTTCCGTTTTCAGCTAAAGAAAATGGCCAGTTCATCGGTGGCACTCTTAATTGGTTAGGTGTCTATAACCCGCATGGAGATGATTATGATTGGGCTGCTGTTACACTTGATATGTTAATGATTGTTTCTTTTGACCTGAAATCGGATACACATAAACAGATTCTTCTTCCAAAGGGTATCCATGAGATCCCCCGTCAAGAGCCAACTCTGGGGGTTTGGGGAAATAGGCTGTATCTTCTTCATGATTACAACAACACTCATTTCATTGCATGGCAAATGAAGGAGTTTGGAGATGAAAATTCTTGGACTCAATTGCTAAAGATTAGTTTTCACCATCTCGGTGTTGAAACGCTATTTCCAGAATTTATATTTGAGAATGGAAATATCTTCATGTTGAGAGGCAGGCATTGTTTTGAGGAAGTTTTTTATGACCGAAGAGATAATAGTGTTAAACGCATTAATAACTTGGCCAACAATAGTTACTTCATTGCATTTGATTATGTTGAGAGCTTGGTTCAGCCTTGTTAAAATTCGGTTCCTATTCAAAGTTTTGCTCCTGCAACTTTTTGTTCTGTTATTTTAAATCCTTATATTTCATGTAGGCCCAGCAAAGTTCAGGTCATTGTGTTTATTTTGGGTGTTTTCTTACTTTGGCTACTCCTTGTTGTTGGATCCAAATTTGTAGACGGATCACTTTTATTTTCTCTGCAAACTTTATATACACAGGTGCATAAAATTCTAACATCCTTAGCATGACTCCTTTTTGCATAAGTTTATTAATTTTTGCTAATTGTTGGATGAAGTTTACAGACAAATTGATTTTTTCATTAGTAAGAATCTAGAACATGATTTTCGCGACCGTCCCAGTGTAAAAGTAATGAAATTTTCACTTTCTTTATTTAGTTATTGGTTACTTTATCTTTTCATGACATATGTTTTGTACAGTGAACAAGCTTGATGGCAAGCTGAAATCTTATTTATAGTAGTCATGGCATGGGATTGTACTAATAAGAATGAATAATATAAGGATGGAAATAAATTATGACATCCTATTACCCTGCCAAAAGTACCCTAAGTATGCCTTATCTATGATGTAGATGCTCTATTTATGATGTATTATGTGACTATATGAATGTGGTTTTGATCCTGTGTATCTCCATTTCCAATAGTGTTGGCACCAAAAAACTTACGTGTCGGAGTATTGTTTTTGGTTCTTTTTTTATTCGGAGTAAATTTGTCATGCAGCATATGATTTCTTGGATCTTTAGATACATGTCTAATAGGATAGCAACTAAAATAAGATTGCTTTTTTAGATTGTAACATATATGTCTAATAGGATGATAACTTTGTGTATTCTGAATTTTGTTATTATGAGATAGTTAGTACGAAGAAAAAATGATGAAATAATTACTAATGAGAGAATTTTTTGATGTACTTAAGATCTTAAACGATGTTGTAGAGGGATGGTTGGGAGGGGAGGGGTATCATAAGAAAAACTTAATGAGGGAGCTGCTTTTAGTGTTCTATTGCTGTTTTGTCAACAAAATTATCAAGTTCAAGAATTACATATCACATTAGCAGCTGAAAATTTGTTTCAATGCACTAGAAAATATACTGCTAAAAGTCACAATTGACATTGAACTGTAAAATGATAAGTTTGATGCTATCACTATTTGCTGACGTTGCTGTACTGCTAATACTAAGTTGTCCCTGTTGCATTCATTAGAAAATTTTGTGTGCAAATTTAGTTTCCGATTTTGTCTTTATTACAGATCTCTACCTATTAATAAAACTAAATCTACAAGTTTTCTTGCAATCTAATTTTTACTATACATTTCAACACGCTTTAGCAGGTTTTAGCCAAGATCACTCCTTAAATCACGTGTGTTAACTATATGTTTTAGAACTCAATTGTCACTATTTTTATTATTAATTACTTATATTACTCTTTTGAAACATATTGCAAATATATCACTATTTTTGTATAATAATAATTTTTTTTATTTGGTTTTGTGAGATTTTCTATGTTTTATGGATATTTTGAAGTCAAAATTGGTTTTGATAAAAAAAGTTTAACTAAATAAGTTTGATTGGAAAGGGATAGTTTAGAGAGTTTAAAATATAAAGAAATTAAAATTTCACAAAATAAAATATTTAATGATCATATAAAAACAATGACATATTGATAATATGCTTTAAGATTGGTGAGTGAAGCAAAATGAGCACGCTAAATTCAAGAGAATTGAGAGAAGAAATTAAATGGAATTGATGAATAAACTCAATTTAAAGTGAAAGATCTCAAATGAAAGTAGCTGATACACGTGGCTTATATAGCAGCAAACTACAACTAACTTAGCCTCTAACTAACTGATCCTACATGGCAAGTAACAATAACTAACTCTACAACTATCATCTACTTAATTTAGTCACGCCAACCATGCTTGCATGAGCTGAACTTGGCTGCATGAGGTTGCACCATATGCTGTGAGCTTCTCTTAAAACAAAGATACTATGTGCACATCAAAATCCGATAGAGAATATTATCCTCTGCTTCAAGTTACAGCAAGTTTCCCACAACTTCACAAGCATGGTTCACAAATAGTTTGCTACAACCTATGAAACAAGTAAAATTCAAGAGTCAGTGGTATTATAAGGATATGACTCTACACATTCATAATATTTCTGTTAGAAAAGGTAAGAGAGAGCAGTAAAGAAAATGTTTATGTATATTCAAGTCGTGTAAAATGATACTTCTAAGTTTGCACATTCAAATTTGGAAGATCCCAAATGTTACTTCTAAGTACCTTATTCTAATCATTTTTCGACAATTTGGTGCGAAGAAGACCCCCCAATGCAACTGCAGCTAAAGGCAAACCATCACATTTTTTCACAATTTCTCTTCCAATTCCTTCTAGGTTGGACCTTTCACTGGAATTATTTGCTCCAAATGCGTGTTCAGCAATCTTCACTATCAAGAGATGTCAAATGGAAGATAGGAAAGGTTTGCATAGCAGAATATTCAAGTCATCAGTATTTGTTGTTTTTGAGGTAAACGATTCAAGCACAGTCTAAGTGATCCTGAAAACCATGAAAATCCTTTGAAACACATGCCCATGCTTTTAAATCAAACTTGTCTTTAACTTCATCTTCATCTTTCCAAGAAGTGAAACATTAAGCTTCCTTCTCCTATAGAAGTCCAAGAACTCATTGGAAATGATCTTATCCAACAACACCTGAACAGAAGCAGAGAGTAATGCCCCTCCCACCATAGCAGCAGCCATATTTTCTTTGGTTTGAATAAGACTCTATAGTTAATGATGATTACAAGAGAAGTAGTGTGTAAGTAAGGATTAATAGCACACAAATTTCTCACAAACAAGTTTCTTAGTATTTGATGGATTTACAATTATACTTTAATCAGTTAATGATGATTATTCTCAAGTAATTAGTAGCAAGTTAGAATAAATGAATAGGATAAAATAGAGAGCCATGAGAATCAAAATGTAGTTTATTGATTCTATCAGCAGATGATATTACAGTCTCTCCCTCTAATTTTGGACCTCACTAATTAAAGAAGAGAGGAAGAGAGAAAGAGCTGAATTCTTACCTTAGGAGTAGAATTTAGTCACAAAACCAAATGATACAAGTAGAAGCAATTAGCAGCATAGAGTCAACGTCAACCTTAACAAAAAAAATCAATAAACTAATTAAAAAGATATTTATTTCAACAAATTAAAAGTGTCTGTACTTTGTATTTTTAAGAGAAAATGACACTTCCTTTTTTATGAAATGTCTAAAAATATCCCTTTCCATCAATTTACAAAACTTTTAAAATTAAGAAAATAAATTAAAACTTTCACTTTCACTCTCATTTTTCATCTTTATTCTCTCTCTTTTCTCTCATTCTCTATTTTTTTTATCTTTCTTTTTTATAGAAAATAAAATTAACAAAATAATATAATTTAAATAAAAAATATTATTATTATTATATACATAATTTTTATTTAGTTTTAAATTTTTACCGCTTATCTTTTTAATCTATATTTTCATTTCTCTTCTTTCAAATATTTATTACATATAATTTGGAAAGAATACTAATATTATAATAAAAAGTTAGAATTAAGATTCAATTGTTTTTAAAAAAAATTAATTTTGAGTTAATTTTATAACTATCAATATAATTTTTTTATACTAATATCTAATTATATTTTTATATACACAAGGAAAAAAAATATTATTTTTAAATAGCAAGTATGAAAATTAATTATTCATAAAAATCTTATTATTTAATTTTTTTTTTATCTATAAATACTTTGATCTTCTTAGTCAAAGACTTTTGTCAACCTACTATTTCATTGTAAAAATAATTTAATTTTATAAATTTTTTTATCCATGCATAATCTGTACTATCAGAATAGAATAGATCATAATTTTAAAAAATTTATATTCTAATATAACCGATAAAAATACAAGTATTAATAAAATCCAAAAAATGTGTGCGATCACAAATTTTTCGTTTACCACAACAATAACAGGACACATGTCATCTCTTTATTTCCTGATCAGTTTTAAAACCTAACCATCAATTTAAATTTAAATTTAAATTCTCTAAATTTTAAAATATAATCACTCATGCTTAAATAATTTTGTTTATATTTTTTTAATTCTATCTATAAAATAAACTATATCCTCTAAAATAAAATTTAAAATTTAAAAAATCCAAATCTCAACCACCACCTTATAATACAATTACATTTACGTTCTTCGTTGTATTTCGAGGGCATGCACATGGCGCCTAAACACCCAACAGCGGCGGTCCTCTTGTGTGAATTTGTGATGGAGATCCTCTCATGGATTCCTGCAAAGCCTGTCACGCGCCTCAAGCTTGTGTGCAAGTCATGGAACTCCTTCATCTCCCACCCTCACTTCGCCAAACTTCACCTTCACCGATCACCCAAAAATGGCATCCTCCTGATTACGCGAACACCACCTTTCCCCGAGAAAGAAAGAAAACAGGGCATAGTGTTGAGTAGCGTTGAATCTTTCATCCAAAATCCATCATCCACTCTTGATGCTCAAGAGAATCGCCGCTCTCTACACGTAGAAGACTGTGTTGTGGGTTCATGCAACGGGTTAGTTTGTGTGGCCCATAGTCTTTTCCACCCTAACAACGATAATTTCGATATCTGGTTTCGTTTATGGAACCCTCTCATAGGGTTTATTTCAGGGAACTCGCCTTCGCCTTGCTTACGTGTCAATGGGCATGATGCTTTTGGGTTTGGGTATGATGAGTCAAGTGACAGTTACAAGGTAGTGATTGCCAGTCGGGATTATTCTTCTGGAACAGTAACTGCGCAGGTTTATAGCTTCCGTGGCAGTTCTTGGAAGAGGGTCAACAATTTTCCTGCTTTTCCGTTTTTTGCCGAAGATAATGGCCACTTCATCGGTGGCACTCTTAATTGGATAGGTCTCCGTAACCCGCATGGAGGTGATTATGATTGGGATGCTGTTACACTTGATATGTTAATGATTGTTTCTTTTGACCTGAAATCGGATACACATAAACAGATTCTGCTTCCAAAGGGTATCGATGAGATCCCCCGTGAAGAGCCAAGTCTGGGAGTTTCGGGAAACAGCCTGTATCTTCTTCATGATTACAAGAACACTCATTTTATTGCATGGCAAATGAAGGAGTTTGGAGATGAAAATTCTTGGACTCAATTGCTAAAGATTAGTTTTGACCATCTCGGTGTTGAAATGCTATTGCTACCGGAGTTTATATTTGAGAATGGAAATATCTTCATGTTTGAGGAAGTTTTTTATGACCGAAGAGATAATAGTGTTAAACGCGTTAATATCAACAATCTTGACTTCGATGCATTTGATTATGTTGAGAGCTTGGTTCAGCCTTGTTAAAATTCGGTTTCTATTCAAAGTTTTGCTCCTGCAGCTTTTTGTTTTGTTATTTTAAATGCTTATATTTCATGTAGGCCCAGCAAAGTTCAGGTCATTGTGATTATTTTGGGGGTTTCCTTACTTTGGCTACTTCTTGTTGTTGGATCCAAATTGTAGACGGATCACTTTTATTTTGACTACTTGTTGCATAAGTTTATTAATTTTTGCTAATGGTTGGATGAAGCTTACAGATAAATTGATTTTTTCATTAGTTAGAATCTAGAACATGATTTTCACGACCATCCCATTATAAAAGTAATGAAATTTTCACTTTCTTTATTTAGTTATTGGTTACTTTATCTTTTCATGACATATGTTTTGTATGGTGAACAAGTTTGATGGCAAGCTGGAATCTTATTTATAGTAGTAGTCATGGAATTGTACTAGTAGGAATGAATAATGTAAGGATGGAAATAAAATATGACATCCTATTACCTTGCGAAAAGTACCCTAAGTATGCCCTATCTATGATGTAGATGCTCTATTTATGATGTATATACATTCATTAGTTTTTTCTGTGGAAATTATGTGACTATGTGAAGGTGGTTTTGATCCTGTGTATCTCCATTTCCAATAGTGTTGGAACCAAACAACTTACGTGTCGGAGTATTGGTTTTAGTTCTTTTTTTTATTTGGAGTAAATTTGTCATGCAGCATATGATTTCTTGGATCTTTAGATACATGTCTAATAGGATAGCAACTAAAATAAGATTGCTTTCTTAGAATGTTACATACATGTCTAATAGGATTGTAACTATGTGTATTCTGAATTTTGTTGCTGTGAGATAGTTAATGCAAAGAAAAGATGATGAAATATTGACTAATGTGAGAATTTTTTGCCACTGAAAAAGTTAGATGTACTTAAGATCTTAAAATGATGTTGTAGAGAGATGGTTGGGAGGGGAGGGGTATCATAGCAAAAACTTAATAAGGGCATGCAGATGGCGCCTCAACACCCAACAGCGGCGCTCCTCTTGTGTGAAGTGGTGATGGAGATCCTCTCTTGGATTCCTGCAAAGCCTGTCACGCGCCTGAAGCTTGTGTGCAAGTCATGGAACTCCATCATCTCCCACCCTCACTTCGTCAAACTTCACCTTCACCGATCACCCAAAAATGCCATCCTCCTGTCTACGCGAACACCAACTTTCCCCCGCGACGAAGAAAAAAAACAGGGCTTAGTGTTGAGTAGCGTTGAATCTTTCATCCAAAATCCATCATCCACTCTTGATGCTCAAGAGAATCGCCGCTCTCTACACGTAGAAGACTGTGTTGTGGGTTCATGCAACGGGTTGGTTTGTGTGGCCCGTTTTCTTGACCCCATCAATGGTATTATCGATATCTGGTTCCATTTATTGAACCCTCTCACAGGGTTTATATCAGAGAACTCGCCGTGCTTACGTGTCAATGTGTATACTGCTTTTGGGTTTGGGTATGATGAGTCAAGTGACAGTTACAAGGTAGTGACTGCTACTACTCGGGATTCTTCCGGAACAGTAACTGCGCACGTTTATAGCTTCGGTGGCAGTTCTTGGAAGAGAGCCAATAGTTTCCCTGCTTTTCCATTTTCTTTTGAAGATAATGGCCAATTCATCGGTGGCACTCTTAATTGGCTAGGTCTCCGCAACCCGCATGGAGATGATTATGATTGGGCTGATGTTACACTTGATATGTTAATGATTGTTTCTTTTGACCTGAAATCGGATACAAATAAACAGATTCTGCTTCCAAAGGGTATCGATGAAATCCCCGGTCAAAAGCCAACTCTGGGAGTTTGGGGAAATAGGCTGTATCTTCTTCATGATTACAAGAACACTCATTTTATTGCATGGCAAATGAAGGAGTTTGGAGATGAAAATTCTTGGACTCAATTGCTAAAGATTAGTTTTCACCATCTCGGTGTTGTTAAAACGCTATTTCCAGGATTTATATTTGAGGATGGAAATATCTTCATGTTGAGAGGCAGTCATCTTTTTGAGGAAGTTTTTTATGACCGAAGAGACAATAGTGTTAAACGCGTTAATTTCTTGGCTAACAATCTTCACTTCGATGTATTTGATTATGTTGAGAGCTTGGTTCAGCCTTGTTAAAATTTGGTTCCTATTCAAAGTTTTGCTTCTGCAGCTTTTTGTTTTGTTATTTTAAATCCTTATATTTCTTGTAGGCCCAGCAAAGTTCAGGTCATTGTGATTATTTTGGGTGTTTCCTTAGTTTCGGCTACTTCTTGTTGTTGGATCCAAATTTGTAGACGGATCACTTTTATTTTCGCTGCAAACTTTATATATACAAGTGCATAAAATTCTAACATCCTTATCATGACTACTTGTTGCATAAGTTTATTCATTTTTGCTAATTGTTGGATGAAATTTCCAGACAAATAAAGTTGCGTTGATTTTTTCATTAGTAAGAATCTAGAACATGATTTACTGGAGGGAAGAATGATTTTCGCGACCATGTGACAATGTGCAGGTGGTTTTGATCTATGATGTATCTCCATTTCCAATGGTGTTGGAACAAAAAATCTTACGTGTCAGAGTATTGTTTTTAGTTCTTTTTTTATTTGGAGTAAATTTGTCATGCAGCATATGATTTTTTGGATCTTTAGATACATGTCTAATAAGATAGCAATTAAAATAAGATTGCTATCTTAAATTGTTACATATCGTCTAATAGGATGGTAACTACGTGTATTCTGAATTTTGTTGCTGTGAGATAGTAAATACGAAGAAAAGATGATGAAATATTGACTAACGAAAGAATTTTTTGTCACAGGAAAAGTTAGATGTACTTGAGATCTTAAAATCATATTGTTGAGGGATGGTTGGGAGGGGAGGGGTATCATAACAAAAACTTGATGAGGGAGCTGCTTTTAGTGTTCTATTGCTGTTTTGTGAAGTGTTATTTATTTATCTTTCTTTTAATTGTCTAAGGTGATAGCCTGGTAGGTGGGTATGAGCTAGTAACCCTAGGAGGAGGTAAAGAAGGAAGGACGAGAGCGAAAAACTCTCCCTATCTAACTCCTATCCTATAGCTTGCGATCTCGTAAGCCTATCAATGCCTGGCTTCCTGCTATGCTATGAAAGTCGTTAGGTCAAGGGAAAAAAAGCAACTGGCTAACAATTCACTGACCTATCTAGCTTCAATCCCCTTTGAAATGAGGCATGGAACGGAGCCATTGCGAAGAAGTTCCACGAGTTACGAAGGAAACTTCGAGCTCATATTGGTCATGGGTTTTGTCAATAAAACTATCAGGACAAGAATTACATATTACATTAGCAGCTGAAAATTTGTTTCAATGCATTAGAAAATATACTGCTAAAAGTCACAATTGACGTTGAACTGTAAAATGATAAGTTTGATGCTATCACTATTTGCTGAAGTTGCTGTACTGCTAATACTAAGTTGTCCCCTCTTGCATTCATTAGAAAATTTTGTATGCAAATTTAGTTTCCGATTTTGTTCTTATTACAGATCTCTACCTATTAATAAAACTGAATTTACAAGTTTTCTTGTAATCTAATTTTTACTACACATTTCAACACGCTTTAACAGGTTTTAGCCAAGATCACTCCTTAAATCACGTGTGTTAACTGTATACTTTAGATCTCAATTGTCATTATTTTTAGAATTAATAACTTATATTACTCTTTTGAAACATATTGCAAATATATCACTATTTTTGTATAATAATAATTTTTTTTATTTGATTTTGTGAGATTTTCTGTTTTATGGATATTTTGACGTCAAAATTGGTTTTGAGAAAAAAGTTTAACTAAACAAGTTTGATTGGAAAGGGATAGTTTAGAGAGTTTAAAATATAAAGAAATTAAAATTTCACAAAATAAAATATTTAATGATTATATAAAAACAATGACATATTGATAATCATAATATGCTTTAAGATTGGTGAGTGAAGCAGAACGAGCACACTAAATTGGAGAGAACTGAGAGAAGAAATTAAATGGAATTGATGAATAAAGTCAATCTAAAGTGAAAGATCTCAAATGAAAGTAGCTGATACACGTGGCTTATATAGCAGCAAACTACAACTAACTTAGCCTCTAACTAACTGATCCTACGTGGCAAGTAACAATAACAAACTCTACAACTATCATCTACTTAATTTAGTCACGTCAACCATGCATGCATGAGCTGAACTTGGCTGCATGAGGTTGCACCATATGCTGTGAGCTTCTCTTAAAACAAAGATGCTATGTGCACACCAAAATCCGATAGAAAATATTATCCTCTGCTTCAAGTTACAGCAAGTTTCCCACAACTTCACAAGCATGGTTCACAAATAGTTTGCTACAACCTATGAAACAAGTAAAATTCAAGAGTCAATGGTGGTATAAGGATATGACTCTGCATATTCATAATATTGATGAGGGTGAAATCTTGAAGATAGAAAATGGTAGGCCTCTTACACGGATGAGGGTGAAATCCTCTAGTGTTGAAAGTGTAGAGTGGTGAGAGAACATCTCCCCCTGACCAATGTTTGAATGTTCCTTGAACTCTAAGAACATCTGTTAGTAACATAGGATGCTGGTATACCTGAACAGCATAGCCCCATGCCACAGAAATTGTCCATGAAAAGCGCTTGTGATAGCACACAGTTTGTTGTAGGATCCTCTGGAATCAACATTGACAGCTTGGAATAAATGTTCAAGAGCTGGAAGGAAATGATAGCTTAGTAGCAGAGCAGGTTGCACATTTAAATTTGGCAGATCCCAAATGTTACTTTCAAATACCTTACTCCAATCATTTTTCGACAATTTGGTGCGAAGAAGACCCCCCAATACAACTGCAGCTAAAGGCAAACCATCACATTTTTTCACAATTTCTCTTCCAAGTTCTTCTAGTTTGGATCTTTCACTGGAATTATTTGCTCCAAATGCGTGTTCAGCAAGTAAAGACCAGCAATGTTCACTATCAAGAGATGTCAAATGGAAGATAGGAAAGGTTTGCATAGCAGAGTATTCTAGTTATCAGTATTTGTTGTTTTTGAGATAACCGATTCAAGCACAGTCTTAGTGACCCTGAAAACCATCAAAATCCTTTGAAACACATGCCCATGCTTTTAAATCAATCTTGTAACACCCTACCATACAGAGCCTTATGCTTAAGTCATAATTCAGAGATGGCAAGGTATTACGACCTCTAAAACAAAAATTAGTACGTATAGTAATATGGATAATTAATTATAACTAGGAGCCTTTGTAGAAAAAGGGGTAAACAAAAACCGCAACCTTAAAGCGCAACACTCCGATCGATAACATAATGAACAAGGATAATCCAACGCGTGTTTATATATATACAAAAGAGTGTCAAAAACAGGAATACCAAGACTCAAGATCCGGATGCGAAGATAACCGGTCCGAGCATAACAATATATACATATGATAAAAATAAGGAAAACCCAAAGGAAAACCCCAAGGGACACAAAAACATAAAACCTATTCTCCAAAATCTCCCATAAGAGGAGTCATCACAGTTTGTATTATTTAATGGAGATAAAAGTATCTAAACAAAACATATAAACCAAAACATAGCCCCGAGAGCAAAGGATCTTCGCAATCAAGAAGTCTCCAGCATGCCTCAGCGGGAAACCTCACGTCCTGCATCTGAAAACCACAAAATCCGCATGGGTGAGAACCAGAGGTTCCCAGCAGGTAACAGCTTCCACATATATAATACATAATAATGGAGGAAAGCCGAAGGCAATCCTAGAACTCCCTCCAAGGAATATCAAAGCTTATAAACAAGCTAAACCATATAAGGGCATCTGACTAAAGATTCTTCAGTCTAACTAATACTTCCCTTTCCAATTCCTTCAGACCTCCCAACCACCAGCAGGAGTATAATATAGCAAACACAGTTATATCAAACAAAGAATATACAAATAGGAGCAGTTAAGACATTTAGACAAATAGCAATTAATATGCAGTCAGATAGGCAATCTCAAACAATTCACATAGTATGCATATGATGAATGCCTGTCCCTAGTGGCCGATGATATCATCTTGTCGGTTATATTGCCAACCCGACAAGTCCTGGTCGCTAACCATTGGACTGTCCCTCTGTCGTGCATCCCCAAACTCGAGTTATACTCGTTTTAAACTTGATCATAAACATGATCCATATCAATCACCCTCACTGGTGAATATTTACGGGGGTTCGAGCTCATCCGGGCCTTTCACAGTGCCCGGCCACACTTACAACATAGGGTTAACAGAGCTTCGAGTCTCAACCTGGAGCACGTGGTGGCTAGCCACTGCTACTACCCAAGGAAACTCGTACTCAGATAGTGGAAGTGCAATTTCACAATCATCAATAATTCAGCATCAACATGCATGAATTCTCATCCATGGATCAACATCCATATCAGCCATTCCGGCTCACGGTTCAATCCAGAACCAGCCAATATTCATAGCATACACAGCTATTCCGGCTCACGGTTAAATCCATAACCAGCCATATTCATAAATAATCACGGCCCTTCGGCCAACGGCATAACAAGCACTTCCACCACCATCCTCCGCATCTCACATAATCATCTTGATCCTCATTGATCATTCATATTTCCCTTGCTTCACTCGCAAGTTACCTCATTCACTAGCCCCTTTTTAATAGCTAGGCGTGCCATAATGAATTAAGACATAAATGGTGAGATCGGAGGCTTAGAAGTATGAGATTTGGCTTTTAAAACTCAAAAATCAACTTTGGGATGAAAACAGGGCCGCGCGTACGCGCACTCCACGCTCACGCGTGGATGGCCTCAAAAACTCATCGACGCGCAAGCGTCATGCACGCTAACGCGTGGATTCCAAACTTGCCCATCGACGCGCACGCGTCAACCACGCGTACGCGCGGGTGTTCTCGTGCCCCAGGCACAACACCGGCACAGTTCTGGCATAACTCTCTGGAAAATGGCTGGGCATTGGGTGCAGCACCATCGGCGCGCCCGCGCACCTCACGCTCACGCGTGGATGGCAATTTTCGGAAGATCGGCGCGCACGCGCCAGGTGCGCCCACGCGCAAGGGGTGATTCTGCTAAAATTTTTCTAAGTTAAAAGCTGCAGAATTCACAGATTTTCACCCCAATCTTCCAACGGACATAACTTCCTCATTTTAAATCGTTTTTCACCCGTTCTTCGAACGGCATGGACATCCCGGATCCAATTCCATTTCTAAACAGATTTGGTACAAAACGGGGATCCGTAGTCCAAGTTATGTCCCGTCAAAGTATGCCCAAAAAACCATATTTTCATACAAAACCACAATATGCCATTTTCAAAACAAACCATTTTCAACTCTTTCCAAAATCAATCAAAACATGTCCATTTCATCCCTTTTTCTTTGAAATCAATTCAAAATGTATCAAATTCAACATCAAGCCTCCTCAACTCACACGTTGACACATAACTCACAATTTACCAAAAATCATTATTTCACCATTATATCCCACTTCACCCAAGTGGCTCAAACTCAAACATATTGACTTACCATATACTATTCCTCATGCCAATTCTCAACAACACCAATTCCAATAAATCATCATGGTACGCAAACAACATCATACTCACCATCAACATGGTTCAACCCACAATTCAACCATAACCAATAATCAAGCATATATATCACAACATGCATATGTCTCATACATCATACCACCAAGGCATCAATAATCATCATCACATATATGACCACATCACATATCTCAATCATTCAATAGCATCAACCATTCAATGCCTATCTTAGGGCCTCTAGCCTAAGTATTTCCTACCACATTACATATTAGATACGGGAAACCGAAACCATACCTTAGCCGATTTTCCCAAGCTCCACCGGAGCACTTCCAAACCACTTAACCACAAGCTCTCAAGGCCTCAACACCTCCAAGAACAGATTTCTCACCACCAAACCCTTTCCAAGCTTTTCAAAGTCACCAATCAAGCTCCAATATCCACACATACACAACCTAAGCCACAACCATCATACCCATACACAACATCTCAAACCCAAACATCATAAAACAACAAAAATACACTAGGGTTGAGAATCTTACCACACCCAAGGTCCAAGGAGACAAGATTAACCTTCTCCTTCAAGAGAGTTGGGTCCTATAACATCAAAGAACCCAAAATCTCAACATTTTACCCATGAAACTCGAAAATAGGGGCTGAGATTTCGAACAGCAAAGAGTGGCTTACCTCAAGATTGATTATATGGGTTTTGTAGAGCTCTCCGCGGTGAACGCGTGGCCGCAAACGGGGCGGCAATCGGAGCTCTAGATCAAAAGTTATGGTGGTTTGAAGATCAAGTGAGAGAAGGAAGTTGAGAGAGTGTTCTTCCTCCCCTTCTCTCTAAGTTCAGCGTGTTCTAGTGTGTAATGAGGAGAGAGAGTGCTGAAAACTAGGGTTTTGGTTAAGTTATGTTGGGCCAAGGGCCCACTTTGGGTCCAATTGGCCCGGTTTGGCCCGTTCGGTCCAATCTTGGTCCGAATTCTATAAAATTGGTACCAAAATTCTCGTCTCAGTCTCCTCTATCACATTTAGCCATAAAAATCACATTTTAGGCTTTCTAGAATAAATTCTCATTTATGGGTTAATTAGCCGTTAATTAACCGGGTTTTACAAATCTTGTCTTTAACTTCATCTTCTTCTTTCCAAGAAGTGAAACATTAAGCTTCCTTCTCCTAAAGAAGTCCAAGAACTCATTGGAAATGATCTTATCCAACAACACAGGCAGAGTAATGCCCCTCCCACAATAGCAGCAGCCATATTTTCTTTGGTTTAGATAAGACCCTATAGTTAATGATGATTACAAGAGTAGTGTGTAAGTAAGGATTAATAGCACACAAATTTCTCACAAACAAGTTTTTTAATATTTGATGGATTTACAATTATACTTTAATCAGTTAATGATGATTATTCTTAAGTAATTAGTAACAAATAAATAGGATAAAATAGAAAGCCATGAGAACCAAAATGTGGTTTATTGATTCTATAAACACATGTTATTACAGTCTCTCTCACTAATTTTGGACTTACTAATTAAAAAAGAGATGAAGAGAGAGAGAGTGCTGAATTCTTACCTTAGATGTAGAATTTAGTCAGAAACCAAATGATACGATTAGAAGCAATTAGCAGCAGAGCTTCTCTCAACTAAGATACTTCATTTCCTTGCTTCTTGTTTGATGAGAAGTAACTCAAAACTCAAAGTCAAAGTCAACGTTAACCTTAACAAAAAAAAATCAATAAACTAATTAAAAAGATATTTATTTCAAGAAATTAAAAGTGTATGTACTTTGTATTTTTAAGAGAAAATGACACTTCCTTTTGTATGAGATGTCTAAAAAACATCCCCTTTTGAGAAAAGAAAGTTGTTATACAATTGGACAAACTCTAAAATTAGCTCTGCCATAAACAACTTAGAAAATGAAATTACTTTCACACCCTTACATATTAATAAAGTCCCAAAAATATGTGCGCCATCACAAATTTTTTGTTTTCAAGACGTTAATAATCTTCACTAACCACGACAATAATAGGACACATGTCATCTCTTCATTCCCTGATCAATCTTAAAACTTAGAACTTAGCCATCAGAGACACAATATAGAGACAATATGAATAGTGAACACGTGAATAATGAGTAAGAAGATCAATTCTAGCAAATGAGTAAGAGAATCAATTCTAAGAAATGAGAATTTGCTTCTTTAATGATAGAAAAGTAAGCAGTTTCTTAACATGTAGAGTAATCTTCTATGTTTCTTATACTGTTAACAAAGGGTCTTACATAAATACTTTTTACTTATCTTATTTCATAGAAGTATGTATTTATTTTACTTTTGATTTTTTGAGAAAGTTTTGTGCTCTTTGTTGTTATTACTTTTAAAGTATTTTGAGTTTTATTATTTCATTGTACTACTTTAAAGTTGAATCATTCCGATTAAAGTAATTTTAGTTTTAGCTCTAAAAGTATGAACTATGAAATGGTAACTTAGAAGTTAAGGATATGTATATTATGCTTAGGTTCGATTGATAAATATGAATTTGTAGGTCACACCAAAGACAGGTTATGGTTTTGTATTTGTTATTGGACCTATAAAAGTAATAGGAGGTTGAGGATAATTCTCTTGACTTTTTGTTTCCATGAACTCATGTATTTACAGACCAAAAGCCATAGATTATTTTTATAACTTCATTTTCAATTGATTCAAGTTAAGCAACAAGTCATGTAATTTCTGTTGAGATGCTAATAAATCATGTTGAATGTGAAGGTCATGATTTTATTAAATGAATAAATTTTCTATTTTGGTGTCATTTTAAATGTGAAGGTCATAAAAATTTGATTTTGATCATTATATATTTTTCTGCTTGTATTTTCGGTATGTTATGTAAAATACTTCAGTTATTAACAGAGAAAGTCAATCATATATTTTATTACTAATTTATAGACAAATGAGTTTTTTGTTAAAAAAATCAATTGAGTATTTTATATGTGAAAGTAAATTTGATGATTTATAAGTCACCAAAAAAATTTGATGATTTATAGTGTTTTAAAATTTAGAATAATTTTTTACTATAATAATTAAAATTTTTGACATTTTGATTGTTTGAAAAAACGTTTGCATGAATAATAAATTTTTAGAATTTAAAATGATCAAAATAATTAATAGACAAACGTATTAGATTTTAATTGCATATACTTTTTTTATTAATAAAACAAAGACATCAAATAATAATTTAGTTAAATTATTAAAGTTTTACTCAAAGAAATAATACGAATAATAAATAAAATTTAAAATCTTAAATAATATATACTCTTTTCGATTGAAGTTTACATAATGAAAAAGTTCTATTTATTAAACAATAATACATAATTGTTATAATAATGATGAGTGAATTGATTGGGTTATACACATACATCATGAATAAAAAAGAGTTTACTAGGCCAAGGTGTCATGATATTAAAGTATTTTTTTCAAGTAATATATTTTTTAAAAATTTGCTATTTGAATATTTTCTATACTCTATATTATTATTTATCATAAAAAGAATTCTGTCTAATGAAGTAGAAACAAATGAATTAAATATGTACTAAATATTATGTTGGAATAGTTTTAAAAATAAAAAGAGATAATCTAAATATTGGATGAATATAATCTATTAATATATAGGAGGAACAATTTCAATAGTTAATTTTACTCTTATATAACAACAAATTTATTCACTTATTTCACTTTTTTTTATTAGTTAAACTGTACTCTAAAAATTCCTCCAATTTTTAAATATTTGTTTTTTATAATATGATAAAATATCAATCAACTATATTACGTGTACATTTAAATCAGTTATCAAAGTCAGCTAGTTACTAAAATAAAATATATATTAGAATATAAATATATATTAAAAATAAATTAAAATATACATCTATTTATATACAAATATATTAAAAATTAATTTTATTGTATAGATAGCATTTTTGTATATCAATATAATAAAAAGAGATTAGTCTCTCATTTCATATAACGTGTAAAAGTTTTATTGTTCATGTATAAAATTCTTTATTCATAGAATAAAAAAAGTTTAATTGTTCTTTTGATCTCTATAGTTTTACGAAATTTTTAATTAGGTTCTTATACATTTTTTTAATTGGGTTCTTGCACCAATTTTTTTTCAATTAGGTCCCTCTTGATAGTAATTAGCTTAATTATATAAGAACCCAACTAAAAAAAAGTTGGTGCAGAGACTCAAATAAAAAGAAAAAAAAGTGTAAAGATTCAATTAAAAAATAAATTTGTGCAATGACTCAATTAAAAGATAAAAAGTATAGAAACCTAATTAAAAATTTTACAATTAAAAGATAAAAAGTATAGAAACCTAATTAAAAATTTTACAAAACTATAGAGACTAATAGAATAATTAAACCACTAAAAAAATTAAACGATGAAATAGATTTATAAAAACAGCCCGCACGCATGGGAACACACTAGTTCTGATTATTTATTAAAAAACAAAAAGATATTTATTTCAACAAATTAATAGTGTATGTACTTTGTATTTTTAAAAGAAAATAACACTTTTTTTATGAAATGTCTAAAAAACAGCTCTTTCTCTCAACTTACAAAACTTAAAATTAAGAAAATAAATAAAGTGTAATGAAAATAAAAATTTTGACAAAATTAAAAAGAATGCTTCCCACCTGCAAGTTAAGTTACAATCACATTATTGTGTACCTTTTTCTTATTGTTTTGGTGTGGCTTGTCTTATTGGTATTTTCGGCGGGTCCAAACAACAAAAATTAAAAAATTAAAAAATCTCTTGCTCCTAGTTTGTGCAAGTTACGCCCATGGCTGTTAAGGGTGTACATGGCTCGGCCCAGTTCGAAAATCTGGTTCGATCTCGAACACTTTAAGGATTAATTTGTTGTGATTTCATTGGGTCTAAAATCGGGTAAGGGTCTCAAAAATAGACCCGGTCATTATTTTGGGTCGGATTCGGGTCATAGTTCGGGTCACCTAAAATTGGCCCGGTGGCCCGGTCATCATACACAATAAATATTTTGTATTATTAGTGATGGATGATGGCTATTATTATGTAGAATTTAAGTATTGTAAACCTTAATATTTTGTGTTATTAATCATTATATATAAGACTATAAGTTAATATTTTATGTTTAAAATGCATAAGACTTTAGACTAATGTATAATATTGTGTTATTTGTATTGATTTAAATATTTGGTGTTATTAGGCAATATTAGTATTGATTATGGTTATGCTTTAAGTTTAGAGAAGAGTTGGTTCTTGTTATATTTTTCTAAGAGAATTTTACCATGTCAAATAATGATTAGAGTCTTGGAAATTTGGATATTTTTACATGCTAACTTACAAGAAGATATCAAAGTAATATAATGTTAACGGCCCTGATGGTTTCAGTGGCTAAGAGAAGGGGGTTGAATCTTAGCCCCCTTTTTGCTTGATTACACTTTCTGGTCTTTGAGGAGACTTTTCTGTTTTTGTCTTGTCCCTAGCCACGAAACTTTTTATTTTGTCTCGCCTATGCAGTAGAAATAGAAATGGAGTAGTAGAGAAAGAAGATTACACCCAGATATATCCTGGTTCAACTGCTAGGTGCAATGCAGCCTACATCCAGTCTCCATTACAACTATGATGGAATTTCACTATAATCAACCTGATTACAAACTGTAAAGTGCTAACCCAACTTACAAGGGGATTCCCACAGAATTATGAAACACAACATAGATGAACAAAGGAACTCTAAGGACATCTATGGCTTTTTCTTTTAATTTTGCACTCTCTGTCTTTTTCCGCTCTATAGCTTTTTCATACAAACTTCACTGTTTGCCTTTTTCCATGAGACTCAAGACATGACAAAATTAAACAGAAAAATTACAAAATAGAATATATTGAAGGAGAAGAAAATCTGTAAGCTTAGGTAGCTATGAGACTTCTGTGCCTTGCACTCTCAAACTTTCTCCCTTGAATCAAACCATGACTGTTCACCCCTTTTATAGAGAAGAGAAGCCTTCACAGTTGAAACAAAACCAAGCTTAACTTATTTTCCTTCATAACAGAACCGGTTCGGCCACAGAGAGAGAAGAGGTAACTCATGCAAAACCCAACATGCAAATACCTCTAATTCTTTGGTCATCACTCTTCATCAATCCGAGCGCTCCATCCTTGGCTTGCTCTCCAAGATGGATTTCTGGCCCTTGATGCTTCATGATGATGATGGCTTCATCTGCTCCAATCTCTGCCTCTTCCATCACTTCGCCACTCTAGCTACTTCCTGTGGTGGTTGAGCAGAATCAGAGACAAGCCATGCCTCCAAGAATCTCTTCCTTGCTGGCCGAATCTCCTTCTTTCTTTTTGAGTATGAAGAGCTCGAGATTACCTCACCAAATCTTACCACTTTTGGTGAAAATATAAGCCACAACATACTTTTATTTTGTTATATTTTCTTGTCATCATCATGATGGTCTTGAGACGTGCTCCATCTTCTTTTCAGTGAGTAGATGTAGCTTCCATGGCTTCCTGGACAATGACCGAAAGAGAAGAGAGAAAGAGATGAGAGAGAATAAACAACTTGGAAGGAAAGTGGTGCACGAAATTGTGATCATCAATGGCGCCATCAACATGGTACGCTCAATTGCAATCTCAACTCTTTATCACAACTTCGCACAACTAACCAGCAAGTGCACTGGGTCGTCCAAGTAATAAACCTTACGCGAGTAAGAGTCGATCCCACGGAGATTGTTGGTATGAAGCAAGCTATGGTCATCTTGTAAATCTCAGTCAGGCGGATTCAAATGGTTATGGAGGATTGATAATTAAAAGATAAATAAAGACATAAAATAAAGATAGAGATACTTATGTAATTCATTGGTGAGAATTTCAGATAAGCGTATGGAGATGCTTTGTCCCTTCCGTCTCTCTGATTTCCTACTGTCTTCATCCAATCCTTCTTACTCCTTTCCATGGCAAGCTGTATGTTGGGAATCACCGTTGTCAATGGCTAAAGTCCCGTCCTCTCAGTGAAAATGTTCAACGCGCTCTGTTACAGCACGGCTATTCATCTGTCGGTTCTCGATCATGTCGGAATAGAATCCAGTGATTCTTTTGCGTCTGTCACTAACGCCCCACAATCGCGAGTTTGAAGCTCGTCACAGTCATTCAATCCCTGAATCCTACTCATAATACCACAGACAAGGTTTAGACTTTCCGGATTCTCAAGAATGGCCGCCAATGGATTCTAGCTTATTCCACGAAGATTCTGATTAAGGAATCCAAGAGATATCCACTCAATCTAAGGTAGAACGGAGGTGGTTGTCAGACACACGTTCATAGGTGAGAATGATGATGAGTGTCACGGATCATGACATTCATCAAGTTGAGGAACAAGTGATATCTTAGAACAAGAATAAGCTGAATTGAATAGAAGAACAATAGTAATTACATTAATACTCGAGGTACAGCAGAGCTCCACACCTTAATCTATGGTGTGTAGAAACTCCACCGTTGAAAATACATAAGTGATAATGGTGATCATTGGTTTCGGCCCCAGAGAGGGAACCAGAAGAACCAAGATGAAAATACAATAGCAAAAGGTCCTATTTATAGAGAACTAGTAGCTTAGGGTTTACAAAAATGAGTAAATGACGTAAAAATCCACTTCCGGGCCCACTTGGTGTGTGCTTGGGCTGAGCATTGAAGCTTTCATGTGTAGAGACTCTTCTTGGAGTTAAACGCCAGCTTTTGTGCCAGTTTGGGCGTTTAACTCGCACTTTTGTGCCAGTTCTGGCGTTTAACGCTGGAAAGTCTTGAGCTGATTTAAAACGCCGGTTTGGGCCATCAAATCTCGGGCAAAGTATGGACTATTATATATTGCTGGAAAGCCCAAGATGTCTACTTTCCAACGAAATTAAGAGCACACGCCAATTGGGCTTCTGTAGCTCCAGAAAATCTACTTTGAGTGTAGGGAGGTCAGAATCCAATAGCATCTGCAGTCCTTTTTCAGCCTCTGAATCAGATTTTTGCTCAGGTCCCTCAATTTCAGCCAGAAAATACCTGAAATCACAGAAAAACACACAAAATCATAGTAAAGTCCAGAAAAGTGAATTTTAAATAAAAGCTAATAAAAATATAATAAAAACTAACTAAAACATACTAAAAACATACTAAAAACAATGCCAAAAAGCGTATAAATTATCCGCTCATCACAACACCAAACTTAAATTGTTTCTTGTCCCCAAGCAATTGAAAATTAAATAGGATAAAAAAAGAAGAGAATATACAATGAATTCCAAAAACATCTATGAAGATCAGTATTAATTAGATGAGCGGGGCTTTTAGCTTTTTGCCTCTGAACAGTTTTGGCATCTCACTTTATCCTTTGAAGTTCAGAATGATTGGCTTCTACAGGAACTCAGAATCTGGATAGTGTTATTGATTCTCCTAGTTAAGTATGATGATTCTTGAACATAGCTACTTTATGAGTCTTGGCCGTGGCCCAAAGCACTCTGTCTTCCAGTATTACCACCGGATACATACATGCCACAGACACATAACTGGGTGAACCTTTTCAGATTGTGACTCAGCTTTGCTAGAGTCCCCAATTAGAGGTGTCCAGGGTTCTTAAGCACACTCTTTTTGCTTCGGATCATGACTTTAACCGCTCAGTCTCAAGTTTTCACTTGACACCTTCATGCCACAAGCACATGGTTAGGGACAACTTGGTTTAGCCGCTTAGGCCAGGATGTTATTCCTGTAGGCCCTCCTATCCAATGATGCTCAAAGCCTTGGATCCTTTTTATTTTTACCCTTGCCTTTTGGTTTAAAGGGCTATTGGCTTTTTCTACTTGCTCTTTCTTTTTCTTTCTTTCTTTTTTTTTCGCATATACTCTCTTTTTTTTTCTGCAAGCTTTTCACTGCTTTTTCTTGCTTCAAGAATCAATTTGATGATTTTTCAGATCCTCAGTAACATTTCTCCTTTTCCATCATTCTTTCAAGAGCCAACAATTTTAACATTCATGAACAACAAATTCAAAAGACATGCACTGTTCAAGCATACATTCAGAAAACAAAAAGTATTGTCACCACATCTAAATAATTAAGCTAGTTTTAAGGATGAATTCGAAATCATGTACTTCTTGTTCTTTTGTAATAAAAATATTTTTCATTTAAGAAAGGTGATGGATTCATAGGACATTCATAACTTTAAGGCATAGACACTAAGACACTAATGATCATGTAATAAGACACAAACATAGATAAACATAAGCATTAAAATTCGAAAAAACAGAAAAATAAAGAACAAGGAGATTAAAGAACGGGTCCACCTTAGTGATAGCGGCTTGTTCTTCCTCTTGAAGATCTTATGGAGTGCTTGAGCTCCTCAATGTCTCTTCCTTGCCTTTATTGCTCCTCTCTCATGATTCTTTGATCTTCTCTAATTTCATGGAGGAGGATGGAATGTTCTTGGTGCTCCACCCTTAGTTGTCCCATGTTGGAACTCAATTCTCCTAGAGAGGTGTTGATTTGCTCCCAATAGTTTTGTGGAAGAAAGTGCATCCCTTGAGGCATCTCAGGGATTTCATGATGAGGAATTTCCTCATGTCCATGAGTGGGATCTCTTGTTTGCTCCATCCTTTCTTAGTGATGGGCTTGTCCTCATCAATGAGGATATCTCCCTCTATGTTAATTCCAACTGAATTACAGAGGTGACAAATGAGATGAGGGAAGGCTAACCTTGCCAAGGTAGAGGACTTGTCCGCCACCTTATAAAGTTCTTGGGATATAACCTCATGAACTTCTACTTCCTCTCCAATCATGATGCTATGAATCATGATAGCCCGGTCTATAGTAGCTTCGGACCGGTTGCTAGTGGGAATGATTGAGCGTTGGATAAACTCCAACCATCCTCTAGCCACGGGCTTGAGGTCATGCCTTCTCAGTTGAACCGGCTTCCCTCTTGAATCTCTTTTCCATTGAGCGCCCTCTTCACAAATGTCTATGAGGACTTGGTCCAACCTTTGATCAAAGTTGACCCTTCTAGTGTAAGGGTGTTCATCTCCTTGCATCATGGGCAAGTTGAATGCCAACCTTACATTTTTCGGACTAAAATCTAAGCATTTCCCCCGAACCATTGTAAGCCAACTCTTTGGGTCCGGGTTCACACTTTGATCATGGTTCTTGGTGATCCATGCATTGGCATAGAACTCTTGAACCATTAAGATTCCGACTTGTTGAATGGGGTTGGTAAAAATTTCCTAACCTCTTCTTCGGATCTCATGTCAGATCTCCGGATATTCACTTTTTTTGAGTTTGAAAGGGACCTCGGGGATCACCTTCTTCATGGCCACAACTTCATAGAAGTGGTCTTGATGCACCCTTGAGATGAATCTCTCCATCTCCCATGACTCGGAGGTGGAAGCTTTTGCCTTCCCTTTCCTCTTTCTAGAGGTTTCTCCGGTCTTAGGTGCCATAAATGGTTATGGAAAAATAAAAAGCAACACTTTTACCACACCAAACTTAGAAGGTTTGCTCATCCTCGAGCAAAAGAAGAAAGAAGAGAGTAGAAGAGGAAGAAATAGAGGAGATGGAGGGGGGCTTTGTGTTTCGGCCAAGGGAGAGAACTAGTGTTTAGGTTGTGTGAAAATAAAGGAGTGAAGATGGGTTTATATAGGAGTGGAGAGAGGGGTAGGGTTCGGCCATTATGGGTGGGTTTGGGAGGGAAAGTGGTTTGAATTTGGATGGTGGGGTAGGTGGAGTTTTATGAAGGATAGATGTGAGTGGTGAAGAGAATGGTGGGATTTGATAGGTGAGGGGTTTTTGGGGGAGAGGTATTGAGGTGATTGGTGAATGGGTGAAGAAGAGAGAGTGTGGTGGGGTAGGTGGGGATCCTGTGGGGTCCACAGATTCTGACGTGTCAAGGATTTCTCATCCCTGCACCATGTGGCGTGCAAAACGCCCCTTGCTGCCAATCCTGGCATTAAACGCCGGGCTGCTGCCCCTTTCTGGCGTTAAACGTCAGTCTGGTGCCCCTTTCTGGCGTTAAACGCCCAGAATGATGCCAGACTGGGCGTTAAACGCCCATTTGCTGCCCTTACTGGCGTTTAAACGCCAGCAAGCTTTTCCTCTAGGGTGTGCTTTTTTTCTTCCTGCTTTTCATTCTGTTTTTGCTTTTTCAATTGTTTTTGTAACTTCACATGATTATCAACCTATAGAAAACATAAAATAACAATGGAAAATAGATAAATATAACATTGGGTTGCCTCTCAACAAGCGCTTCTTTAATGTCAGTAGCTTGACAGTGGGCCCTCATGGAGCCTCACAGGTGTTCAGAGCAATGTTGGAACCTCCCAACACCAAACTTAGAGTTTGAATGTGCGGGTTCAACACCAAACCTAGAATTTGGTTGTGGCCTCCCAACACCAAACTTAGAGTTTGACTGTGGGGGCTCTGTTTGACTCTATTTTGAGAGAAGCTCTTCATGCTTCCTCTCCATGGTTATAGAGGGATATCCTTGAGCCTTAAACACAAAGGATTCTTCATTCACTTGAATGATCAATTCTCCTCTGTCAACATCAATCACAGCCTTTGCTGTGGCTAGGAAGGGTATGCTAAGGATGATGGATTCATCCATGCACTTCCCAGTCTCTAGGACTATAAAATTAGCAGGGATGTAATGGTCTTCAATCTTTACCAGAACATCCTCTACAAGTCCATAAGCTTATTTTCTTGAATTGTCTGCCATCTCTAGTGAGATTCTTGCAGCTTGTACCTCAAAGATCCCTAGCTTCTCCATTATAGAGAGAGGCATGAGGTTTATGCTTGACCCTAGGTCACACAGAGCCTTCTCGAAGGTCATGGTGCCTAATGTACAAGGTATTGAGAACTTCCCAGGGTCCTGTCTCTTTTGAGGTAATCTCTGCCTAGTCAAGTTATCCAGTTCTTTGGTGAGCAAAAGGGGTTCATCCTCCCAAGTCTCATTACCAAATAACTTGTCATTTAGCTTCATGATTGCTCCAAGGTACTTAGCAACTTGCTCTTCAGTGACATCTTCGTTCTCTTCAGAGGAAGAATACTCATCAGAGCTCATGAATGGCAGAAGTAAATCCAATGGAATCTCTATGGTCTCAGTGTGAGCCTCAGATTCCCATGGTTCCTCAATAGGGAACTCATTGGAGGCCAGTGGACATCCATTGAGGTCTTCCTCAGTGGCGATCATTGCCTCTTCCTCCTCTCCAAATTCGGCCATGTTGATGGCCTTACACTTTCCTTTTGGATTCTCTTCTGTATTGCTTGGAAGAGTACTAGGAGGGAGTTCAGTAACTTTCTTACTCAGCTGACCCACTTGTGCCTCCAAGTTTCTAATGGAGGACCTTGTTTCAGTCATGAAACTTTGAGTGGTTTTGATTAGATCAGAGACCATGGTTGCTAAGTCAGAGTGGCTCTGCTTAGAATTCTCTGTCTGTTGCTAAGAAGATGATGGAAAAGGCTTGCCATTGCTAAACCTGTTTCTTCCACCATTATTGTTGTTGAAACCTTGTTGAGGTCTCTGTTGATCCTTCCATGAGAGATTTGGATGATTTCTCCATGAAGGATTATAGGTGTTTCCATAGGGTTCCCCCATGTAATTCACCTCTTCCATTGATGGGTTCTCATGATCATAAGCTTCTTCTTCAGATGAAGCATCCTTAGTACTACCTGGTGCAGCTTGCATTCCAAACAGACTTTGAGAAATCATATTGACTTGCTGAGTCAATATTTTATTCTGAGCCAATATGGCATTTAGAGTATCAATCTCAAGAACTCCTTTCTTCTGATTTGTCCCATTGTTCACAGGATTCCTTTCAGAAGTGTACATGAATTGGTTATTTGCAACCATTTCAATGAGTTCTTGAGCTTCTGCAGGCATCTTCTTCAGATGAAGAGATCCTCCAGCAGAGCTGTCCAATGACATCTTGGACAGTTCAGACAGACCATCATAGAAGATACCTATGATGCTCCATTCAGAAAGCATGTCAGAAGGATACTTTCTGATCAATTGTTTGTATCTTTTCCAAGCTTCATAGAGGGATTCACCTTCCTTCTGTCTGAAGGTTTGAACTTCCACTCTAAGCTTACTCAATTTTTGAGGTGGAAAAAACTTTGCCAAGAAGGCATTGACTAGCTTTTCCCAAGAGTTCAGGCTTTCTCTAGGTTGTGAGTCCAACCATGTCCTAGCTCTGTCTCTTACAGCAAAAGGGAATAGCATAAGTCTGTAGACCTCAGGGTCAACCCCATTGGTCTTGACAGTGTCACAGATTTGCAAGAACTCAGCTAAAAACTGATAAGGATCTTCCAATGGAAGTCCATGAAACTTGCAATTCTGTTGCATTAGAGAAACTAATTGAGGCTTAAGCTCAAAGTTGTTTGCTCCAATGGCAGGGATAGAGATGCTTCTCCCATAGAAGTCGGGAGTAGGTGCAATAAAGTCACCCAGCACCTTCCTTGCATTGTTGGCATTGTTGTTGTTTTCGGCTGCCATGTCTTCTTCTTGTTTGAAGATTTCTTTTAGGTCCTCTACAGAGTGTAATGCTTTAGATTCTCTTAGCTTTCGCTTCAAGGTCCTTTCAGGTTCAGGGTCAGCCTCAACAAGAATGCTTTTTTCTTTGCCCCTGCTCATATGAAAGAGAAGAGAACAAGAAAATATGGAATCCTCTATGTCACAGTATAGAGATTCCTTGAGATGTCAAAGGAAAAGAAGAATAGAAGGAGGAGGTAGAAGAAGAAGAATTCGAACTTATCAAGAGAGATAGAGTTCGAATTGTTGATAGTGGAGGAGTGTTAGTCCTTAAATAGAAGGATGTGAGAAGAGGGGTAGAATTTTCGAAAATAAATTAAAAGATTTTGAAGAAATTTTGAAAAATTGAAGAATGATTTTCGAAAATTAAGGTTGGGAAAGAAATAAAGTGATTTTGAAAAAGATTTTGAAATTAGAAATCAAAAAGATATGATTGAAAATTAATTTTGAAAAAGATGTGATTGAAAAGATATGATTGAAAGGACATGATGGAAAAACAATTTAAAAAGATTTGATTTTTAAAATTAATGACTTGGCTAACAAGAAATTTAAAAGATATGATTCAGACATTAAACCTTTCTCAACAGAAAAGGCAACATACTTGAAATGTTGAATCAAATCATTAATTATTAGCAAGTATTTTTTGAAAAATGGAAAGAAATTGATTTTGAAAATATATGATTGAAAAGATATGATTTGAAAAAGATTTGATTTTTTTTTAAATTATGAAAACTTAAAAAAATTTGAATTAAAAACAAAATCTTCCCTCTTGTGCCATCCTGGCGTTAAACGCCAAAATGGATACCATTCTGGCGTTTAATGCCCAAAACTCTACCTTTTTGGGCGTTAAACACCCAGCCAGGTATCCTGGCTGGTGTTTAAACGCCAGTTTTCCTTCTTCACTGGGCGTTTTGAACGCCCAGCTTTTTCTGTGTAATTCCTTTGCTGCATGTTCTGAATCTTCAATTCTCTGTATTATTGACTTGAAAAGACACAAATAATTTTTTTTGAATTTTTAATGATGAGGAATAATCAAAATGCAACTAAAATCAAATAAATAATGCATGCAAGACACTAAACTTAGAAGTTTGTATACTATTGACACTAACAACTTGAGAATGCATATGAGAACCAACAAAACACTCAAGACAAGAGAATTTAAAGATCAGAGCAAGGAAATCATCAAGAACAACTTGAAGATCAATGAAGAACATAATGCATGTAATTTTCAAAAATTAGAAGAATAAAGACATGCAATTGACACCAAACTTAAAATTAGACACTAGACTCAAACAAGAAAAATAAAAATATTTTTGATTTTAAGATTTTATAATTGTTTTTTGGATTTTTCGAAAATTGAGTGGGAAAGAAAATAAGGATATCAAAATTCTTAATAAGAATTTCCAGGAATCATGCAATGTTAGTCTAAAGCTTTAGTCTAAAAAGATTAGACATGGCTAGCCAAGCTTCAGCAGGACATTACATTCAAGAGCTAAATTGATGAGAATCAATTAGCTTTGGTGATGATGAAAACATCATCTGAAACTCTATAATTCATTCTTAAGAACTCTGAAGAACAAAATAAAATAAAATTACCTAATCTAAGCAACAAGATGAACCGTCAATTGTCCAAACTCAAACAATCCCTGGCAACTGCACCAAAAACTTGGTGCACGAAATTGTGATCATCAATGGCGCCATCAACATGGTACGCTCAATTGCAATCTCAACTCTTTATCACAACTTCGCACAACTAATCAGCAAGTGCACTGGGTTGTCCAAGTAATAAAGCTTACGCGAGTAAGAGTCGATCCCATGGAGATTGTTGGTATGAAGCAAGCTATGGTCATCTTGTAAATCTCAGTCAGGCGGATTCAAATGGTTATGGAGGATTGATAATTAAAAGATAAATAAAAACATAAAATAAAGATAGAGATACTTATGTAATTCATTGGTGAGAATTTCAGATAAGCGTATGGAGATGCTTTGTCCCTTCCGTCTCTCTACTTTCCTACTGTCTTCATCCAATCATTCTTACTCCTTTCCATGGCAAGTTGTATGTTGGGCATCACCGTTGTCAATGGCTACAGTCCCGTCCTCTCAGTGAAAATGTTCAACGCGCTCTGTCACAGCACGGCTATTCATCTGTCGGTTCTCGATCATGTCGGAATAGAATCCAGTGATTCTTTTGCGTCTGTCACTAACGCCCCACAATCGCGAGTTTGAAACTCGTCATAGTCATTCAATCTCTGAATCCTACTCATAATACCACATACAAGGTTTAGACTTCCAGATTCTCAAGAATGGCCGCCAATGGATTCTAGCTTATACCACGAAGATTCTGATTAAGGAATCCAAGAGATATCCACTCAATCTAAGGTAGAACGGAGGTGGTTGTCAGGCACACGTTCTTAGGTGAGAATGATGATGAGTGTCACAGATCATCACATTCATCAAGTTGAGGAACAAGTGATATCTTAGAACAAGAATAAGTTGAATTGAATAGAAGAACAATAGTAATTGCATTAATACTCGAGGTACAGCAGAGCTCCACACCTTAATCTATGGTGTGTAGAAACTTCACTATTGAAAATACATAAGTGATAATGGTGATCATTGGTTTCGGCCCCAGAGAGGGAACCAGAAGAACCAAGATGAAAATACAATAGCAAAAGGTCCTATTTATAGAGAACTAGTAGCTTAGGGTTTACAAAAATGAGTAAATGACGTAAAAATCCACTTCCGGGCCCACTTGATGTGTGCTTGGGCTGAGCATTGAAGCTTTCATGTGTAGAGACTCTTCTTGGAGTTAAACGCCAGCTTTTGTGCCAGTTTGGGCGTTTAACTCCCACTTTTGTGCCAGTTCCGGTGTTTAACGCCGGGAAGTCTTGAGCTGATTTGGAACTCCGATTTGGGCCATCAAATCTCGAGCAAAGTATGGACTATTATATATTGATGGAAAGCCCAGGATGTCTACTTTTCAATGAAATTAAGAGCGCGCTAATTGGGCTTTTGTAGCTCCAGAAAATCCACTTCGAGTGCAAGGAAGTCAGAATCCAACAGCATCTGTAGTCTTTTTTCAGCCCCTGAATCAGATTTTTGCTCAGGTCCCTCAATTTCAGCCAGAAAATACCTGAAACCACAGAAAAATATACAAACTCATAGTAAAGTCCAGAAAAGTGAATTTTAAATAAAAACTAATAAAAATATAATAAAAACTAACTAAAACATACTAAAAACAACGCCAAAAAGCGTATAAATTATCCGCTCATCAGAAAGCAATTGAATAAGTTAATCAATATAATTACAAAGTTGCTTTTACTTCCCTTAGAGTGGAGTGCAGCACTAAGCAAATCAATCATGTCACTCATATTCTCTCTCTCATTTATGTTTCCAATGCTACCAAATTAAAATTTGAAATCCATCCTTAATGAGAAATGGAATCCGTTGGAGAGCATAAGGCAAATGGTAACATTTGCTTTCCTGATGGATTTTGGATCATGCATTGGATCTTAGCATAGATCTTGGGCTTGTAATAATAAAATTAATTTGGCCCATTATAACTAGCTTCAGCCACAAATTAATTTGAACATTCAAGGCTGAGCAAATAGTAAAACACTTGGGCTCATCAATTTTGTTTTGGCCCAAATTCAATTCAGCCATACTCATCAATGTATTCTTGTATTAAATCAAGGCTGAGTATAATTGGGCTTGTACCAGAATTTTATTTTCGGCCCATAAAGGAATCTGCACAGCAAAAGTTATTACAATTAACATACTTTAATCAAGAATAATTTAATAATTTTGCTGTTAATAATGTTTGATCATCATCAATTTAAATTAGAGTTTTCCAAACTCATCAATCTCCTCCTTGGTGACAAGCATTATTAAAAAATTAAAATGGAAAGAAATTTAAAGATTGAGTAAAGAATACTCCCTTTGAATTTTGAATTTCTCCCCCTTTCAAATTGTCACATGGCTCCCCCTTAATATATGCCATTTTTACCAAGGGAAGCTTTATACCTGTAACAATTTAATCAAGCTTCAAGTAACAATGTTATTTAGCATATTCATTCCATGATGCTAAATGCTTGATTTATGAGCAAATTTGAATGATATACAAAACTTATTTGCTATCACAAATTTAATTTTCTGCTCAAACTCACCATAATCAATCAAAATCTATTTTTTTGGTAGAAATCTTGCTGTTCAAAAATATTTTTCAATAAATCAGAGCAATCTTGGTAGAAAAAATATTTTTCAATCATGATTTATTCTTTCCAAACACAGCAACTTTCATCATTAAGAACTGCCAGAAATAAATCCAACATAAATCTTTTTACCAAGGTAAATAGTAAACACATTTTACCAAGATAAACATCAAATAATGGCAGTAATCAAGATAAACCGAATGCATTCTCAATCAACATAAACCAAAAGCATTGTTTAATCATCAACAGAGGTGATCATGAATTTTCACAAAATTTCACCCCCTGTTTCAGTTTCAATTTTTTTAACCTTATTCTCCCTTTTTTGTCATCAAAGGGGCACCTGCAATCAAAATTTTGTCATAGAAAACAAGATATACAAGATATGACCAAACAAAGCAGAGTATCACAGAGTATCTCAGAGTTATAGCAGTATCTTAACACAAAACAAAGAAACAGATTGAGCCTAATTAAGCCAATATCCTAAACTTAATAAGAAATTTAATCATCAGATAAATGCAGATCAGATTCTCCTTCATCTTCTTCATTATCAACTCCCAAATCTTTCTCCAAGTTTTTCAGTATTAGACCCACTCTATCTTTGCATCACATCCGTGCTCTTTCAGATTCATATGCTAGTTTACGTGCAGCCTTATGAGATTGTACCATGACTTCTGACATATTTGAAAATTCTGTGAGAATTTCTTTGATAGACTTGGTGGTATTGGAGGACTCAGGTCTGCCCTCAAACTCACTTTCTGAAGCCATGAATTTCTAGTGTTTGGTTCCTTTAACTGCTCCACCTCCTTTGACCATTGACACTTTGTTCTCTACTGCCTCATTCAAAAGGTCAACTTTAAAGAATTCAAAGATACTGGTTAAGAACATACCATAGGGCAGATTTGCCTTTTTGGTGCTCTTGACCGAGTCCCACACATGGCGGATCATAATATAACCAAAAGAAATGGGAGTAGATGTAATAAGTGCAAATAAGATGAGGGAGTCAGAATATGTTATTCTATTGTGAGACCCGCTTTGAGGAGTCAAGATGTGGGTGATGATCCTGTGAAGCAATGAGTTGGTGGAACCTAGAGCCTTGTGGGTAGGAACATTTCCATCCAAGCCTAAGAGATGCTCACATATGTGTTGAAGAACAACCTTATGGGTGACGCCGACTTGTGAGTCCCACCTTTCGGCCATGTATGCTCTCGGCCCTTCATCTTTGTATCCCAAGGCAGTTCCAATGGTGGCAGTGTCAAGAGTGATGTGAACTCTTTTCACATATGAATGGATGGTGCCATCAATAAGTCTCATGTTGACGTAGAACTCACGGACCAGACCTGGATAAACTGGCTTCTGGATGTGAAGCAGAGGAGTCCATTGAAGCAGTTCGAAGAGAGGAGAGACATTTATTCCCTTGTTGGCGAGAGTCTCAAGATTGACAAGGTAAGTCAGACAGAGATGACGCTTTTGCATGACTTCTTTGTGGAATTCATAAGAAGTGCAAGAGTTGAATCTGGCAGGGTTATAGTGGGAGTGTGTTTTGGCAAATTTATTCTTGAACTCCAAGGATTCCAGATTTTCCGGTTCCATGGTGTTGTGTAGAATGAATTCTTTTGATTTCTGAGCCCTCTTCCCACGTGTGGCTTTCTTCGGTGATGGTGGTGGTGATGCAATGGGTGAGGTGTGAGATGATTCTTCCTCAATACTTGGCTCCTTGTTTTTGTCTCGGCCTGAGCTTTTGTGGGCAATTACTTTCTTTCTCATGGTGGCCGTATGTTTGGATGGTGGTGAGGGAGAAGATGAAGATGTAGAATGAATATGGATATGAGTGTGGGTCTGTGGAGAGGGGGTCTTTTGAGAGAGGCGAATGCGTTCACTTTTTCTAGAAGCTGTTTTCTTTTTCATGATGAAGAGAAGATATGAAGTTGGAAGAAGAAGAGATGGCCGAAGAGTGTGGAGAGTGGAGAGAAGTTAGAGGTGTATTGAATGTTGATTGGAAAGGGAAGTTAATGATCATCATGGCGCGGTTATTAACCAAGGAATTTTCAGGAATTTGAAAAAGTGGTTTCCTAGAATCAAGGAATTAGATGGAAAGAGCGATTTGATTTGACAATAACTACTTCTAAAAAGATTTGATAAGACAACAAAAAGATTTTGATCATCATAAGATGAGGAACCAATCAAAAAGGTCAAGGTGGGGTCAAAGAGATTTTGTGGGGCCCATGAGAGATAAATTCTGCACAGCCTCCCCCTTAATTACAGCTTCTCCAACACGCTTGGATTTTTATCTCGTCCATTCCTACGAGACAAAATTGAGTAGAGTTAGAATTTCACAAAATTTCAATAGAGCTTAAATCAAACATTCCCAAGCTTTTTCTTAGTGAACAGAATATGTCTTCACAGAGGGGTTTTGTAAAAATGTCAGCAAGTTGATCTTCAGATTTTACAAATTGAATATCAATAGTACCCTTTTGCACATTTCTCTAATAAAGTGATATTTGATCTCAATGTGCTTTGTTCTTGAGTGCAAAACAGAATTTTTTGAAATATTTATTGCACTCATGTTATCACAAAATAATGGTATACTATTGATCTTTAATTTGTAATCTTCCAAATGCGTTTTTAACCAAATTAATTGTGAACAACAAGTAGATGCGAATATATATTCAGCTTCAGCTGTGGATAGAGCAACTGTGGCTTGTTTCTTGCTTGACCACATGTTGAGTGAGCTTCCAAGGAAGCAACACATGCCGGAGGTGCTTCTTCTATCCACTCTATCTCCCGCATAATCTGCATCACAAAACCCTACTGCTTAAAAATCATTAGATTTTGGATACCACAAGCCATAATCACATGTTCCCTTAATGTATCTAATGATGCGCTTAACAGCCGAAAGATGGGATTCTTTTGGGTGAGATTGAAATCTTGAACATACACCCACACTTTGAACAATATCCGGTCTAGAGGAGGTAAGATACATTAATGAACCAATCATTCCCCTATACCGTGTTTCATCCACATCTTTGCCATCATCATCTTTTTCAAGTTTATTGTTTGGATGCATTGGTGTTCCCATTGGTTTAGAATTTTATAGGCCAAACTTTTTGATAAGTTCTTTTGCATACTTTTCTTGGTGAATAAAAGTGCCACTAGGAGTTTGTTTAATTTGGAGACCAAGAAAGAAGGTTAGCTCTCCCATTAAACTCATTTCAAACTCACTAGTCATGAGTTTTCCAAACTCTTCACACAAGGACTCATTGGCCGATCCAAACACAATATCATCCACATAAACTTGAACTAGAAGTATATCATCATTAGATGCTTTAATGAATAAAGTTGTGTCCGTGGTACCCCCTTTGAAATTGATTTTCCAATAGGAAGGCTAAGCCTTTCATACCAAGCTCTTGGAGCTTGTTTAAGACCATAAAGAGCCTTAGTTAGTTTGAAAACATGATTTGGAAAATCTTTATGTTCAAAACCGGGGGATTGTGCCACATACACTTCTCTATCAATAAAGCCATTAAGAAAAGCACATTTAACATCCATTTGAAACATTTTGATACCCTTATGGGCAGCATAGGCAATAAGTAATCTAATTGCTTCCATTCTAGCTACCGGAGCAAAAGACTCATCAAAATCTATTTCCTCTTCTTGATCGTAACCTTGGGCCACTAATCTAGCCTTGTTACGAACAATTTGTCCATCCTCACCAAGTTTATTTTTAAACACCCACTTAGTACCCGTAATTTTCTTACCATCCGGATGAGGTACTAATGTCCAAACCTCATTCTTGTCGAATTGAGCAAGCTCCTCTTGCATGGCCTTGACTCATGATGGGTCTTCAAGAGCTTCTTTCACATTATTGGGCTCCATTTGTGACAAAAATGCAAAGTTGCTTGGTTCGGATTGTCTTTTGGTTGAGGATCTTGTTGTCACTCCTTGGGAGGGATCACCAATGATGAAGTCATAAGGATAACCCCTCATAGACTTCCATTCTCTAGGCTTCCTTTGTGGTGTTGAGCTTTGATGAGTTTCTGTTGGTCTCACTGTTTCAGTTTCTCGTGCTGGCTCAGGAGACAAAATGGAAATGTCTCCTCCAATCTGACGAGACAATTCTGGACTGGCAGATTCTTCAATTTGGGCAGACTTGGGATTTTCTTTGCTTGTTCCAGCTCCTTCACAATCTGAATCACTATCTATCACAGTACTGGGAATTAAGTTAGAATCACAAAAAGTAACATGTATGGATTCCTCTATGGTTCTATGTTCTTTAAGGTAAATCCTATATGCCTTGCTAGTGGTGGAGTATCCAACAAACATTCCTTTATAAGATTTTGGATCAAACTTACTAAGATTTTCTTTGTTGTTAAGCACAAAACATTTGCATCCAAAAACATGAAAGTACTTAAGATTTGGTGGGGTTCCTTTCCATAGCTCATAAGGAGTTCTTTTCAACCCTTTTCTAATTATTGTCCTATTCAAAATATAACATGCTGTATTTACAGCTTTAGCCCATAGAAATTTAGGAACCTCATTCTCACATAACATAGCCCTAGTCATTTCTTGAAGACTTCTATTCCTTCTTTCAACAACCCCATTTTGTTGAGGTGTTCTAGGGCATGAAAAATTATGAGAAATTCCAAAGTCATCACAGAATTTTTCAAAGTTTTGATTTTCAAATTCTTTTCTGTGATCACTTCTCAAATGAGCTACTTTTAAATCTTTTTCATTTTGAATTTTCTTGCAAAGGGTTGAGAAGGCATGGAAAGCATCATTTTTATGAGAAAAAAAAAGTACCCAACCAAATCTAGAGTAATCATCTACCACTACCAAACCATAGTGTTTACCTCCTAGACTTTGTGTTCTAGTTGGACCAAAAAGATCAATGTGTAACATCTCTAATGGCCTTTTGGTTGAAATTCCATCTTTTGGTTTAAAAGAGGATTTGACTTGTTTGCCTAATTGACAAACATCACAAGTAAGATCCTTATCAAATTTAATTTTAGGAATTCCTCTAACCAGATTTTTTTCACTAGCTTGGAAATTTGGTACATGCTAGCATGACCCAACTTTCTATGCCATAGCCATTTTTCAGATTCAAGAGATGTAAAACATGTTACATTTTGTTCTTTCAAGTCCTCAAGAGTTAATCCATACACATTGTTGCATCTCTTAGCTTCAAAAAGAATATCCCCAGTTTTTTCACAAACAACCAAGCACACAAATTTTCTAAAAATTACTTCAAATCCTAAATCACACAATTGACTTACACTAAGTAAATTATGTTTCAAACCATTGACAAGAAGAACATCATTTATACAAGATGAAAAGTTTTTACCAACTTTTCCAACGGCCACTATCTTTCCTTTTCCATCATCACTGAAAGTGACAAGTCCTCCATCATATTCATCAAGCTTTATGAAGAAGGTTGTCTTTCCGGTCATATGCCTAGAGCATCCGCTGTCCATGTACCACATATTTTCCTTCCTCTTGGATGCTAAGCATACCTACAAAATAAGCTCAAGTGACCTTAGGTATCCAAATTTTCTTGAATCCTTTCACGTTAAACCATCTCCTATGTCCCAAATCATTGTAATCAAAAACAACTTTGTAAACTTTATCACCAATCATTCTTTCACCAAAGAAACACTGAACAGGAAAATGACCGCTTCGGTTGCATAACCTACAAAATCTTGGAGTTGCTGTTTTGTTAAAGTAGGTGAGATCTTGAAACCTTGTGTCATTAGATGAAGAAGCTTTATCTTTAAAAGAAGGTTTCTTATCAGATTTATAAAACCCCAAACCATCTTTATCAAAGAGTGGTTTTTGACTAGCCAAAATTTGATTTAGATTTTCAGAACTTTGAGTAAATTGGGCTAAGTCATTTTCAAGACTTTTAACCTTTTTCAGCAACTCTTCATTTTCCTTAAAACAGTTTACATATGCAATTACCGAGTGATCACTTTCACAACTTCTAAGTTGAGCTTTCAACTGCTTATTTTCTTCCACAAGATCACAAGCAGTTTCGGCCTTCCTTAGCTTTTCTTTGAAAAAATTATTTTCAACTTTAAGAATGACAATTTGTTGTTCAAGATCTTGATTATCAGTCAGAAAATATCTTATTTTTTCAGAAAGGTGATCTATCATAAGATGAAGGTCTTCAGTGTCAGGGTTTTGAAAAAATACCTGATATACATGATTTTCCATGAGACATGGCTGTGACTTGGTCTCAGATTCTTCATCACTGTCTGAGTCATTTTCTAAGTCTTTCTATGATGCCATCAGACCCTTCTTCTTCTTTCCCCCTTTTTGCTTCTCCTCTTTCTTTAACTTGGGACAGTCAGATTTGAAGTGTCCCATTTCCTTGCAGGTAACAAGTTACTTTGCTAAGGTCTTTCTTCATTTTCCTTGAGCTTCTGCCTTTGCCTTTGAACTTCATAATTTTCCTGAATTTTTTGGCAAACAACACAAATTCATTTTCAGAGGAGTTATCACTGGATTCATCATCTAGGGAGTTAGTTATAGAAGAAAAAGCAATTCCTTTCTTTTTTGACTCCTTTTTCAAATAAGTGTTTTCAAAAGCAAGAAGGTTTCCTCTCAAATCATCAAGTGTCATAGAATCAAGGTTACTGCTCTCAGAAATAATTAAAGCTTTTGTTTCCCACTCTTTAGTGAGACATCTCAGTACTCTTCTCATAAGCACAGAATCGGAATGTACTATTTCCATAGCATCCAAGCCCACAATGATGGTGTTGAATCGTTCGAACAGTTCATCAATGGATTCTCCTTCCTTCATTGTAAACATTTCATACTCCCTGTTTAACATGTCTATCCGAGTCTTCTTTACAATGGTGGTTCCTTCATGAGTGATTTGCAATTTATCCCAGATTTTCTTTGCTGTTGTGCATCGTGATACCCGTCGGTACTCCTCAAAGCTGATAGCACAGTTGAGTAGATTAACAACCTTGGCTTTTAACTCTATTTTCTTTCTGTCTTCTTCGGTCCAGCTTGCTTCAGGCTTAAGAGTGACTACTCCTTCAGCACTTGCGTTGATCGGAAATTGAGGACCCTCTAGGATAATCTTCCATAGTCTGTAGTCTACTGCTTGCACAAAGATCTTCATTCTCTCCTTCCAATAGGTGTAGTTTTTTCCATTGAAAAGAGGCGGTCTGTTGCTTGACTGTCCTTCTGTAAGGTTATAGGACACCAGATTTGAGCCACTGCTTTCTTCCATGAGGATCTTTTCTCCAAGCTGCAAAGCTTGATCTCTTTGAGACCAAGCTCTGATACCAATTGATGGTTTCAGTGGCTAAGAGAAGGGGGGTTGAATCTTAGCCCCCTTTTTGCTTGATTACAGTTTCTGGTCTTTGAGGAGACTTTTCTGTTTTTGTCTCGTCCCTAGCCACGAGACTTTTTATTTTTGTCTCGTCACTTGGCATGAGATATTTTTGGTTTTAGCTCCTGTGCAGTAGAAACAGAAATGGAGTAGTAGAGAAAGAAGATTACACCCAGATATATCCTGGTTCAGCTGCTAGGTGCAATGCAGCCTACATCCAGTCTCCATCACAACTATGATGGAATTTCACTATAATCAACCTGATTACAAACTGTAAAGTGCTAACCCAACTTACAAGGGGATTCCCAAAGAATCATGAAACACAACATAGATGAACAAAGGAACTCTAAGGACATCTATGGCTTTTTCTTTTAATTTTGCACTCTCTGCCTTTTTTCGCTCTATGGCTTTTTCATACAAACCTCACTGTTTGCCTTTTTCCATGAGACTCAAGACATGACAAAATTAAACAGAAAAATTACAAAACAGAATACATTGAAGGAGAAGAAAATCTGTAAGCTTAGGTAGCTATGAGACTTCTGTGCCTTGCACTCTCAAACTTTCTCCCTTGAATCAAACCGTGACTGTTCACCCCTTTTATAGAGAAGAGAAGCCTTCACAGTTGAAACAAAACCAAGCTTAACTTCTTTTCCTTCATAACAGAACCGGTTCAGCCACAGAGAGAGAAGAGGTAACTCATGCAAAACCCAACATGCAAATTCCTCTAGTTCTTCTTTGGTCATCACTCTTCATCAATTCGAGCGCTCCATCCTTGGCTTGCTCTCCAAGATGGATTTCTGGCCCTTGATGCTTCATGATGATGATGGCTTCATCTGCTCCAATCTCTGCCTCTTCCATCACTTCGCCACTCTAGCTACTTCCTCTGGTGGTTGAGTAGAATCAGAGACAAGCCATGCCTCCAAGAATCTCTTCCTTGCTGGCCGAATCTCCTTCTTTCTTTTTGAGTATGAAGAGCTCGAGATTACCTCACAAAATCTTACCACTTTTGGTGAAAATCTCAGCCACAGCATACTTTTATTTTGTTATGTTTTCTTGCCATCATCATGATGGTCTTAAGACGTGCTCCATCTTCTTTTCGGTGAGTAGGTGTAGCTTCCATGACTTCCTGGACAATGACCGAAAGAGAATAGAGAAAGAGATGAGAGAGAATAAACAACTTGGAAGGAAAGCAATTGAATGTGTTAATCAATATAATTACAAAGTTGCTTTTACTTCCCTTAGAGTGGCGTGCAGCACTAAGCAAATCAATCATGTCACTCATATTCTCTCTCTCATTTATGTTTCCAATGAGAAATAGAATCCGTTGGAGAGCATAAGGCAAATGGTAACATTTGCTTTCCTGATGGATTTTGAATCATGCATTGGATCTTAGCATAGATCTTGGGCTTGTAATAATAAAATCAATTTGGCCCATTATAACTAGCTTCAGCCACAAATTAATTTGAACATTCAAGGCTGAGCAAATAGTAAAACACTTGGGCTCATCAATTTTGTTTCGGCCCAAATTCAATTCAGCCATACTCATCAATGTATTATTGTATTAAATCAAGGCTGAGTATAATTGGGCTTGTACCAGAATTTTATTTTCGGCCCATAAAGAAATATGCACAGCAAAAGTTATTACAATTAACATACTTTAATCAAGAATAATTTAATAATTTTGCTGTTAATAATGTTTGATCATCATCAATTTAAATTAGAGTTTTCCAAACTCATCAGGCCCGATTTTCACCTTATTTTTACCCGATATAATCGTGACCCGAAAGTGTATAGGTTTCATCGGGTTTAGAATCGGATTCGAATCTAACAAATAGGCCTGATATATATTTCGAGTCGGGTCTGTGTCACATCAAACCCGGTTTCACCCGACCCATGCACACCCCTAATGGTTGCTGTGCAACATTCTTAAAGTTGGGATTACAAAACATACATAAACTTATACAAAATTTCAAAATTCTGGCACCACAAAATCAATAAATCATGCCGCAGTCATTCACTAGAAAAAAAATTTGTTCTGGAATTGGATAAATCTTAAAATTAGCTCTGTCATAAACAACTTAGAAAATGAAATTACTTTCACACCTCTACATATTAATAATAAAATCTTAAAAATATGTGTGCGATCACAAATTTTTCGTTTTCAACTTTAATAATCTCCATTAACCATAACAATAACAGGACACATGTCGTATCTTCATTCTCTAGTCAATCTTAAAATCTAGCTCAGACACAATTAATTTAAAATTAAATTTTTCAAATTTTAAAACATAATCTTAATCTCTCATTTTTTTTATAATTTTTTTTATATTTTTTTTAGTTTCACCTACAAAAGCGAATGATAAGTAACAAAAATAAAATTCAAATTTTTAAGGACACAAATTCCAGCCAACTTATAATACAATTACATTGACGTTCTTCGTTGTATTTCGAGGGCATGGACATGGCGGCTCAACACCCAACAGCAGCGCTCCTCTTGTGTGAAGTGGTGATGGAGATCCTCTCTTGGGTTCCTGCAAAGCCTGTCCCGCGCCTGAAGCTTGTGTGCAAGTCATGGAACTCCATCATCTCCCACCCTCACTTCGTCAAACTTCACCTTCACCGTTCACCCAAAAATGCCATCCTCCTCTTTACGCGAGCACAAGCGCTCACCCTCGGCGGAGAAGAAAAACAGAGCTTAGTGTTGAGTAGCGTTGAATCTTTCATCCAAAATCCATCATCCTCTCTTGATGCTCAAGAGAATCGCCACTCTCTACATGTAGCAGACTGGGTTTCGGGTTCATGCAACGGGTTGGTTTGTGTGGCCGATATTCTTTTCCACTCCAACGACGATATTTGCGATATCTGGTTTCGTTTATGGAACCCTCTCACAGGGTTTGTTTCAGTGAACACGCCGTGCTTACGTGCCAATGTGCATAATTCTTTTGGGTTTGGGTATGATGAGTCAAGTGACAGTTACAAGGTAGTGACTGTCATTCCGGATTCTTCTGGAACAGTAACTGCGCATGTTTATAGCTTCCGTGATGGTTCTTGGAAGACAATCAACAGTCTCCCTGCTATTCTGTTTTATGCAGAAGATAATAACGGCCACTTCATCGGAGGCACTCTTAATTGGCTAGGTCTCCGTAACCCGCGTGGAGATGATTATGATTGGGCTGATGTTACACTTGATATGTTAATGATTGTTTCTTTTGACCTGAAATCGGATACACATAAACAGATTCTGCTTCCAAAGGGTATCGATGAAATGCCCCGTGAAGAGCCAATTCTGGGAGTTTGGGGAAATAGGCTGTATCTTCTTCATGATTACAAGAACACTCATTTTATTGCATGGCAAATGAAGGAGTTTGGAGATGAAAATTCTTGGACTCAATTGCTAAAGATTAGTTTTCACCATCTCGGTGTTGAAAGGCTATTTCCAGAATTTATATTTGAGAATGGAAATATCTTCATGTTGAGAGGCAGGCATTGTTTTGAGGAAGTTTTTTATGACCGAAGAGATAATAGTGTTAAACGCATTAATAACTTGGCCAACAATAGTTACTTCATTGCATTTGATTATGTTGAGAGCTTGGTTCAGCCTTGTTAAAATTCGGTTCCTATTCGAAGTTTTGCTCCTGCAACTTTTTGTTCTGTTATTTTAAATCCTTATATTTCATGTAGGCCCAGCAAAGTTCAGGTCATTGTGTTTATTTTGGGTGTTTTCTTACTTTGTCTACTCCTTGTTGTTGGATCCAAATTTATAGACAGATCACTTTTATTTTGGCTGCAAACTTTATATACACAGGTGCATAAAATTCTAACGTCCTTATCATGACTCCTTTTTGCATAAGTTTATTAATTTTTGCTAATTGTTGGATGAAGTTTACAAACAAATTGATTTTTTCATTAGTAAGAATCTAGAACATGATTTTTGCGACCATCCCATTGTAAAAGTAATGAAATTTTCACTTTCTTTATTTAGTTATTGGTTACTTTATCTTTTCATGACATATGTTTTGTTTGGTGAACAAGGTTGATGGCAAGCTGAAATCTTATTTATAGTAGTCATGGGATTGTACTAATAGGAATGAATAATATGGAGATGAAAATAAATTATGACATCCTATTACCCTGCCAAAAGTACCCTAAGTATGCCCTATCTATGATGTAGATGCTCTATTTATGATGTATATACATTCATTAGTTTATTCTATGGAAATTATGTGATTATGTGAAGGTGGTTTTGATCCTATGTATCTCCATTTTCAATAGTGTTGGAACCAAAAAACGTACGGGTCAGTATTGTTTTTAGTTCTTGTTTTCTTCGGAATAAATTTGTCATGCAGCATATGATTTCTTGGATCTTTAGATACATGTCTAATAGGATAGCAACTAAAATAAGATTGCTTTCTTAGATTGTTACATACATGTCTAATAGAATGGTAGTAACTATGTGTATTCTGAATTTTGTTGCTGTGAGATAGTTAATACGAAAAAAAGATGATAAAATATTGACTAATGAGAATTTTTTGCCACTGAAAAAGTTAGATGAACTAAATTTGGATCAATATTTATTTATTAATAGCTTGCAAAACTTTCATTGTGGAAGAAGTGAATGGAAAAATAAGTGCGTATATGCAAGTTACTAAATTACGGACTTAGTTGTCAATGGAAATATAAACAACAATTTTTGAGAATTCAAAGTTCTCACAATTTTTGAGGAACAGAACTCTTAACGTTTCCGGCAGACCGTCTCTAGGGAAGGCAGTCCGAGAAGGAATGGCATCGATATGTAATTGTTCAAGAGAATTAAGACCAAGCATTAATTTACTGATATGTTTCTGTTATCTACTTGAACAGAAAATTGTGACTCAAGTAGAGAACAACTGGATAAATGAAGTTTAGTCAAGGAAGGAAGGTTGCTGGGTAAATTTCCTTTGAGTTTCGGACAATTGCTTAGAGACAGATGAGAAAGACGAGGGAAGAGTGTAGCTATACCACCCATGAAGTTCCATTCCTTCGAAACTCAGTGTCTCCAAGGAGGGAAATGGTTGAAATGATGGAGAACAACATCCATAAAATTCAGGACCAATAGTCTTCACTAAGATAATATCAAATATGATGAGTTCTTTAAGATCATGAAGCTGTCCAAGAGGTGGTAGTAATGAACAATAGTGACAACTTCGGATGAGGAATTACCTAACCAGTTGGGAAACCAGGTTCCAGCATAGAATTAGATGGTTAGTTTCTTCAAGTTTGTTGAAGGCTGCAGGTGCTCCAATACAAGATGTTGGGACTCTTCAGCAGTGCAGCTATCCCATTCTAATGACAGATCTTCAATTTGTTCTTTCTTCTTCATATTGGCTTGTGAAGCATCACAGGAGTCAACAATGTTTTGTAGCTTTGAAATGCAGAGCTTCCCTTGCAAATTGGGAAATTTTTGCAATTCTCCCACCTTCAATCCATTTTGCTGTCTGCTAACAACAAACCCAGATAAAGTTTGGAGATTTTCTAGTCTTGCTATTTGTGCCGGTATCTCCTGTAATTGAGTTCCACTAATGTCGAGGTGGCGAAGATTCACCAACATTGCTATCTCCTCAGGTAATTCAGTGAGAAATTTACAATCAGACAACAGCAAGCTCTGTAGATTGTAGAGCTTGCAAACCACAGAAGGCAACCTTTTAATGTTAGAGCCAGAGAGATCTAAATGCCGCAAATGTTTTAAAGCTCCAACGGAGTCTGGTAACTCAGAGATATTCTTGTAGTGTGACAAAGATAATACCCGCAACTGTTTTAACTTGGGCAACAAGTCATATATTACCTTGTTTGATAGGTAATAGTCAAATGACCATCCATTCAATGGTAAGGGAAGGAAAACTATCATCACATTTTTTCACAATTTCTTTTCCAATTCCTTCTAGGTTGGACCTTTCACTGGAATTATTTGTTCAGCAAGTAAAGACCAGCAATCTTCACTACCAAGAGATGTCAAATGGAAGATAGGAAAGGTTTGCGTAGCAGAGTATTCAAGTTATCAGTATTTGTTGTTTTGAGGTAACCGATTCAAGCACAGTCTTAGTGACCCTGAAAACATCAAAATCCTTTGAAATACATGCCCATGCTTTTAAATCAAACTTGTCTTTAACTTCATCATCATTTTATAGGAGTTTAGCAAGGGTTGTTTTCCCAATCCCTCCCATGCCAACAATCGCAATCACTCCTATTTTATTGAACACTCAGCAATGTCATCTTCATCTTTCCAAGAAGTGAAACATTAAGCTTCCTTCCCCTAAACAAGTCCAAGAACTCATTGGAAATGATCTTATCCAACAACACCTGAACAGAAGCAGAGAGTAATGCCCCTCACACAATAGCAGCAGCCATATTTTCTTTGGTTTAAATAAGACCCTACAGTTACTAGTAAATAACAGCATTAGTTTACAAGAGAAGTAGTGTGTAGGTAAGGATTAATAGCACACAAATTTCTCACTTCTTAGTGTTTGATGGATTTACAATTGTACTTTAATCGGTTAATGATGATTATTCTTAAGTAATTAGTAACAAGTTAGAACAAATGAATAGGATAAAATAGAGAGCCATGAGAGGACTAAAATGTGGTTTATTGATTCTATCAGCAAATGTTATTACAGTCTCTCTCTCTAATTTTGATCCTCACTAATTAAAGAAGAGGGGAAGAGAGGAAGAGAGAGAGAGCTGAATTCTTATTTTAGAAGTAGAATTTAATCAGAAACCAAATGATACGATTAGAAGCAATTAGTAGTAGAATTTCTCTCAACTAAGATACTTCATTTTCTTCATATCCAGATCCAGATTATTATTATTATTATTATTATTATTATTATTATTATTATTATTATTATTATTATTATTATTATTATTATCTGATGCATAATTCTGATTTTTAAAAATACAGAAAGATATTTATTTCAACAAATTAAAAGTGTATGTAATTTGTATTTTTAAGAGAAGATGACACTTTTTTTATGAAATGTCTAAAAAACATTCCATTCTCTCAATTTACAAAACTTAAAATTAAGAAATTAAATAAAGAAGTGTAATGAAAATAAAAATTTAACAAAATTGAAAAGAATGCTTAGCACCTGCGAGTTGCTAGAGTTACAATCACATTGTTGTGTGCCTTTCTCTTATTGTTTTGGTGTGGCTTGTCTTATTGGTATTTCCGGCAGGTCCAAACAACAAAAATAAAAAAAAAATTAAAAAACCTCTTGCTCCCAGTTTGTGCAAGTTACAGTCATGGTTGCTCTGCAACATTTTCAAAGTTGGGATCACAAAACATACATAAAACTTATACAAAAAATTCAAAATTTCAGCACCACAAAATCAACAAATCATGTCGCGGCCATTCACCAGAAAAAAAAAAAGTTGTTCTGCAATTGGACAAATCCTAAAATTAGCTCTGCCATAAATAATTTGGAAAATGAAATTACTTTCAAACTTCTACATATTAATAAAATCCCAAAAATGTGCGCGCCATCAGAAATTTTTTGTTTTCAGAAACGACGTTAATAATCTCCACTAAGGCACTAACACAACAATAACAGAACACATGTCATCTCTTTATTTCCTGCTCAATTTTAAAACCTGGTCGCTGGAGACACGATTAATTTAAATTTAATTTTTTAAATTTTGAAATATGATCACTCATTCTTAAATAATTTTTTTATAATTTTTTAATTTTATTTATAAAATAAATAATAAAAATCACACTTTATCCTTTAAAATAAAATTTAAAATTTAGAGAATTCAAAATTTTAAATCCTATCCACTACTTATAATACAATTACATTTACGTTCTTCTTCGTTGTATTTCGAGGGCATGCAGATGGCGCCTCAACACCCAACAGCGGCGCTCCTCTTGTGTGAAGTGGTGATGGAGATCCTCTCTTGGATTCCTGCAAAGCCTGTCACGCGCCTCAAGCTTGTGTGCAAGTCATGGAACTCCATCATCTCCCACCCTCACTTCGTCAAACTTCACCTACACCGTTCACCCAATAATGCCATCCTCCTGTCTACGCGAACACCACCTTTCCCCGACAAAGAAAGAAAACAGGGCATAGTGTTGAGTAGCGTTGAACCTTTCATCCAAAATCCATCATCTACTCTTGATGCTCAAGAGAATCGCCACTCTCTACACGTACAAGACTGGGTTTTGGGTTCATGCAACGGGTTGGTTTGTGTGGCCCATATTCTATACAAGAACCATATTTGCGATATCCGGTTTCGTTTATGGAACCCTCTCACAGGGTTTATTTCAGGGAACTCGCCTTGCTTATGTGTCAATGCGCATAATGTTATTGGGTTTGGGTATGATGAGTCAAGTGACAGTTACAAGGTAATGACTGTCATTCGGGATTCTTCTGGAACAGTAACTGCCCAAGTTTATAGCTTCCGTGGCAGTTCTTGGAAGAGGGTCAACAGTTTTCCTGCTTTTCCGTTTTCTGCTGAAGATATTGGCCACTTCATCGGTGGCACTCTTAATTGGCTAGGTCTCCGTAACCTGCTTGGAGATGATTATGATTGGGCTGATGTTACACTTGATATGTTAATGATTGTTTCTTTTGACCTGAAATCGGATACACATAAACAGATTCTGCTTCCAAAGGGTATCGATGAGATCTCCAGTAAAGATCCAACTCTGGGAGTTTGGGGAAATAGGCTGTATCTTCTTCATGATTACAAGAACACTCATTTTATTGCATGGCAAATGAAGGAGTTTGGAGATGAAAATTCTTGGACTCAATTGCTAAAGATTAGTTTTCACTATCTCGGTGTTGAAAGGCTATTATTCCCGGAGTTTATATTTGAGAATGGAAATATCTTCATGTTGAGAGGTAGGCATCGTTTTGAGGAAGTCTTTTATGACCGAAGAGATAATAGTGTTAAACGCGTTAATATCTTGGCCAACAATTGTTACTTCCATGCATTTGATTATGTTGAGAGCTTGGTTCAGCCTTGTTAAAATTCGGTTCCTATTCAAAGTTTTGCTTCTGCAGCTTTTTATTCTGTTATTTTAAATTCTTATATTTCATGTAGGCCTAGCAAAGTTCATGTCATTGTGATTATTTTGGGTGTCTTCTTACATTAGCTACTTCTTGTTGTTGTGTCCAAATTTGTAGACAGATCACTTTTATCATGACTATTTTAACATCCTACCTACTTAATAAAACTAATCACACAAACAGATGATAATAGTCTAATAATGTTTGATCATCACTTCAATCCAGTTTTAGTTTTTCAAATTCAACATGATGTATATACTTTCATTAGTTTTTTTCTTGGAAATTATTTGACTATGTAAAGGCGGTTTAAAAAGTAAATTTGTCATGCAGTATATGATTTCTTGGATCTTTAGATACATGTCTAATAGGATGGCAACTAAAATAAGATTGTTTTCTTAAATTGTTACATATATGTCTAATAACATGGTAACTATGTGTATTCTGAATTTTGTGCTGTGAGATAGTTAATACAAAAAAAAAAGACGATGAAGTATTAACTAATGAGAGAATTTTGTGTGACTGAAAAAGTTAGATGTACTTAAAATCTTAAAATGATGTTGTAGAGGGACGATTGGGAGGGGAGGGGTATCATAACAAAAACTTGATGAGGGAGCTGCTTTTAGAATTGATCATACCATATGATCGTCCGAAACGAGAGGAAAAGACGTTTTGCACCTTGGCACTGCACGATGGACTTTGATACCTGGCTTTCACTTTACATCCAAATGTCTCAGTGTTGATTTCATCCAACAAATCGTCAGCATCAAAGACAGCTTGTGTGAGCTCATTCAGCCATTCCTCTACAGCAGGATTTATGATCTGCTTCTCCTCGGCATCATTTAGAACAGCTTGATCACTCAGCAATGTCATCTTCATCTTCTAAGAAGTGAAACATTAAACTTCCTTCTCCTAAAGAAGTCTAAGAACTCATTGGAAATGATCTTATCCAACAACACCTGAACAGAAGCAGAGTAATGCCCCTCCCATAATAGCAGCAGCCATATTTTCTTTGGTTTAAATAAGACCCTATAGTTACCAGTAAATAAAAATATTAGTTTACAAGAGAAGTAGTATGTAAGTAAGGATTAATAGTCAAAATGGCTATAAGAAACTATGGTAATAATTAAGCAACACTTCAAAAGTTAGACAGAGGCTCTTGTTAGGAAGGATAAATGTAATAGGTGGTTGATTTGTTTTTGTGCTATCATCTCGAATACTTAAGTGTAAACGACAGGATAGAAGTAATAGAAGGATGAGGATAACTCTCTTGACTTTTTGTTTCCATGAACCTATGTATTTATAGACCAAAAGCCATAGATTATTTTCATAACTTCATTTTCAATTGATTTAAGTTAAGCAACAAGTCATGTAATTTCTATTGAGATGCTGATAAATCATGTTAAATGTGAAGGTCATGGTTTTATTAAATGAATAGATTCTCTATTTTGGTGTCATTTTAAATGTGAAGGTCATGAGAATTTGGTTTTGATCATTATATATTTTTCTGCTTGTATTTTCAGTATGTTATGTAAAATACTTTAGTTTTTTAATTTTTTTTGGGTGACTATATAAAATACTTCAGTTATTGACAGAGAAAATCAATCATATATTTTATTACTAATTTATAGGCAAATGAGTTTTTTAAAGAAAAATCAATTGGATGTTTTATATGTAAAAGTAAATTTGATGATTTATAGTGTTTTAAATTTTAGAATAATTTTTTATTATAATAATTAAAAATTTTGACATTTTGATTGTTTGAAAAACGTTTGCATGAATAATAAATTTTTAGAATTTAAAATGATTAAAACAATTAATAGACAAACGTATTAGATTTTAATTGCATATACTTTTTTTTATTAATAAAACAAAGACATCAAATAATAATTTAGTTAAATTATTAAAGTTTTACTTAAAGAAATAATACAAATAATAAATAAAATTTTAAATTTTAAATAATATATATTCTTTCGATTGAAGTTTACATAATGAAAAAGTTCTATTTATTAAACAATAATACATAATTATTATAATAATGATGAGTGAATTGATTGGGTTATACACATACATCATAAATGAAGAAGAACTCACTAGGTGTCAGGATATTAAAGTATTTTTTTCAAGTAATATATTTTTTAAAAATTTGCTATTTGAATATTTTCTATATTCTATATTATTATTTATCATAAAAAGAATTCTGTCTAACGAAGTAGAAACAAATGAATTAAATATGTACTAAATATTAGGTTGGAATAGTTTTACAAATAAAAAGAGATAATCTAAATATTGGATGAATAATCTATTAATATATAGGAGGAACAATTTTAATAGTTAATTTTACTCTTATATAACAACAAATTTATTCACTTATTTCACTTTTCTTTATTAGTTAAACTGTGCTCTAAAAATTCCTCCAATTTTTAAATATTTGTTTTTTATAATATGATAAAATATCAATCAACTATTTTACGTGTACATTAAAATTAGTTAACAAAGTCAGCTAGCTACTAGAATAAAATATATATTAGAATATAAATATATATTAAAAATAAAGTAAAATATACATATACTTGAATATAAATATATTAATGATTAATTTTATTGTATAGATAACATTTTTGTATATCAATATAATAAAAAGAGATTAATCTCTCATTTCATATAAGTGTAAAAGTTTTATTGTTCATGTATAAAATTCTTTATTCATAGATTAAAAAAGGTTTAATTGCTCCGTTGTCTCTATAGTTTTGCAAAATTTTTAATTAGGTTTCTATACAGTATACTTTTTTTTTAACTGGGTTCTTATACCATTTTTTTTTCAATTAGATCCCTCTTGATAGTAATTAGCTTAATTGTATAGGAATCTAACTAAAAAAAAGTTGGTGCAGGAACTCAAATAAAAGAAAAAAAGTATAGAGACTTAATTAAAAAATAAATTTGGTGCAATGACTCAATTAAAAGATTAAAAAGTATAGGAACCTAATTAAAAATTTCGCAAAACTATAAAAGCTAATAGAGTAATTAAACCATTAAAAAATTAAACGATAAAATATATTTATAAAAATAGCCCACAGGGGAACACACTAATTCTAATTATTTATTAAAAAGACAAAAATATATTTCTTTCAACAAATTAATAGTGTATGTACTTTGTATTTTAAAAAAAAAATAACATTTTTTTTATGAAATGTCTAAAAAACATCTCTTTATCTCAATTTACAAAACTTAAAATTAAGAAAATAAATAAAGAAGTGTAATGAAAATAAAAATTTTGACAAAATTAAAAAGAATGCTTCCCACCTGCAAGTTGAGTTACAATCACATTATTGTGTGCCTTTCTCTTATTGTTTTGGTGTGGCTTGTCTTATTAGTATTTTCGGCGGGTCCAAACAACAAAAATAAAAATAAAAAATTAAAAAATCTCTTGCTTCCGGTTTGTGCCAGTGCAAGTTACAGCCATGGCTAACATTACAAAACACACATAAAACTTATACAAACTTTTAAAATTCTGGCACCTATTCACCAGAATAAAAAAGTTGTTCTGCAATTGGACAAACCCTAAAATTAGTTCTGCCATAAATAACTTAGAAAATGAAATTACTTTCACAACCCTACATATTAATAATAAAATCCCAAAAATATGTGTGCGATCACAAATTTTTTGAGATAAGGCTCAATGTAGTCCCTGAAGTTGCACTCGAGTCTCAAAGTAGTCCCTGAACTTAAAAGTTCTTCAGAGTCATCCCCGAACTTGCACTCCGGGACTCAAAGTTGTCCTTCCGGCAATTTCTGGACACGTGGCGCAACCGGAAAGCTGAGTTGGCAAGCTTAGTGACACGTGGGACTCACAATGGCTAGCTGATGTGGCAGAGTAAACTCTTCTGACTCAATTTGGTCCCTCAATTGAAATTAAAACCCTAATCCCCAAATTTGAAGTCCACAGTGCTCACTCTGTTCTCTTCTCTTCGATTCTGTGTTCTTCTCTTCTCCCTCTCTGAAGCCCGTCGGTTATGGCAAGCGCGAGCAACTAGGAGCAATGTGAGCAACAGTAAAGTCTGGTTATCAATCTGAGTGTGCCAGAGTTGGGGTTCATGTCGAAAAGGTTAGGTCTTTGTGGCAGATTTTCAAATTGCGTGGTGAGAGAAACATGGGTTTCAAGAATCTCTTGTGCTCTTATGAGGTCATGGCATCATTGCTTGTGCAGGTTGGGATGCTTAGAGAAGCTGATGGCTTGTTATTTGAATTGGAGGGTGAAGGAATTTCATTGGATAATCATGAGATTTTCAGTTATCTGATTGAAGGGTATGTTGACATGAAAGAATTAGAAAGGTCTGTTTTTGTGTATGATTTTATGAGGGTCACGGTATGATTCCTTTGCGGTTGTGTTACCATGTTCTTGTTGATCTTTTGGTGAGAATGAAGATAACAGAGCTTGCATTCAGGGTTTCAGTTGATATGCTGGATTTCTGTGGCAAATTGAATTGTGCCAAGGCGAAAACATTGGAGAATTTGGTGATACTAATTTGTGGCAATGGAAAGATTCTGGAAGCCAAGAACATTGTCAAGAAGGTGTTGCCTTTCAATCCTGAGGTTAGTAGCTTCGTTTTTGATGAGATTGCTTTTGCATACTGTGAGAAGAAGGACTTCAATGATTTGCTTAGTTTCTTTGTCGAAGTAAAGCGTGTCCAGAGTGTAGTGGCTGCCAATAGAGTTATAAATTCTTTGTGCAGCAGCTATAATGTAAAAATGGCAGGATTTTTTATGCAAGAACTTGAAAACATAGGCTTTAAAATTGATGAAGTAATATATGGGATATTAATTGGTTGGAGTTGCCGCGAAGGGAACATGAAAAACTCTATGAGAACAGACGGGCTTCAGAGAGGGAGAAGAGAAGAACACAGAATCGAAGAGAAGAGAACAGAGTGAGCACTGTGGGCTTCAAATTTGGGAATTAGGGTTTTAATTTCAATTGAGGGACCAAATTGAGTCAGAAGAGTTTACTCTGCCACATCAGCTAGCCGTTGTGAGTCCCACGTGTCACTAAGCTTGTCAACTCAGTTTTCTGGTTGCGCCACGTGTCCAGAAATTGCCGGAAGGACAACTTTGAGTTCCGGAGTGCAAGTTCGGGGATGACTCTGAGGAACTTTTAAGTTCAGGGACAACTTTGAGACTCGAGTGCAATTTCAGGGACTACATTGAGGCTTATCTCCAAATTTTTTGTTTTCAACCTTTATAATCTTCACTAACTATAACAATAACAGGACACATGTCATCTCTTCATTCTCTCTTCAATCTTAAAACCTAGCTGAGATACAATTAATTTAAAATTAAATTTTTCAAATTTTAAATTGTGATCTCTCATTTTTTTATAATTTTTTTTATATTTTTTTAGTTTCAACTACAGAACAAATGATAAGTAACTAAGATAAAATTCAAAATTTTAAGCATATAAATTCCAGCCAACTTATAATACAATTACATTGACGTTCTTCGTTGTATTTCGAGGGCATGGACATGGCGGCTCAACACCCAACAGCAGCGCTCCTCTTGTGTGAAGTGGTGATGGAGATCCTCTCTTGGGTTCCTGCAAAGCCTCTCACGCGCCTGAAGCTTGTGTGCAAGTCATGGAACTCCATCATCTCCCACCCTCACTTCGTCAAACTTCACCTTCACCGTTCACCCAAAAATGCCATCCTCCTGTTTACGCGAACACCACCTTTCCCCCGCGACGAAGAAAAAAAATGGGGCTTAGTGTTGAGTAGCGTTGAATCTTTCATCCAAAATCCATCATCCACTCTTGATGCTCAAGAGAATCGCCGCTCTCTACACGTAGAAGAAGACTGTGTTGTGGGTTCATGCAACGGGTTGGTTTGTGTGGCCATTCTTGGCCACCCCATCAATGATATTATCGATATCTGGTTCCATTTATTGAACCCTCTCACAGGGTTTATTTCAGAGAACTCGCCGTGCTTACGTGTCAATGTGCATACTGCTTTTGGGTTTGGGTATGATGAGTCAAGTGACAGTTACAAGGTAGTGAGTACTACTACTCGGGATTCTTCTGGAACAGTTTATAGCTTCGGTGGCAGTTCTTGGAAGAGAGCCAACAGTTTCCCTGCTTTTCCGTTTTCTTTTGAAGATAATGGCCAATTCATCGGTGGCACTCTTAATTGGCTAGGTCTCCGCAACCCGCATGGAGATGATTATGATTGGGCTGCTGTTACACTTGATATGCTAATGATTGTTTCTTTTGACCTGAAATCCGATACAAATAAACAGATTCTGCTTCCAAAGGGTATCGATGAGATCCCCGGTCAAAAGCCAACTCTGGGAGTTTGGGGAAATAGGCTGTATCTTCTTCATGATTACAAAAACACTCATTTTATTGCATGGCAAATGAAGGAGTTTGGAGATGAAAATTCTTGGACTCAATTGCTAAAGATTAGTTTTCACCATCTCGGTGTTGAAAGGCTATTTTTACCGGTGTTTATATTTGAGAATGGAAATATCTTCATGTTGAGTGGCAGGCATCGTTTTGAGGAAGTTTTTTATGACCGAAGAGATAATAGTGTTAAACGCGTTAATATCAACAATCTTGACTTCGATGCATTTGATTATGTTGAGAGCTTGGTTCAGCCTTGTTAAAATTCGGTTCCTATTCAAAGTTTTCCTCCTGCAGCTTTTTGTTCTGTTATTTTAAATCCTTATATTTCATGTAGGGTGTAGGCCCTGCAAAGTTCAGGTCATTGTGATTATTTTGGGTGTTTCCTTACTTTGGCTACTCCTTGTTGTTGGATCCAAATTTGTAGACGGATCACTTTTATTTTGGCTGCAAACTTTATATATACAAGTGCATAAAATTCTAGCATTCTTATCGTGACTACTTGTTGCATAAGTTTATTAATTTTTGCTAATGGTTGGATGAAGTTTACAGACAAATTGATTTTTTCATTAGTTAGAATCTAGAACATGATTTTCGCGACCATCCCATTGTAAAAGTAATGAAATTTTCACTTTCTTTATTTAGTTATTGGTTACTTTATCTTTTCATGACATATGTTTTGTATGGTGAACAAGCTTGATGGCAAGCTGGAATCTTATTTATAGTAGTCATGGGATTGTACTAATAGGAATGAATAATATGAGGATGAAAATAAATTATGACATCCTATTACCCTGCCAAAAGTACCCTAAGTATGGCCTATCTATGATGTAGATGCTCTATTTATGATGTATATACATTCATTAGTTTTTTCTGTGGAAATTATGTGACTATGTGAAGATGGTTTTGATCCTGTGTATCTTCATCAGACTCCATTTCCAATAGTGATGGAACCAAAAAACTTATGTGTCAGAGTACTGTTTTAAGTTCTTTTTTTATTCGGAGTAAATTTGTCATGCAACATATGATTTCTTGGATCTTTAGTTACATGTCTAATAGGATAGCAACTAAAATAAGATTGTTTTCTTAGATTGTTATATACATGTCTAATAGGATGGTAGCTATGTGTATTCTGAATTTTATTACTGTAAAATAGTTAATACGAAGAAAAGATGATGAAATATTGACTAATGAGAAAATTTTTTGCCACTGGAAAAGTTAGATGTACTTAAGATCCTAAAATGATATTGTAGAGGGATGGTTGGGAGGGGAGGGGTATCATAACAAAAACTTAATGAGGGAGCTGCTTTTAGTGTTCTATTGCTGTTTTGTCAACAAAATTATCAAGTCCAAGAATTACATATCACATTAGCAGCTGAAAATTTAAAAGTCACAATTGACATTGAACTGTAAAATGATAAGTTTGATGCTATCACTATTTGCTGAAGTTGCTGCACTGCTAATACTTAGTTGTTCCCTGTTGCATTCACTAGAAACCTCAGCTCATGAATTAACTCATTTGAATTGTCAAATGTTTCTTATAGCTATCTTATATTCCCAATTTGATAGGAATAGCAACTGCACAATGCAGCCACTGCCATGTTTAGTTTGCCTAATATAAAAGCCAGGTACTGTAGCTGTCATATATGCCATTTTGACAACTCAATCTATGCTTTGTAAGATCAAATCGTAGACTTGTAACCAATTTTTGACATCACTTATGCAAACAAAATATGAGTATTTTGAATACCAATTTTAAATTCTTGAACCATTATGTCTTTTTTAAAAATCCTTCTTTCTCTCTCTTTGTTTAAACTATTCCAACAAATTTGGATCAATATTTATTTATTAATAGCTTGCAAAACTTTCACTGTGGAAGAAGTGAATGGAAAAATAAGTGCGTATATGCAAGTTACTAAATTACTGACTTAGTTGTCAAAGGAAATATAAACTACAATTTTTGAGAATTCAAAGTTCTTACAATTTTTTAGGAACAGAACTCTTTAACGTTTCCGGCAGACCATCTCTAGGGATGGCGGTCCGAGAAGGAATGGCTTCGATATGTAATTGTTCAAGAGAATTAAGACCAAGCATTAATTCACTGAATAGATTTGATGCATTGATAATGTTTCTGTGATCTACTTCAACAGAAAATTGTGACTCAAGTAGAGAACAACTGGATTAATGCACAAATACAGCATGTTTGCAAATGAGGAATTACCTAACCAGTTGGGAAACCAGGTTCCACCATAGAATTTGATGTTTAGTTTGTTCAAGTTTGTTGAAGGCTGCAGGTGCTCCAATACAAGATGTTGGGACTCTTCAGCAGTGCAGCTATCCCATTCTAATGATAGATCTTCAATTTTTTCTTTCTTCTTCATATTGGCTTGTGAAGCATCACAGGGGTCAACAACGTTTTGTAGCTTTGAAATGCAGAGCTTCCCTGCAAATTGAATTCGCACCAACTTCTTCCAGGATTTTCTTACTTTTTGACACATGTTTTTGGCTTCTGCGATCCATAGCCGAACTAGCATCTCTTTTTCTAAGACTGAGTTCTTTGGAAAAATTGAACAATAAGCAAAGCAGCGTTTCAAAGGAGCCGGAAGGAAATGATAGCTTAGTAGCAGAGCAGGTTGCACATTTAAATTTGGCAGATCCCAAATGTTACTTCTAAGTACCTTATTCCAATCATTTTTCGACAATTTGGTGCGAAGAAGACCCCCAAATGCAACTTCTGCTAAAGGCAAACCATCAGCAGATGTTATTACAGTCTTTCATTCTAATTTTGGACCTCATTAATTAAAGAAGAGAGAAAGAGAGAGATAGCTGAATTCTTACCTTAGAAGTAGAATTTAGTCTGAAAACAAATGATATGATTAGAAGCAATTAGCAGCAGAGTTTCTTTCAACTAAGATACTTCATTTCCTTCATATCCAGATCCAACTGCTTTTTCTTTAATGAGAAGTCACTCAAAACTCAAAGTCAAAGTCAAAATCAACATCAACCTTAAGAAAAAAATTAATAAACTAATTTGTTTTATTATTATTATTATTATTATTATTATTATTATTATTATTATTATTATTATTTAACAGTAATTAAGGTATAATTTTTTAAAATTTAAAATTTAAAAGTCTAATATTAACAAATTTTTAAATTTAACAATTAAATTTATATCTTTTATAATTTTTTAAATTTTAAAAATTATTTTACCAAATGTAATTATAAGTTTATAACTACTTATATTTATTAAAAATTATTTTTAATTTAATTTACCAAATATAAATACTAAACCTTTTAAAAATAAAAGTTTTATCAAATTACCTTATACTGCCAAAACTACCTTTGCAATTGCATTTTGAGAGTATGCACATGGCGGCTCAACACCTAACAGCAGCACTCCTGTTGTGTGAAGTGGTTATGGAGATCCTCTCTTGGGTTCCAGCAAAGCCTGTCACGCGCCTGAAGCTTGTGTGCAAGTCATGGAACTCCATCATCTCCCACCCTCACTTCGTCAAACTTCACCTTCACCGTTCACCAAAAAATGCCATCCTCCTGTCTACGCGAACACCAACTTTCCCCCGCGACGAAGAAAAAAAACAGGGCTTAGTGTTGAGTAGCGTTGAATCTTTCATCCAAAATCCATCATCCACTCTTGATGCTCAAGAGAATCGCCGCTCTCTACACGTAGAAGACTGTGTTGTGGGTTCATGCAACGGGTTGGTTTGTGTGGCCCGTTTTCTTGACCCCATCAATGGTATTATCGATATCTGGTTCCATTTATTGAACCCTCTCACAGGGTTTATATCAGAGAACTCGCCGTGCTTACGTGTCAATGTGTATACTGCTTTTGGGTTTGGGTATGATGAGTCAAGTGACAGTTACAAGGTAGTGACTGCTACTACTCGGGATTCTTCCGGAACAGTAACTGCGCAAGTTTATAGCTTCGGTGGCAGTTCTTGGAAGAGAGCCAACAGTTTCCCTGCTTTTCCATTTTCTTTTGAAGATAATGGCCAATTCATCGGTGGCACTCTTAATTGGCTAGGTCTCCGCAACCCGCATGGAGATGATTATGATTGGGCTGCTGTTACACTTGATATGTTAATGATTGTTTCTTTTGACCTGAAATCGGATACACATAAACAGATTCTGCTTCCAAAGGGTATCGATGAAATCCCCGGTCAAAAGCCAACTCTGGGAGTTTGGGGAAATAGGCTGTATCTTCTTCATGATTACAAGAATACTCATTTTATTGCATGGCAAATGAAGGAGTTTGGAGATGAAAATTCTTGGACTCAATTGCTAAAGATTAGTTTTCACCATCTCGGTGTTGTTAAAACGCTATTTCCAGGATTTATATTTGAGGATGGAAATATCTTCATGTTGAGAGGCAGTCATCTTTTTGAGGAAGTTTTTTATGACCGAAGAGACAATCTTCACTTCGGATGTATTTGATTATGTTGAGAGCTTGGTTCAGCCTTGTTAAAATTTGGTTCCTATTCAAAGTTTTGCTTCTGCAGCTTTTTGTTTTGTTATTTTAAATCCTTATATTTCTTGTAGGCCCAGCAAAGTTCAGGTCATTGTGATTATTTTGGGTGTTTCCTTAGTTTCGGCTACTTCTTGTTGTTGGATCCAAATTTGTAGACGGATCACTTTTATTTTCTCTGCAAACTTTATATACACAGGTGCATAAAATTCTAACATCCTTAGCATGACTCCTTTTTGCATAAGTTTATTAATTTTTGCTAATTGTTGGATGATGTTTACAGACAAATGAAGTTGTGTTGATTTTTTCATTAGTAAGAATCTAGAACATGATTTTCTAGAGGGAAGAATGATTTTCGAGACCATGTGACAATGTGAAGGTGGTTTTGATCTATGATGTATCTCCATTTCCAATGGTGTTGGAACAAAAAATCTTACTTGTCATAGTATTGTTTTTAGTTTTTTTTTATTCGGGGTAAATTTGTCATGCAGCATATGATTTCTTGGATCTTTAGATACATGTCTAACAAGATAGCAACTAAAATAAAATTGCTATCTTAGATTGTTACATACATGTCTAATAGGATGGTAACTATGTGTATTCTGAATTTTGTTGCTGTGAGATAGTTAATACTAAGAAATAATGATGAAATATTGACTAATGAGAGAATTTTTTGCCACTTAGATGTACTTAAGATCTTAAAATGATGTTGTAGAGGAATGGTTGGGAGGGGAGGGGTATCATAACAAAAACTTGACGAGGGAGCTGCTTTTAGTGTTCTGTTGCTGTTTTGTCAACAAAATTATCAAGTCCGAGAATTACATATTACATTAGCAGCTGAAAATTTGTTTCAATGCATTAGAAAATATACTGCTGAAAGTCACAATTGACGTTGAACTGTAAAATGATAAGTTTGATGCTATCACTATTTGCTGAAGCTGCTGTACTGCTAATACTAAGTTGTCCCCTGTTGCATTCATTAGAAAATTTTGTGTGCAAATTTAGTTTCCAATTTTGTCCTTACTACAGATCTCTACCTATTTATAAAACTGAATCTACAAGTTTTCATGCAATCTAATTTTTACTACATTTCAACACGCTTTAGCAGGTTTTAGCCAAGATCACTCCTTAAATCACGTGTGTTAACTGTATACTTTAGAACTCAATTGTCACTATTTTTAGAATTAATTACTTATATTACTCTTTTGAAACATATTGCAAATATATCACTATTTTTGTATAATAATATTTTTTTTATTTGGTTTTGTGAGATTTTCTATGTTTTATGGATATTTTGACGTCAAAATTGGTTTTGAGAAAAAAGTTTAACTAAACAAGTTTGATTGGAAAGGGATAGTTTAGAGAGTTTAAAATATAAAGAAATTAAAATTTCACAAAATAAAATACTTAATGATTATATAAAAACAATGACATATTGATAATATGCTTTAAGATTGGTGAGTGAAGCAGAACGAGCACACTAAATTGGAGAGAATTGAGAGAAGAAATTAAATGGAATTGATGAATAAACTCAATCTAAAGTGAAAGATCTCAAATGAAACTAGCTGATACACGTGGCTTATATAGCAGCAAACTACAACTAACTTAGCCTCTAACCAAGTAACAATAACTAACTCTACAACTATCATCTACTTAATTTAGTCACGCCAACCATGCATGCATAAGCTGAACTTGGCTGCATGAGGTTGCACCATATGCTGTGAGCTTCTCTTAAAACAAAGATGCTATGTGCACACCAAAATCCGATAGAGAATATTATCCTCTGCTTCAAGTTACAGCAAGTTTCCCACAACTTCACAAGCATGGTTCACAAATAGTTTGCTACAACCAATGAAACAAGTAAAATTCAAGAGTCAATGGTGTTATAAGGATATGACTCTACACATTCATAGTATTTCTGTTAGAAAGGGTAAGAGAGAGCAGTAAAGAAAAGATTTATGTGTATTCAAGTTGTGTGGAATGATACAATATAGAAAGATATTTATATGAAGACCTTCGTTTGCAAAAAACTGCATACTTGGGAGGTTAAGAACTGTCAATTCTTGAAGGCCAACAAGAGCATTAACCGGTCCTGGTAGTGAATTAAGCTTGTTGCAATATGACACCCAAAAACGTCTGAGCTTAGGTGCTGGCAATCCAAGATGAGGAAATGATTCAAGTTCAGGACATTCTAGAATGTAGAAACCTTGAAGAAATGTGAGATACTGGGGTGCATCTTCTTCTGAAATTGAAAATGATTTCAGATTCTTACATTCTATAAAGTAGAGCCATTTGAGCACAGGGAGAGAGCCTAAGGGAAATGATTGAAATGAAGGAGAACAAGATCTATAAAATTCATGACCAATAGTCTTCACTGAGATAATATCAAAATATGATGAGTTCTTTAAGATTATGAAGCTGTTCAACAGGTGGTAGTAATGAACAATAGTGACAACTTCGGATGCACAAATACACCATGTTTGCAAATGAGGAATTACCTAACCAGTTGAGAAACCAGATTCCACCATAGAATTTGATGGTTGGTTTCTTCAAGTTTGTTGAAGGCTGCAGGTGCTCCAATACAAGATGTTGGGACTCTTGAGCAGTGCAGCTATCCCATTCTTTGATGAGAAGTAACTCAAAACCATGGTTTTGAAAACCGTACCGGACCGACTAATCGAACCGGGAATCGGCCATAAAAGCTATCCAGTTCACTTCTAATAACCGCTAAAAGAAAACCGTTCAAAAACCGCAAATCGTCCGAGAACCGGCCGGTTGAATTGAACCGATAACCGGCCGGTTCTATAAAAACGACGCCGTTTTATGATTTAAAAAAAAAAAATCCTGAAACACTCCCTTCTCCAAATCAAGAATCATTCGTGCACCCCATCCCCCATTCGCCCCTTCCGAAGCAATCAAGCAAAGCAAAGAGAACCCTAGCCCTAGGATCCTTGCCGCCGCCGTCCCTAGGTTCTCGGCGCCTCCACTTCTTCCTCTTCCCCCTGTCCGGAACTAGGTAGCTCGACTCGTCATCCCCATCTTCCCTGTCTTCTCTGTTCGTGGCCTGGAGCAGCTCGCCGTTAGGTCGCCGCTTGCCGTCGCCTCGCCTATCGTCGTCGTCTCGCCGGTTGCCATCCGTGTCTCCGTCGAAGGTTAGTGATGGATCTGGTTAATTTTGCTTCTGGTTACTGATGGCTCTGTTAGTCTGTTTAATTTTGCTTCGCATCCGCTTCTTCCTTTTAATTTTGCCATGGTTAGTGGTTACTCATGAGTGATGAGTGATGGCTCTGTTTAAGTTTGCTTCTGGTTATTGATGGGTCTGTTTAATTTTGCTTCGGTCTTCTTGTTCTTTTTAATTTCTGGAATTTTTGTTCCAATTTTTGTGTAATGTTTTATAATGTTGCTGTTTTGTAATTGCTGGTTGCTGGGTGCAGGTTTAGTCTCATCACTGTTTGGGAATGTTTATGTACTAATGTTTGTTGCTATTTTGTCATGCTGGTTGCTGGTTGCTGGTTGGAGGTTTAGTGTGATCATTGGTTAATGTTTTGTAATGTCTGTTGCTGAATGCTGATTGTTGAGTTCAGATATGGTCTTGTTGCTGAATGCTAAATGTTTGTTGCTAAATGCTGCTGCTGTTCTTAATTTCGTGAATGATTTATTAATTTCATTGTTCTTAACTTCTGTTCTTGTTAAAAAATTTGCAATTGGTGATCTTTTGATTTATTATATGCCTCATGTTTTTAATTTCACTCTGCTCCTAGGGTTTGAAATCAGTTTATGATAACTGTGATGCAATTATTTAGTTGGATAATTGATGTAATTATTGAGTTCAAGAGATTGAGTTTTTCTGTTCTCATTATTAGTAAGACATGGATAGCGTAGAATTTTCTATTTCTGTTCAAAATATACTAATATGTATTATTATTATTATTATTATCATCTGATGCATAATTCTGATTGTTGAAAATACAAAAAGATATTTATTAGCTCTGCCATAAACATCTTAGAAAACGAAATTACTTTCACACCCCTACATATTAATAAAATCCCAAAAATGTGTGCGTGATCACAAATTTTTCGTTTTCAGAAACGACGATAATAATCACCACTAACCACAACAATAACAGGACACGTGTCATCTCTTCATTCCCTGGTCAATCTTAAAACCTAGCCACTAGAGACACAAGCAACTTATAATGCAATTGCATTTTGAGGGCATGCACATGGCGCCTCAACACCCAACAGTGGCACTCCTCTTGTGTGAAGTGGTGATGGAGATCCTCTCTTGGGTTCCTGCAAAGCCTCTCACGCGCCTGAAGCTTGTGTGCAAGTCCTGGAACTCCATCATCTCCCACCCTCACTTCGTCAAACTTCACCTTCACCGTTCACCCAAAAATGCCATCCTCCTCTTTACGCGAACAGCAACGCTCACCTTCGACGAAAAAGCAAAACGGGGCTTAGTGTTTAGTAGCATTGAATCTTTCATCCAAAATCCATCATCCACTCTTGATGCTCAAGAGAATCTCCACTCTCTACACGGACAAGATTGGGTTTCCGGTTCATGCAACGGCTTGGTATGTGTAGCCCATATTTTTGACCACCCCAACAACGATATTAGCGATATCTGGTTCCGTTTATTGAACCCTCTCACAGGGTTTATTTCAGAGAACTCGCCGTACTTACGTGTCAATGTGAATAATGCTTTTGGGTTTGGGTATGATGAGTCAAGTGACAGTTACAAGGTACTGACTCTCATTCGGGATTCTTCTGGAACAGTAACTGCGCAAGTTTATAGCTTCGGTGGCAGTTCTTGGAAGACGATTAACAGTTTCCCTGCTTTTCCGTTTTGTGTTGAAGATAATGGCCACTTCATCCGTGGCACTCTTAATTGGCTAGGTCTTCGTAACCCGCATGGAGGTCATTATGATTGGGCTGCTGTTACACTTGACATGTTAATGATTGTTTCTTTTGACCTGAAATCGGATACACATAAACAGATTCTGCTTCCAAAGGGTATCGATGAGATCCCCGGTGAAGAGCCAACTCTAGGAGTTTGGGGAAATAGCCTGTATCTTCTTCATGATTACAAGAAAACTCATTTTATTGCATGGCAAATGAAGGAGTTTGGAGATGAAAATTCTTGGACTCAATTGCTAAAAATTAGTTTTCAGAATCTCGGTGTTGAAAGGCTATTATCAGTGTTTATATTTGAGAATGGAAATATCTTCATGTTGAGAGGCAGGCATCGTTTTGAGGAAGTTTTTTATGACCGAAGAGATAATAGTGTTAAACGCATTAATATCTTGGCGGACAATAGTTACCTCATTGCATTTGATTATGTTGAGAGCTTGGTTCAGCCTTGTTAAAATTCGGTTCCTACTCGAAGTTTTGCTCCTGCAACTTTTTGTTCTGTTATTTTAAATCCTTATATTTCATGTAGGCCCAGCAAAGTTCAGGTCATTGTGTTTATTTTGGGTGTTTTTTTACTTTGGCTACTCCTTGTTGTTGGATCCAAATTTGTAGACGGGTCACTTTTATTTTGGCTGCAAACTTTATATATACAGGTGCATAAAATTCTAACATCCTTATCATGACTCCTTGTTGCATAAGTTTATTAATTTTTGCTAACTGTTGGATGAAGTTTACAGACAAATTGATTTTTTCATTAGTAAGAATCTAGAAGAAGATTTTCGCGACCATCCCATTGTAAAAGGAATGAAATTTTCACTTTCTTTATTTAGTTATTTGTTACGTTATCTTTTCATGACATATGTTTTGTATGATGAACAAGTTTGATGGCAAGCTGGAATCTTATTTATAGTAGTCATGGGATTGTACTAATAGGAATGAATAATATGAGGATGAAAATAAATTATGACATCCTATTACCCTGCCAAAAGTACCCTAAGTATGCCCTATCTATGATGTAGATGCTCTATTTATGATGTATATACATTCGTTAGTTTTTTCTGTGGAAATTATGTGACTATGTGAAGGTGGTTTTGATCCTGTGTATCTTCATCAGACTCCATTTCCAATAGTGATGGAACCAAAAAACTTATGTGTCAGAGTATTGTTTTAAGTTCTTTTTTTATTCGGAGTAAATTTGTCATGCAACATATGATTTCTTGAATCTTTAGATACATGTCTAATAGGATAGCAACTAAAATAAGATTGTTTTCTTAGATTGTTACATACATGTCTAATAGGATGGTAACTATGTGTATTCTGAATTTTATTGCTGTAAAATAGTTAATACGAAGAAAAGATGATGAAATATTGACTAATGAGAAAATTTTTTGCCACTGGAAAAGTTAGATGTACTTAAGATCCTAAAATGATATTGTAGAGGGATGGTTGGGAGGGGAGGGGTATCATAACAAAAACTTAATGAGGGAGCTGCTTTTAGTGTTCTATTGCTGTTTTGTCAACAAAATTATCAAGTCCAAGAATTACATATCACATTAGCAGCTGAAAATTTAAAAGTCACAATTGACATTGAACTGTAAAATGATAAGTTTGATGCTATCACTATTTGCTGAAGTTGCTGCACTGCTAATACTAAGTTGTTCCCTGTTGCATTCACTAGAAACCTCAGCTCATGAATTAACTGCACAATGCAGCCACTGCCATGTTTAGTTTGCCTAATATAAAAGCCAGGTACTGTAACTGTCATATATGCCATTTTGACAATTCAATCTATGCTTTGTAAGATCAAATCGTAGACTTGTAACCAATTTTTGACATCACTTATGCAAACAAAATATGAGTATTTTGAATACCAATTTTAAATTCTTGAACCATTATGTCTTTTTTAAAAATCCTTCTTTCTCTCTCTTTGTTTAAACTATTCCAACAAATTTGGATCAATATTTATTTATTAATAGCTTGCAAAACTTTCATTGTGCAAGAAGTGAATGGAAAAATAAGTGCGTATATGCAAGTTACTAAATTGCGGACTTAGTTGTCAAAGGAAATATAAACTACAATTTTTTAGAATTCAAAGTTCTCACAATTTTTGAGGAACAGAACTCTTTAACGTTTCCGTCAGACCATCTCTAGGGATGGCGGTCCGAGAAGGAATGGCTTCGATATGTAATTGTTCAAGAGAATTAAGACCAAGCATTAATTCACTGAATAGATTTGATGCATTGATAATGTTTATGTTATCTACTTCAACAGAAAATTGTGACTCAAGTAGAGAACAACTGGATTAATGCACAAATACAGCATGTTTGCAAATGAGGAATTACCTAACCAGTTGGGAAACCAGGTTCCACGATAGAATTTGATGGTTAGTTTGTTCAAGTTTGTTGAAGGCTGCAGGTGCTCCAATACAAGATGTTGGGACTCTTGAGCAGTGCAGCTATCCCATTCTAATGATAGATCTTCAATTTGTTCTTTCTTCTTCGTATTGGCTTGTGAAGCATCACAGGGGTCAACAATGTTTTGTAGCTTTGAAATGCAGAGCTTCCCCTGCAAATTGAATTCGTCACCAACTTCTTCCAGGATTTTCTTACTTTTTGTCACATGTACTAAACTTTCTGCGATCCATAGCCGACTAGCATCTCTTTTTCTAAGACTGAGTTTTTTGGAAAAATTGAACAATAAGCAAAGCAACGTTTCAAAGTAGCTGGAAGGAAATGATAGCTTAGTAGCAGAGCAGTTTGCACATTCAAATTTGGCAGATCCCAAATGTTACTTCTAAGTACCTTATTCTAATCATTTTTCGACAATTTGGTGCGAAGAAGACTCCCCAATGCAACTGCAGCTAAAGGCAAACCATCACATTTTTTCACAATTTCTCTTCCAATTCTGTCTAGGTTGGACCATTCACTGGAATTATTTGCTCCAAATGTGTGTTCAGCAAGTAAAGACCAGCATTCTTCACTATCAAGAGATGTCAAATGGAAGATAGGAAAGGTTTGCATAGCAGAGTATTCAAGTTATCAGTATTTGTTGTTTTTGAGGTAAACGATTCAAGCACAGTCTAAGTGATCCTGAAAACCATGAAAATCCTTTGAAACACATGCCCATGCTTTTAAATCAAACTTGTCTTTAACTTCATCATCATCTTTCCAAGAAGTGAAACATTAAGCTTCCTTCTCCTATAGAAGTCCAAGAACTCATTGGAAATGATCTTATCCAACGACACCTGAAAAAAAGCAGAGAGTAATGCCCCTCCCACAATAGCAGCAGCCATATTTTCTTTGGTTTAAATAAGACCCTACAGTTACAAGTAAATAACATTATTAGTTTACAAGGGAATTAGTGTGTAAGTAAGGATTAATAGTCAAAATGGCTATAAGAAACTATGGTCTGTTCCAGGAACAATTAAGCAACGGACAAGGACTCCTGCTAAGAAGAATGAACGCAATAGGTGGTTGATTGGTTTTTGTACTATCATCTGGAATACTTGGCTGAAAAGGAATGACAGAATATTCAGAAATTGCGGATGTTATCAATAAGTCAATTAGGAGTTATAAAGAGTGGGCTAATTTTGATACTTCTACTTGTTGATGGTAATGTCAAAGATAACTACAGTTTAATTTTTTGTTTTATTACTTAGTAACTTTGTACTTTTAACTGCTCTACCTTTGTGTTGAACTTTTTGTTTAAAAAAAAAAGTCAAAATGGTCTCGAAAAGAAGCGCACACAAATTTCTCACAAACAAGTTTTTTAGTATTTGATGGATTTACAATTATACTTTAATCCGTTAATGATGATTATTCTTAAGTAATAAGTAACAATTTAAAACAAATGAATAGGATAAAATAGAGAGCCATGAGGATCAAAATGTGGTTATTGATTCTATCATATGTTATTACAATCTCTCCTTCTAATTTTGGACCTCACTAATTAAAGAAGAGAGAGAGAGAAAACTGAATTCTTACCTTACAAGTAGAATTTAGTCAGAAACCAAATGATATAATTAAAATTTAGAAGCAATTAGCAGCAAAGCTTCTCTCAATTAAGATTTTTCATTTACTTCGTATCCAGATCCAGCAGCTTCTTCTTTGATGAGAAGTAACTCAAAAATGTGGTTCTGAAAATCAGATCGGACCGATTAGTCAAACCGAAAACCGATTATAAAGACGGTCCAGTTCACTTCTAATAACCGATGAAGAAAAACCATTTAAAAACTGCTGAACCGTTTTAGAATTGGCCGGTTGAATTAAACCGATAATCGGCCGGTTCTATAAAAACGACGCCGTTTTGTGATTAAAAAAAAAATCCTGAAACACTCCCTTCTCCAAATCAAGAATCATTCGTTAACCCCATCCACCATTCGCCCCTTCTGAAGCAAACCAAAGAGAACCCTAGCCCTAGGATCCTTGCCGCCGCCGTCCACAGGTTCTCGGCGCCTCCACTTCTTCTTCTTCCCCCTGTCCGGAACCAGGTAGCTCGACTCGTCATCCCCATCTTCCCTGTCTTCTCTGTTCGTGGCTTGGAGCAGCTCGCCTTTGGGTCGCCGCTTGCCGTCGCCTTGCCTATCGTCGTCGTCTCTCCGGTTGCCATCCGTGTCTTCGTCGAAGGTGATGGATCTGTTTAATTTTGCTTTTGGTTACTGATGGCTCTGTTAGTCTGTTTAATTTTTCTTCGCATCCGCTCCTTCCTTTTAATTTTGCCATGGTTAGTGGTTACTCATGAGTGATGAGTGATGGGTCTGTTTAATTTTGCTTCTGGTTACTGATGGGTCTGTTTAATTTTGCTTCGATCTTCTTGTTCTTTTTAATTTCTGGAATTTTTGTTCAAATTTTTGTGTAATGTTTTGTAATGTTTTATAATGTTGCTGTTTTGTAATTGCTGGTTGCAGGGTGCAGGTTTAGTCTCATCACTGTTTTGGAATGTTTATGTACTAATATTTGTTGCTAATTTGTCATTGCTGGTTGTTGGTTGCTGGTTGCTGGTTGCTGGTTGGAGGTTTAGTGTGATTATTGGTTAATGTTTTGTAATGTTTGTTGCTGAATGCTGATTGTTAAGTTCAGATATGGTCTTGTTGCTGAATGCTAAATGTTTGTTGCTAAATGCTGCTGCTGTTTTTAATTTCGTGAATGATTTATTAATTTCATTGTTCTTAACTTCTGTTCTTGTTAAAAAATTTGCAATTGGTGATCTTTTGATTTATTATATGCCTCATGTTTTTAATTTCACTCTGCTCCTAGGCTTTAAAATCAGTTTATGATAACTGTGATGCAATTATTTAGTTGGATAATTGATGTAATTATTGAGTTCAAGAGATTGAGTTTTTCTGTTCTCATTACTAGTAAGACATGGATAGCTTAGAATTTTCTATTTCTGGTCTCAATATACTAATATGGATTATTATTATTATTATTATCATCTGATGCATAATTCTGATTATTGAAAATTCAAAAAGATATTTATTAGCTCTGCCATAAACAACTTAGAAAATGAAATTACTTTCACACCCCTACATATTAATAAAATCCCAAAAATGTGTGCGCCATCACAAATTTGAAATTTTTCGTTTTCAGAAAAGACGTTGATAATCTCCACTAACCACAACAATAACAGGACACGTGTCATCTCTTCATTTCCTGGTCAATCTTAAAACCTAGCCACCAGAGACACAATTGCATTTTGAGGGAATGCACATGGAGCCTCAACACCCAACAGCGGCGGTCCTCGTGTGTGAAGTGGTGGTGATGGAGATCCTCTCTTGGGTTCCTGCAAAGCCTCTCACGCGCCTGAAGCTTGTGTGCAAGTCATGGAACTCCATCATCTCTGACCCTCACTTCGTCAAACTTCACCTTCACCAATCACCCAAAAATAACATCCTCCTCTTTACGCGAACAAAACCGCTCACCCTAGACGAAGAAAAAAAATGGGGCTTAGTGTTTAGTAGCGTTGAATCTTTCAGCCAAAATCCATCATCCACTCTTGATGCTCAAGAGAATCGCTACTCTCTACACGTACAAGACTGGGTTGTGGGTTCATGCAACGGGTTGGTTTGTGTGGCCCATATTCTTGACCACCCCAACAACGATATTTGCGATATCTGGTTGCGTTTATTGAACCCTCTCACAGGGTTTATTTCAGAGAACTCGCCGTGCTTACGTGTCAATATGCATAATGCTTTTGGGTTTGGGTATGATGAGTCAAGTGACAGTTACAAGGTACTGGTTATCATTTGGGATTCTTCTGGAACAGTAACTACGCAAGTTTATAGCTTTGGTGGCAGTTCATGGAAGAGGATCAACAGTTTTCCTGCTTTTCCGTTTTCTTCTGAAGATAATGGCCACTTCATCGGTGGCACTCTTAATTGGCTAGCTCTCCGTAACCCGCATGGAGCTGATTATGATTGGGATGCTGTTACACTTGATATGTTAATGCTTGTTTCTTTTGACCTGAAATCGGATACAAGTAAACAGATTCCGCTTCCAAAGGGTATCGATGAGATCCCCGGTGAAGAGCCAACTCTGGGAGTTTGGGGGAATAGCCTGTATCTTCTTCATGATTACAAGAACACTCATTTTATTGCATGGCAAATGAAGGAGTTTGGAGATGAAAATTCTTGGACTCAATTGCTAAAGATTAGTTTTCAGCATCTCGGTGTTGAAAGGCTATTTCCAGGATTTATATTTGAGAATGGAAATGTCTTCATGTTGAGAGGCAAGCATCGTTTTGAGGAAGTTTTTTATGACCGAAGAGATAATAGTGTTAAACACGTTAAGATCTTGTCCAACACGCGTTACCTCAATGCATTTGATTATGTTGAGAGCTTGGTTCAGCCTTGTTAAAATTTGGTTCCTATTCAAAGTTTTGCTTCTGCAGCTTTTTGTTCTGTCAGCAAAGTTCAGGTCTTTGTGATTATTTTGGGTGTTTCCTTACTTTGGCTACTTCTTGTTCTTGGATCCAAATTTGTAGACGGATCACTTTTATTTTGGCTGCAAACTTTATATATACAAGTGCATGAAATTCTAACATCCTTATCATGACTACTTGTTGCGTAAGTTTATTAATTTTTGCTAACTGTTGGATGAAGTTTACAGACAAATGAAGTTGCGTTGATTTTTTCATTAGTAAGAATCTAGAACATGATTTTCTAGAGTGAAGATTGATTTTCACAACCATCCCATTGTAAAGTAGTGAAATTTTCACTTTCTTTATTTAGTTATTGGTTACTTTATCTTTTCATCACATATGTTTTGTATGGTGAACAAGCTTGATGGCAAGCTGAAACCTTATGTATAGTAGTCATGCGATTGTACTAACAGGAATGAATAATATAAGGATGGAAATAAAATATGACATCCTATTACCCTGCCAAAAGTACCCTAAGTATGCCCTATCTATGATGTAGATGCTCTATTTATGATGTATATACCTTCATTAGTTTTTTCTGTGGAAATTATGTGACTATGTTAAGGTGGTTTTGATCCTGTGTATCTCCATTTCCAATTGTGTTGGAACCAAAAAACTTACGTGTCAGAGTATTGATTTTAGTTCTTTTTTTATTCGGAGTAAATTTGTGATGCAGCATATGATTTCTTCGATCTTTAGATACATGTCTAACAGGATAGCAACTAGAATAAGATTGCTTTCTTAGATTGTTACATACATGTCTAATAGGATGGTAACTATGTGTATTCTGAATTTTGTTGCTGTGAGATAGTTAATACGAAGAAAAGATGATGAAATACCGACTGATGAGAGAATTTTTTGCCACTAGAAAAGTTAGATGTACTTAAGATCTTAAAATGATGTTGTAGAGGGATGGTTGGGAGGGGAAGGGTATCATAACAAAAACTTAATGAGGGAGCTGCTTTTAGTGTTCTATTGCTGTTTTGTCATCATAATTATCAAGTCCAAGAATTACATATCACATTAGCACCTGGAAATATAAACAACAATTTCTATCTGCAGGGTCTGGAAAATGTGACACCAATGATTACAAAGATAGACCAGAAGAGTGCAATAGAGCTTGAATCATATGGCTTGGGTACAAGAATGGTACGTAATTCCTACTAGTAGTAGTTATAGTGATTAGATCTTAGCATGTTGCAACCGTAATGTTGAGAACTTTAGATGATACAACATGTGTAGCATGTTATTGCAAGCATAGGAATGTAAGCAGTGAAGATTAAGAACCAAAATTTTATAGAACTAGAAGCAGTTATTAGGTGATATATATGTGTGGTAATTCCTTTGCCAATGTTATTAGTTCCTTTGAAATATTTACTTGTTTTCATGATTTCCATGGGTGCTATCATATCTTATGGTCAACTAGACATTTTATTACAATATCTTGTTATATTGAAGACCAAGAGCAATATTTTTAATCTTAGTAATGATGTTCTGTATGACGAGATATCCAGCGTCATGTATGCAAAAGATTATGGTCAATCCTTGGTTCTGGCTTGCAATTAAGTTGCTTGTCAACGGTTGACTTCTATGAATTCTTCTGAAATCATGCAAGCGGTTTTAAACCCTTGCATTTCATTTAAGGATACAGAAGATCAGGGTGCCGTAAATACTTTTGGTGTTCCCTTAGTTTGACTAACTGTTGTTCCTGTTCATTCATCATGCTAATTTTGGTTCTAAATATGTTGTTGGGTGAATTTATTTTGAATTTATTCAAGATAATGTCATGAAAAAGTGAGCTAGTATTTGCAAATTATAATATAATGAAGTTAGTTGTGAGTTAGGATATTGACACTGAATCTGTTTTTGATGTGAATTGCAATATTAACACCCAATATGTTTATCTGTTTAGGCTTTATTGCATTATTGTGGTAGATAGTAGAGTATGATTTAACTTTTTAAAATTTCAACCCCTGTTAAAATTCAATTCCTCTTCAGAGTTATGCTTCTGCAGTTTTTTGTTCTTTTAAGCTATTTTAAATGCTTGCCATTTCATGTAGGCGAAGGAAAAAGTTCAGGTCATTGTGATTATTTTGGGTGTTTCCTTATTTTGGCTACTTATTATTGTTGGATCACAGATTACTTCAATTTTGGGTGTTTCCTCATTTTGTTCTGTAATGTTTGAAGTAATCTTATTTATTAATTTGCACGCAGATCACTTTAATTATGGGTAAAACTTTTTATATACACTAGTGGAAATGATCTTATCCAACAACACCTGAACAGAAGCAGAGAGTTATGCCCCTCCAACAATAGCAACACCCATATTTTCTTTGGTTTAAATAAGGCCCTACTGTTACCAGTAAATAGAAGTATTAGTTTACTAGAGAAGTAGTGTGTAAGGAAGGATTAATAGCACACAGATTTCTCACAAACAAGTTTCTTAGTATTTGATGGATTTACAATTATACTTTAATCGGTTAATGATGATTATTCTTAAGTAATTAGTAACAAGTTAGAACAAAAGAATAGGATGAAATAGAGTCATGGGGACCAAAATGTGGTTTATTGATTCTATTAGCAGATGTTATTACAGTCTTTCCTTCTAATTTTGGACCTCACTAATTTAGCAGTAGAGCTTCTCTCAAGATCCAGCTGCTGCTTCTTTGATGAGAAGTAACTCAAAAGTCAATGTCAACCTTAACAAAAAAAATCAATAAATTGATCTGGACTAATATTATTATTATCAAAATTAATTGATGCATAACTCTAATTATTGAAAATACAAAAAGATATTTATTTCAACAAATTAAAAGAGCATGTGCTTTGTATTTTTAAGAGAAAATGACACTTTTTTTTGAGAAATGTCAAAAAACTTCCCTTTTGCTCAATTTAAAAAACCTACACATTTCTCTCATAAAATAAAAATAAGGTGCACTTTAATGCATCTTACAAAACTATCCTTAAATAGAAATGATATATATGCATATTAAAAATAATTTCTTTTGTTGATTTAAATTAAATGTAAAATATTTATGTTATTAGTATAAATAATTCCAATTTATTTGTATTTTATCATTAATGATGAAATATATATAATGTTAAATTAATTTTTTTTAGCAATTAAATTTTTTTATAATGTGGTAAAATATTTAAAACAAACACATTTATTATACTAATAAAATAGATATTTTCTTTATTATTATTATTATTGAAGAGTATTTTTGAAAAATGAATTAAAATGTATTTTATTATAATATTGTAAAAAAGTGTAAAATTTATAAATAAAGAAATAAAAAGTGTAATTTAGAGATTTCTAAAAAAGGACAGATATTTATATTCTTTGTTGATTTATCAGAGTTGTGAGAATATATATATATATATATATATATATATATATATATATATTTATATAAAACTGGGAAGAAACTCATGTGCAGTCGACTTCACGTGAAGTTGATATCTGAGAATCCTTAGATGATTTGACTAAATTTTCATCTAACGGCTCAGATATCAACTTCATATGAAGTCGATTTCACCTAATTTTTCATCATAAAACTGATGTTAAACAGCAGTTACCAAAAAAAGGTTTATTTAATGAATGTTATAGAAAGCTAATAATTAAAAAATAAAATAAATATTCTTCTAGCACATTTAATGTGTAAGACACTTAAAACATTTTCAATTAATTTACATTTTCTATTCAAATTTTTTACTTAAAATATTTTATTAACAAAATTTTTTATTTTTTAATAATGGATAAATGTTTCATTATATCATGGACTCGGAGGTCTCTTTCTAAAATAAATTAAGCTGCATGTTCTTAACTATAGAAAATGTTGAACTCATGGTTCTCTTTGGTAGTGCAGTGCAGGAAAATTTTTCAAAAATGTCACTTTTAAGGATTGAAAGAACTTGTCAATCCAACGTTCTTATGGTTGTATATTTCTAACTAAATTTATGTTGGATAAAAAAATCTTTCCCCACATTCTAGAATGCAGTACATGGGTTGGTAAATTATCATGAAATTAAAAATGGGCAATCGAGTTATAAAATCTATTTTTAGTGTATATCTACCCAACTGACCAACCACCAACAATAATAATAATGTATTTATAATTCATAATTGATCATTGAATCTTATTCATAATAAAAACTTCAAATTCAAAAACTCTTCAACTATGGAAAGTGCAATAGTCACAACAGAAATCCAATCCAACTCTCTTGAGTTTTGACATTAGAGTAGATATACAATTCGCGTATTTTTATATATGTCTTAATTTCATAGTGCAGTATTTAATACAGTTCAACAATACAAGATATAAATTTAATGTCTTTGACACGATATATGTGTCAGGAATTACAGCTTAATTTGTTAGGACTTTGCAAGATACAAAAAGGATAAAGGAGTCTAAGAAGATTTTGACTTTAAATTAAGTAGATAAGTAATGTCTTTTTATCAATTCATTGCGTAATCGTGGTATATATATATATGTTAATTTTTGTGACATACCGACATGTTTACTTATGAAAAATTATTATGTAAATAATAATTTTTAGAGCAAAATTTCACAAATTCTAATAAGATTTATGATAAATAAAAAATGGTTAATAAAAAATATATAAAATTTAAAAAATAATAAATATTTTACTATTCAAAATTATATCGTTTCTATATTTATGTGGTAGTAAATAACAGAATATGTATTATAACAAAATACATAAATTATTTTATTTTATTTTATTTTATTCATTAATAGAAAAACATTTATATCCACCATTTATTATTGTAAAGAATCTAATTGATATTTAAAAAAAAACTAATTAATCCAATATCAAAATTCTCGAAAATCTAATTTTCATTTTATTCTAGATATTTCCTAATTCCAACCGTTTAAAATTTGATCCTATTCAAGTTGAAAAAATGCAAATTTGTCAAATGCAAGCTATATAATTCCTGTGGGAGGGTGGGTGATAATGATCTCTTTAGCAATAAGGGTGGGTGATAAGTAAACAAGTATATTCTCATAATCTCATTGTTCATAAATTCATTAAAATGTGCTATTTAAATTTAATTAGAAAATTAACTTATTTTTTCGATTATTATTAACTAACTTTTAAAAATGACTTCTATATTATAAATTTTAAATTTTAAATCTTAAATTTTAATTCTAAATTTTACATTCTCTAAAAAATAAAGATTGAAAAAATAATTTTGTAAAATATTCAAATGCATCTACTACAAAAATACCCAAACCAAAGTATCATGGAGTATTATTGTGATATTTTAGTTTAGGAGACTGAGTATAGAAATTAGAAACTTTGGTGGATCAATCTATGTGACCACTTTAATCATCACCAGAAAAAGTTAGCATTATTCCTAAAAATCCTTAGCAAACAAATGAAAAAGGAGAACTATAGAACACACAAAACGGTAACTTAACCGCTATCTTATCAGAAAAGAGAAAATAAAAAAGCATTCTCTTGCATCTTTATTCTTCTTTAGCTAAGGTGCTTGTTTTCCTTTAATTTCAACGGTAAATTTATTTAGAACTTGAATGCCCAAATTATCTTATTAGATTTTTTTTTCAGTAGGCTTGTGTTTTAATTTAGTTTCATAAAGTTTCAACGGTTATTTGCTAGAATTTGAAAGGCCACGGTTTTAATTATATGGAGAATTAGTGAATTACAGAGGTATATAAAAGATTAACAGTCTTTCTTCTTGTTGATTGAATACCAATTGAGAAAATTATGAACAAACATCGAAAGAAGAGTAGATTTGGATGGATTTGCAACATTGACATACTTTAATCATTTTACATGTTTCTTAATTATTATTTTTTTACCAGGAAGAAAGACTTTTATTCGGCAAGATAATCATACAATCATTGACAGCTAGAAGAGCCACCTACACGCCACAAAATTTTGACATTTAATTTAGAATCTATAAACAATTTAGAGAAGGTCACCGTGATCTATGATAAATACGGTGATTATATATATATATATATATATATATATGTAACGCAACCATTATCGGATATAGAATTACGTATTTACATTTTATAAAAAGTTATTATATTAATGTAAACACATTTTACTAGAATAGATTTTGATTATTCTAGTAATTATTTATTTAATTAAAAATATAAATTAATATATATATATATACTAATATATAATAAATGATTTTGATGAGTAATTTTTAATATACATAAAATATTAAACAAAAAAAAATACTACAAAATACAACGTATAAGGATTTTTTTATACGAGATCATCTATAAAGTATAAACATTGAAGATCATATAATTATATTACTCTATGACTATCAATAACATAATATCTTAATCATTTTATCATTTGTTACCCTTAAAAATTGGCTTTTTTTTTATAGAAATAAAAGTAGTGATTTTTTTTTGTGATAATAAAAATAGTTATATATTTTCACATTGTAATTTTTTGTATTTTTTAAAAATTGTTAAAGGTATACAAATTGGAGGGTTCGATTTCTATACCTTAATTTTTTTTTTAAACACAAATTGGACGGTCTGATTTTTATACCTCTACAAATCAGACCATCCAATCTATGTACACCTAATAAAACGGAGAGTCTAATTTCTACTCCTCTAATTCTACGGCTTCACGTTTAAAAATAACACTCTACTGGTCTACATTTCGAAAAAACATCCTTACCGCTCTAATATCAAACACAAAAAACAAAAAGTGTATATATATATCCAACAGTTTGTTACCTAGATGGAAGCTTCAAATTATTTCAAACTAAAAGCACATTAAAAAACTCATCATTGCACCAAAATCTAAATCTCCCTTTTTCCACTTTCACCTTTTGGTTACTTTTTTCCTTGTCCATTGCCATCATGCTCATTCTCTGGTTCATTCTCATCAAGTCTTAGTTTCTTACCGTGTTACCCACCCATATATATACGTTTGAACTTCAAATACGATTGCGAATTGATTCATCAAACACAAATAATAAATAAAAGCAGTTGAAATGGAAGTTGCCATAGCAGTTCCTATTCACTCTATGGACTTCAATTTCCACAGTAACTGCTCCTCCCCTTTCTTCACAGCACCTTCAACCCCGCAACAACAACAACAAAATGATTTCGATTTCGAATTCGAATTCAGCGGCCAACTCCAACGACCTTCCCTCTCCGCCGCCGACGAGCTCTTCGACCGCGGCATGATCCGCCCTCTTAACACCGCATCTTCCATTGATCCACCACCAACACCAAAAGTAGCAACACATGAAAGGTTAAGAGAAGAAAAACCGCAATCGCAATCGCAATCGCAACCGCAGCAACAAAAACAGAGTGATGATAGCAAAAAAGAGAAGAAAGGCCTCTCATCCTTATTCTCCGAAACTGCAATATCTTCGTTCTTGTCATCGATTTGGTTCAGAAAACGATACCGGAAATGGAGGATAAAGGATATTCTACTGTTTCGCAGTGCATCAGAGGGAAGATATAAGGACAACGATGCATTCAGAAAGTACGTGGTTCTGTCCAAAACGAAGCCGCATTACGACGAAGATGACGACGTCGGGAACTTAAGCTTCCGGTCCACAACGACGACGGCGACGGCGGAGGAGAATTCCGGTTCGGTGTCGAAACGGAGAGTTTCCGCTCACGAGTTTCATTACACGGTGAACCGGGCTGCCTCTGAGGAATTGAAGAAGAAAACAATGCTGCCTTACAAGCACGGTTTGTTAGGGTGCTTGAGCTTCAATGCAACTTCTGATTTACATCTCATTAGCTCAAGAGTTATGTCAATGGAACGTTCATGAATCATAAAAGGTTAATCTTCAGTTTGAACATCGACTGATCTGAACTTTATTCAAGAGTCTACTGCGAGGAACAGACAGAATACTCAACCAATATCCATCAGGCCAAAGCCCAATGACTAATCCTTCGGGTACGAGGCAAAGTGGGCGACTCTCCCAAACACGCAAGTTTCATTCTCATCCTCCAATGAGTATCGAAGCCAGAAAAGATGGTTAAGGAACACAGATACTCATCTATATGTGCCAACTTGCGTTGGTTGGTTTGAAATTGGTTAGCTTGGTAGCGCGGTGCATATATGTCATTAATTTCATTCATGTTGTTTCCGTTTCATCCACAAGGTGATTGAAAAATGAATGAGAAGGGGCGTTTCAATTTACACACAAGAATAGAGAATATGGATTTACATTTACTACACAAGGTTATTATTAGTTATGTCTATTTTCGTCTTTTACGCTTGTTATGTTTTTTGTACATTGTATGTGGTAGTGGTAGCTTTCAGTTTTTGGTATATCGTGTTTATTCAACGAAAATCTATTTCGACTTTAGCGTGATCATGATTTTGTCAAATACAATTAGAAGGTTGTATTAGCTTAACACGTCATGTTTGCAGAACAACTTGCATGTATTTTATGCTTCACTGGCGTGTGCTTATGAAACTTATTTTGTTGAAAATTAAAAGCGTTATTTGTCAAACTAAATGAAGTATGATTGACAGAATAAAGAAATAATTTAATTTTGATCCAGTAATTTACACTATCATATTATCAGATACTTAGTTCATGTGGTATTTATTGGATAAAAAAACTACAAGTGTTTTACCGAGACTACAAATGCAACAAAAAAAAGAAAAACGCCATATTTTATTAAGTAAAATATTTTGGCTGATTTTTTTAATTTCATTTTCTAGAATTTGGAATTGACTTCAATTTTCTGAAATAACTCTTAAACGTTAGGAAAGAACTCCAGCATCCTTGAACAGGAAATCACAATATTCAACTAATAACATTTGCAAATTTGTAGCACAGCTCACTACTCTGAATAAGAATAATGAATGTCAATTCAACACTTAAAAAATCACTACCATTCATTAGCAATGCCATACAAGACTGCAACCCTGCTAGAATCCCCTGAACTTGTACCACAGATTTCAGTGACATCCGGCAATAATGCTGTGCCCGGCTACTAGGATTCAGTCCGTTTCCTCAAGTCGTCGCATTTCTTCAAAATCTTGGCAGTTTTGAACTTCTACAGCTACTGGAGATTCCAGCATGCAGATTATCAATGTCTGCTATTGTAATTTCATGCAAATCATTGTCAATGAGTCTAACTTTTGCATTCAGCTTTATCTATTGCTTTAATCATTAACAGCATTCAAATCTAAATAGTAAATACTATATAGTCTTACATGAACTTACATGTCCAGAGATAGTTTCTCAATTTAAGCAGCACTCCCACACCGTTTACATCCTTCATAAAAAGTAACTCCTCGAACTTGAAATCTAAAGGAAATTAAAAAATTTTTTTTGTCATATTTGGTATTATGGAATACTATGAAAGAATGGGAATGGGAACGGAAATAAATGAATTCATCATTCCTATTGCATCCTATTGTTATTGTAGACATACCTGTCATTAGGAATTTAGAAAGCAGATCAATATGGGAGACAAATTGAAATCTCATTCTTGACAAGAACCCGTCCCTGCATTCCAAGTCCTTAAGCACAATCATGCTAGATATTTAGCATGAAGGGGTAGTTCAAACTTCAATGCAACAAGTTCAACACAACGAAAAATATTATGTAGTTGCTGGAGAATATGTGAACTTCCCACCATCAGGTAGCAGGCCATCCTTGGCCATATCAACTAGGACATTTATTGCAGCATCCATGTTACCTTCTTTGAAGTTAATTTCAAGAAGTACTTTCGCTAGCTCGGCTTCACTGAGCCTGCAGCTCCTCAATACATTTTGCATTACCTGACTCACCTCGTCATTCATCCCCTTTCCAGATAGAGCTTTAACTAGAGCAATCACCGTTACAGTATGAGAAACAAAACCATGACGCACCATCTCCTTGTACAAATTGTACGCCTTATGAACATTTCCACCTCTACAATGTCCATGTATCAATAAATTATAAACTGCTTCATTGGGCTTATAATTCTTCTCAAGCATTGTCTCAACAACTTGATCTGCTTCCTTCATTAAACCCTTCATGCAGAATCCTTTGACAAGAGCAACCACACTCTTAAATTCATTGTTACTGCAGTTTTGTATCAAAGTATCGTATGTTACATCATTTGGTATAGATCCATCAGAAAACAACTTCAGAAGAAGCTTTTTTGCTTCTCTTGTCCTAGCTTTTTTATTAAGTCCATTAATAAGAACACTATAGGTAACTACATCAGGCAGAAACCCCTTCTTTATCATTTCATCATGCAAATGGAGAGCCTTACCTAGTTCCCCTTCCACACAATAAGCATTTATCAAACTAGTGTAGGTACATTCATCGGGTGGAAGACCCCTGTTCATCATTTCTTGGAAGAGATCAAACGCTTCACCCAATTTCCTCTGCTGAGAGAGACCTTGAATAAGCGACGAATATGTGACAGCATCAGGCAGCACACCCCTTTCAACCATCTCAAGCTTCAACTTGAATGCCTTTCCCAACTCTAGAATTCGGCAGAATCCAGATATAACTGTGCTATAACTCACAACATCTGGGGACAACCCCCTCTCAACCATACCCCTTAAAACTCCCATGGCTTCTTCCATCCTCTCCAAAACACAATATCCATGGACAAGTGCATTGTAGGTTATAATTGACGGCCAAAATCCACTAACAATCATTTCACTCAAAACCTTATAAGCCTCGTTCAACAACCCCTGCTGGCAGAAGCCATCAATTATAGTTGTATACGTCCTCTCATTTGGGCTCAGCCCTCTAACTCGCATCTGATTCAAAAACTCCATCGCACGGCCTAAATTCTTAGCCTTGCACATACTATTGATCAATGTGGTGTAAGTAACAACATTTGGAGACAGTCCCTTCCTTGCCATCTCAGCATGAAGAACAAGTGCCTGGTGGAAATTCCCTTCTTTACAGTATCCATTAACAAGTGTATTATAAGTCACCTCGTCTGGTGCCAAGCCTCTCCTCTCCATCTCCAAAAGCAATTCCCTCGTCTCACTCATCCTCCCCTCGCGACACAATCCATTCATAACAGCATTATATGAAACCAGATTGGCTTCCACCCCCTTCCTTGACATCCCCCTCAACAACTCGAAAGCCTCCCCCACCCTCCTCGCTTTACAACATCCATCTATCAAAGTGTTAAAAGTAACCACATTTGGCAAACACCCACTCCTCTCCATCTCACGCATTACACCAAACCCTTCCTCTAACCTCCCTTCAACAATAAACCCCCTAATCAAAACATTATAAGTATATATATTTGGCGACACACCATTTTGATTCATATCCCTCAACACATACTCTGCATCGCTAACAGACAGCTTAGACCTCATAATAGCATCAAGCACTGTGTTGTACGCTAGCACACTAGGCATAAACCCGTGATCTTTTGCCAAATGAATAATGTTCATTGCCTTGTGAGTTAAATTAAGACGAGAATAAGACTTAACAAGCAAGTCAAAGACCGCAGAGCTGGAGTTGCAGGAGTGATAGGAGTCCCTGAGCTGGTGGAAAATGAGGGATCCCGTGGGGTCGTTTGGGGAAGTGGATAAAATGACTTCCTCAGCAAGGGATTGGGCATGGTTGAAGAGCTTGAACCGGGTGAGAAGATGAAGAGCAAGGCACTTGCAAGGGAGGGTAAGGAAAGGGTGGGGGCGAGCCCATTGGAGGAACTTGAGGAGGAGGGTGTGGGGCTTGTGGTGTTGAAGAGTGAGGAGGGCATAGGAGGCAGCATTGGGAGTGAAGTGAGGGGAGAGTGTGGGGAGGCAATGGGGATGACGTTTGAGGTACGTGATGGCCCTGTCGCCTATCAGGGTGTCTGAGGATGAGAAAAGGTTCTGGCTTTGGGGTTTGGGAAAGTCCATTGTGGGTTTTGGATGGTCCATGGGAGCACCAGTGACAGGGTTGGCAAGATGTTAATGCTGCCTGAAAAGAGCATAAAAGAATATGTTTTACTCAGAAATCCATACTGAATCACCCTCTACTCTTCAAAAGTCATACAAATATAAATATCTAGCTAGAACTAACACTATTCTCTCTCAAACTAGACTTCAGAGAACCAAATCAGCAAAACTTATGGGTTGAGAAAGGTTCAGAAAATTGAAGTACCAAAAATCAGAGTATAGGCAACCTCTTAATAATGCCCAATAATTCACACTTCATTATATACTACACCATTTACCATGATAGAAAACTAACCTAACAGTTTGGCATAATCACCGTACAAAAATTCAGTAACTACAATTTAAAGCTTAATCCACAAATCATGTATATTGTACTAATTAGTTAGCATTACTCAATAAATACAATCACAGACACCGGCAACATCTACCAAAGACTGTAAATAAATAACTGAATCAGTATCAATGAGTTTTTTTTTTTTTTTTTTTACCTTTTTAGCCTTCTTCTCTTCGCTCTGTCTGTTCCATCAATTACACCACCAGCACACTCGTACACGTCGGCGACAACCGAATCAGAACCGGCGACGTCGGGGATCTCAAGGTGCGGCAACAATAGACGTCGTGCGGCAGTGCACGGCGGATCACGATTCACGACGGGTGGCAGCTTAGGCAGTTATGGTTCCATTTGGAGGGAAGATGGGAGCAAGGAGCTGGCTTCTCCTGGATCAACTCAACCCGGTTCGATACTGTTGGGCCCAACATGCACTTGGATTATGGTTCTAATTTCATTTATTGGCCCAATTGAATTTTTCTTTTTTTCACTATTTTCTTTACTCAACAACCCTATTTAGAAATAAATTTAATTTTAATAGACTGTTAATATAAAAAAATTTAGCCAATCAAATTTAATTTTATAGATAAAAATTTACAAGATAGACCTAAAAATAGTTTTTTTTACTAATATAATAATATATAATTGAATTTATATGTAAAGCTATTGATATTGGGTTAAAATTAAATTTATATTTTTATATCTATATATTATACTATATATAATAGGAAGAGCAATACTATATAATCAGTAAATATTATGATTTTGGGTCAAATATTTATCCAATAATAATTTATAATCATATTTATAAAAGTTTATATACAAAAAACATATAATTTGTATATATATTTATTGAATTTACACACATAAATTAATATAGTTTGTATTTATATTTTTAAGAGTTTGCACATATAAATTACTAAAATATATTTGTTGAAGAAAATTTAATGTTTATACTGATAAAATAATACTAAAATTATTAAAAATTGGTAAACTCCAAAAGTTTCTCTGATAGGAATGTAAAAAATAATTAGTGTAATTTTTTTTCAACAATTCTCTTCATCATGAATGCTGTATAACAAAAAAAAAAGTTAATTCTAAGAGTTAAACCTTTGACTTTCAATTCTTATTATTATTATCATTATTATCATTATCATTATCATTATCATTATCATTATCATTATCATTATCATTATCATTATTATTATTATTATTATTATTATTATTATTATTATTATTATTATTATAATAAAAGTGAATTAGTAGGCAGTGACCATTAATATAGTAGTTCTTATAAAGAACAAAACAATTAGCTATAATTAGAGATAAAATCTCTCAATCATATTCATAACAATAGCAATACATGGTGATGCTAGCACGCAACAATTTTATAATGTTTGCAACATGCCGCAAATATATGGTTACAAATGAAGGTTGAGAAAAGAAAGGGTGCTCTTAATATTCACGTTTGAGACTAAATATTCTTCTGCAGCACTCTCTACAGCTTCATTAGCTCTCCAAAGCTGTCAAAGTTAGTCTTACTTGTATGCTTCACCATAAGCTGTGAGCATTATAACTGCATTGGGAAGAGGAAGTTTCTTCCATATTGCAAAGTTTATCTGCTCATTTCTTTCTTTAGCTTATAAGGAGGAATGAAAGTTAATTCCTCAAATTTGATACAACTTTTTTGCTCTTATCTGCCAATGAAATGAAAGCCTTAACAAGCTCCTCCTTAATCATGAATAGAACAGAAGCTGCAAAAACACTCTGTACTATCTTTGTGCTCATCCCTTTATAAAAACCAGGCAATCCTTCATAACGGATCATTTTCAGTATTGCATCAAAGGTACCTGCATTTGTAACACTAGAAAAGGTCAAAAGAAAAAAAAATTGAAAAGTTAAAGTGGTATTGTGGAAAATAACATTATATAAAACAACAATGTAAAAAGTCCAAAGGAAGAGTTGATATGCATGGAATCTATCTAAAAGCAAACCTGAGTATCTTAATGAGTTACTAGCACCAATCTCCTGTTTTGCTTGAAGCCTTGACTGCAATACGAAGTTATAAAATTCATTAGGCATATACAAGAGAACTAGATCTGCAAAATAGTCACTTCATATATATATATATGGTTTTACCTTGACAACCAGTAAGGGATATGTTGAAACGGTTGCTCCAAGTTTTGCTAATGCTCCAAGGAGAAAGACCTTGAGAGATGAATGTATGTGTTTAGAAATAAAGAAGAGTCGAATTGAATTTCAACAAATATCACAGAGATCAATATAATTTTCCATCAAACAAATTAAAAGGGGTTTCTAACTGTGCTCTATACCTCCAATGCAGTTACATTACCCTGCTTCTTAGACGATCGTGCCCTTAGACGCTTTAATGAGCTCTCATAAATCATAAACTGTATTGATGGATTGCAGACCTGTAATTCAAATTCCAACTCTTAAAAAGATTATATATCTAAATCTTCTTCATGAACTTAACACATCAATGTAACAGATGATGAGGCTAACCATAATAAGTGCAGGGATGACACCCTTCCAAAATCCAACAATACCAGCTTCACTATACACTTCATTAGCCTTTCATCCAAAACAAAATCAGCATTATCAAAAGAGAAAACATCTCATGTGACCAGAAATATGACAACTCTAAAATAGCATGTACTTTTCTTTCAATACTACAATGACAAATCTAAAATTGAAGTATGTCCTGAATCATTCCCTGACCAATGTGACAACATAAGCGATAATCGAAAGTAGAATGTGCAAGAAGAATCCAGAGACTAACTGCATGTATAGTTCCATATGGCCGTGGTTTCTTAGAATCAAGTTCAGCCAATTTCTCTCGTAATATTGAGCCTGCTAAGCTGCTTTCAGAAGCTGCCATCCTCAAGGCCTCTTTCTTTTCCTCCATGATTTTTCTTTCTGCTTGAGTATGTGTCTAGAATCAAACAATAAGTAAATGTCACATTGAAATTGGACCCAAAACATGGTTGCATTGTTTATATAATGCATCATGGAAATTGGACAATGACCATTATTAAGAATTCTAAGGCACTCTATACCACATAACCTAGGAATGCCAATCTTAGATTATAAATCTTAATATGAAAAGCAATCATAATGACATACAAACTCAAAATTGTAGTGAAATATACAGTATTGAATGCGCGGCACCTACCTGCATACGAGTCACAAGAACCCATATTGGGTTTGTTAGCAGCACATTCAAGGACCTGCAAAATGAGACAATTACAGCAATATAAATAACAATACAAATCAAAGAATCAAAATGAGAGAAAAGTAGAGATAGTATTGTTCACCCAGCAATAGCAGCAACAACAAGCCAACCAAACATTCCAACAGTACCATCTCCATGGCCTTTAAGTTTCTAGCAGCTGCAATAGCCACTGCCTTGTTCTTGAAAATCTGATAGAAGTAATAGTATATTCCCTGACACCATTTGAAATAGCATAATTCAGATGAAACCCTAACAATAACAACACAAAATACACAATCATCATATCACAGAACTAAACCTTGAATAACATTGAAATTGATAACCTGTGAAGCAGCAGTTCCAAGCAGAGAAGGCTTAAGGCCACTGTAGAGTCCACCCCAACCCTCACCTCCAATTACCTGACCAAAAAAAATAATCATAAATTTTATAAACAAATTAAAACATGATCCGAAATAGGGAAAATAAAAGAGAACAAAATAAAAAGAGGAGAATTAAATTAAATTAAATTAAATTAACACATGAAGGATCTGAAGAAGAGTGCCAGGAGCAGAAGTAGTGGTTGTATTGGAAGACTGAAGAAGCAAACTCTGCTTGTTCCTCTTCAGTGTTCTCTCAGTTTGCTGACGCGTGTTTACCTTCAAATTGCAATGGAAAATTGATTAGAATACTAATAAATAAATAAATAAAATTAAGAAGAAGAAGAAGAAGAAGAGGTACCGTTTGAAGAGGATAAGTTATGATTTGAGCAATGATACCGCCACCGGCACCGGCCAAGCCATTTGCTAGGGCGTTTGATTCTGACATGCTGCTTCTTCTTCTTTTTTTCTTTTTTTTTTTTTGGTTCACTTCACAATTCAGAATTTCACATAGATGTGGCAGAAGAAGAACGGATAGAGGAGCTCAGAAACTGAAGCTGAGTGAGTTTTGGTCAATTTTGTTTCTTGTTAATTCCGAAGGTTTTGATATGATTAGTCAGTACTTAGTTGAATATGCTTATCAAACAGTTATGACTTGTGGTTGTGGTGTAATAACTGCCTCAGCCCTCATGGTTGTTATTTGTTAACCTCATATGGTAGTTATACACTGTTAGAGTGTTATTTACACTCTATTCACTTGTGTAAATGAAAAGAGTAAGTTCGTAATAAGCTGTCAATGGGCCAGCCTTACTCTCGCTTTATTTATGGGTTATAATTTTCCAGGCTGTTACCGCCACTTCGACTGGTTAAACGGATTGGTCCGTTTACTTTTTTTATTTTATATTTTAAAAATTATTTTGACAAAAAATTATTATTTTTAAGTCAAAAATATTAAATAAACCATATTCTTTTAGTTAATTAATCGAATTTTCGAGTCGGATCGAAAGAAATATCGGCTAAAAATATTATACCTTTTGAAAAATATAAATGTTATTTTTTTTGTTAATCGGAATCAATTTATTTCGCCTAAAATTTAAATAAACTTAATTTTAAAAACAAAATTCACCCATTTAAATAAATAAACATACTAATTTAGTTCATTTTAACTATCCTAAATCCTAACAAACTTTATCGTTGCTCCGAATTATAAGGAGAGTTTCATTATCATTATGCATATGAAAAAATTAAAAAATTCCAACTAATTTTTCCATACTCATTTATCCGGATAGAATTTTCTCTATAATGCTTTGCCCCTCTCATTTTATAGTTAGATGTACAAGTACAACAAAAACAAAAGTTTTTGGTATCATCTTAGAAAACTTTCCCAACTAATAATTTCTCTTTATATATAGTTATATTTAAACACAAAATTTTTTTTTTTCACTTTTGCTTCTAATTCTTGATAAATCGTTAATCCTAAACAGATTAATCCCAACACCCAAGCTTCTCTTACCTCAATCTTATATTCTTGAAACACAACCATATTTCTTCTCCTCCAAATTAAACTTCATATACTATATGCGCAAAAGATATTCTTAATTATCCAGTTTAAAGTATAATTACCTAATGACTCCATTTTCATGTAATCTCCCCACACTATATGTTTCTAATTTTGTTTCTAGTTATACAATACAGACCAAAACAATTGAAGACTCCTTTATACGATCTACACTGCAGAAAGCAATCTTTTAGCACTCAGCATACAATCACGCCACAAGGATGAATAATATTTTGAATTCAACTCTCAAAATAAATTATTTTTCAAAAAATAATTGACAAATTAATTCCTAATTTTTTTAAAAAAATATCAAATAAATTAATTAAAAAAATATAATGTTACTCTTATTTTTTACAAGCTAATTCGCACATGATTTATTTACATTATATATTTGAATAAATTTAACCAAAAAAATGATATTATTAAAATTAACGTCAGAATTATTTATTTTCATTAATTTATATTAAAAAAAATTTTTATGCATTATGTCACTATCTAAGTCTATATTCCAATGTAAGAGTGATAATGGGGTTGATATTTGTCCTATTCGACCCGTTTTGCCATACAATAATATGCATGAAATCCGTCTTGCTTTCATTTGTAGGTAATAAAAAATTAAACTCTAACTCATTTTTATAGGTACCTGTCCATCTATACTTACTTTTATAATGATTAAAATCTAATAAATTAAGTTAAGTTTCAAAATTTATATAATCATCCTCATATATATAATATAAATTAAAATAAAAAATTAAATATAATATAATATTATTAATAATTTTATTAATTATTTTAATCTTATATTATATATATATATATATATTTTTTTTTTTTTTTTGAAGAAGGTATTATCTAAATCCGATCCTATCCCATTTAAGATTGGTCCCACTAAAAATTCATCTTGCACCGGACGTGTAGGTACCCGTAAATTTGAATAATGTTATCATCCCTACTCCAATGACCTAAGTCTTACTAGTAACTTTAACATCCTCAGCACAAAAATAAGAACGAATAGGACTTCGAAACTATATAATCCAACCAGGCCCAAAAAGCCAAATTGGATAGCAATGACACCATTGGATCTTAATTCGGGCTTATAGACTCATTATCCGACCTAATTTGGGGAGTACGTTGGGAGCTTCCCACTCGCAAGAGGATTTAGTATACTAAACAAGAGCTAAGCACCTATGAGCTATGATGTAAACTGCCACATTACTAAGGGTGGCAATCGTTGCGCGATTTACTATAACAAATTTACCAAAATAATAAGTGACCTTCAACTTTTTTTTTAATTAAGAATAAGAATTGAACTGGCAAATTTTTAGATGAGTATAAAGAGATTATATCATTTAAATTATAGTTTATTAGCATAAACTACTCTCACTTACCTGTAAATATTCACCTCAGATAATTTTTCAATCAAATTACACACTATTAGAATTCATATTGACTTTAACATCAGAGTTTTTTTTTTTTTAGGTATCTCAGTTGCTATATCAGGAACACTTCAAAAATTTTGAAACATCACTGCATTAGTAATAAGAAAAAGTGTTGTTCCCTAATATTTTTTATTCAATGAATTAAATATGGATAACTAAAGAATAAATAAATAAATTTGAACAATTCTAATTAAATCTAGGATCTTTTTTCCTTCGTTTAATAACCTCCATATATAGCTGACAAATTAAATTAAGAAGTTTGAGAGCAAACAAAAAATAATTTGCTAAATTAATTATTAGGAACAATCCATGAGCCTAGTAGCATGCATGATTGAGGAAGAAGGTGTCCACGTTATTTTTAATTTCCAAAGTTAGTTGCGCCATATTCACCTCTTTCATTGAATGATGACAAAAGCTTAGACAATATATTCCATATAATTAAAAAGATGAATGAAGAATATTGGTCAATTACGTCACCGAATAAACAAAAAGGCAAAAGGTCAAGAACAACCAATTTGGAAAATTAAATACCAATTTATTTGGTTCACATATATAACACAGGAATCATTGCATATTGTGTTCCCTTAGTTCCGAGCTGCACGTATCAATCACATATCATATTCCATTATTGTTCTCTCATTGAAAATACACTTCACCGAAACTTTGGCACGTTTAATCCATTATATATTTTTATCTCCAACCAAAGTATTAACAATAATTATAACAAAATTGTGACACCTATATATCTTAACTACATGCATGTGTTTTAGAATTCGTCTGCTGTGTCCCTCATATAGTAAATTTTGTCCCCACCTACCTCTAGAAATCAAAATATGAAAATATTTGGTAATAAAAATAATTTAGTCAAAATCAATTAAAATTAATTTTATTTAGTATTTATTATTAATAAATATTAACAATAAATATTAAATAAGACAAGTTTTGACTATTTTTTTTATCTTCCTAACATTACTGTTAAAATGTTTATCTACATACAGTATGATGATTGTTCAATATTAGCTAACAAATAATTTTCATTCAATGTACGAGAATACTTGTTTATTTAGTTGTTGCATAGTTTTATTTGATCAAACGATTTATTATATCGTGTATCTAGAGTAGTTTCACGTAGAGGGTCATTATCATACATGTATTATAGATTTAATATTTATATGATGATTCTCCTTGTCAAAGATAGATGATGAGATTTTTTTTTTTTTTTTGGATGTCTAGTCTTGATGATGAGGTTACACGTAAAAAAAAAGGAAAAAAAAACTAAACAAAAAATAAAATTGTTAACATTTATTGAAAACTTATTAAATATATATGTCCTTATATTTTCTATTCGGGTGCATTTAGTGAGACACTCCTTATTTGAAAGAAACAACTCATATTTATTCCCTAACATTTTTTTGGGCACTTTCATTCACATTTTTATAGTTATTATTGGCACCAACAAAATGAATCACCCTGATCTGGGTTTTTCTAAAAGAATAAATTTGAAATAAGAGACACAGCATTTGCTTTAATTTCCTCTGTCCCCACCCTCTTCCATCTTCGCTCCCATAATACAGCTAATGAATTTTCCTACCTACTCCACCTATAAGGACAAATTTATATAAATTAGCATACATATATACATACTCCTATAATTTAAAGTATTATATAATAGTATTTTTTTTACCAAATTTAGTTGTCCTAATAGTTAGTTCATTAGTTCATTTAAGCAAATATTCAGTACTGTAGTGAATTAATCTTTGGCCTATTAGATTGGAAAATACCGTAAGAAATTAAAAAATATATATAATAATATTTTTTTGCAACAAAAATAAGATAATTTCGATGATAATTAATCTATCATGTCAATACATACAAGCCTCCGATTTTCTTTGAAGACTTACAAAGTACAAAGATATTTAATTTGTAGGATTATATATAATTATATATATTTGTAAGATGTGAAATTATTTTTTATCAATTATATGATTATATCTACCATTATTTAATTATTTACATAATTAATTTTTAAAATACCTATGTGAAAATAATTTTCGTTTTTGTTAATTAGTAACCAATATACAATAACACCAAAAATATTTTAGAAGTAGTGTATGAAAGTTAATTTCGGTAGATAATACATTTTAAAACAACATAAATTATGTGCATTTGTATTCAAAATCATTTATGAATTTAGCTCATATTTATGGCAAATATAAAAACGTTTTACATGTTATAGATTATGTTTTTAAAAAAAATATTTTTTTAAAAATAATGAAATTTTTAAGTATCAACATTGTTTTGACTCATTTAATTTATACTAATAAAAATATAAAATCCTTAATGAATATAGCTAAAATAATCAACATTAACAAAACCACAAAAAGGATAAAGATAATTGAATATTACAATATATATATATATATATATATATATATATATATATATATATACAACAATATTATTTGTATATTAAAAGATAAAAATAATTATTAAAATTAATTACTAATATATTTGTATATGGATATATGTATAATTTAAGATATATATATATATATATATATATATATATATATATATTAACAACTAATTATAGCCATTAAGCCATGTTTAAATTCTTGTTGACTGCACACATTAATGGGAGGAGATTAGATAATAAAAAAATCTTCATCACAAATTCACAATATTATAGAAGACAGAGAGTTACTACTGTTTCTTCATACTTATTTCCTAGTCTTCACCCAATTGGAGCCACAATTTTCTCTCTCTCTCTCTTTCTCTGACTAAAGTTTCCATCACTTTCAACCCTGAATTTGTGCCTCTTCTTCCTCTTCCTCCATGTTCTTCAGAAAACCATCACCGACTTCTTCTCTAAATTACTATCTTCCATCATCATCAGACCTCTTCCCAAAAACCAAAGACAAAGATCCAAACATCGCCTTAACCAAACTCAACAAAATCAAGTACTTACTCTTCTCATTTCTCTTAATTGCCACGTGGCTCATTCTTCTTCGCTTATGGCTCTCACCAACCACAACCACGACCCTCACCACCACCACCACAACCACCCTCAACAACCACAACAAAACATGCGTCGGTTCATACCCATTCTACATCTACAACCTCCCTCCACAATTCAACCTCGGACTCCTCGAGCACTGTAACAACCTCAACATCTACACCAACATGTGCCCTCACGTGGCAAATAACGGCCTAGGACAACCTATCGTAACAACCGTAACTGCATTATCATCATCATCATCATCATCGTGGTTTGCTACGCACCAATTCATAGCGGAGATGATAATCCACGCGCGGCTCGAGAACCACCCGTGCCGCACGTGGGATCCAAGCGAGGCGCGTCTCTTCTACGTCCCCTTCTATGGCGGTCTCTACGCCTCCAGCGTCTTCCGTGAGGTTAATCTCACGCAGCGTGATTCCCTGGCCGTTGATCTTGTTGACTATCTCCAGAGTCTACCCTGGTTTAATATAAACGAAGGTAAGGATCATTTTCTTGCCCTGGGGCGAACCGCATGGGATTTCATGAGAACGCCCAGTGGGCCTGACTTTGGAGCCAACATTCTCCTAAACCTGCCACCTGTCAAAAACATGTCGGTGCTAACAGTGGAGCGACAACCCTGGCAAGGGAAAAATCAATTTGGTATTCCTTACCCTTCTTATTTTCATCCCAAAAGCTTAACAGAATTGATGACGTGGCAAAAGCAAATTGGTGACTCCATCAGACCTTATTTATTTTCGTTTGTCGGCGGGACACGTCACGGTTTAGAAAAAGCCAAAATACGCGACGAGATATTGAAGCAGTGTAAGAATTCTATGAAGTGTGAGTTGGTACAGTGTGGAAATGGTGCCAGCAAGTGCCATGATCCAATGGCTGTGCTCGAAGTTATGAGTAAGTCTAGGTTTTGCCTTCAGGCTCCCGGTGACTCGTTTACCCGGAGGTCAACATTTGACTCAATTTTGGCCGGTTGTATACCTGTATTTTTCTCGTCGCATACAGCGTACACACAGTATGCATGGTACTTGCCGGACGAGAAAAATACGTATTCGGTATTTATTGACGAAAATGATTGTGGTGAGGGGAAGAAGAGTATTGAGGAGGTTTTGATGGGAATTTCAAAAGAAGATGAAGAAAAGATGCGTGTGGCTGTGATAAATTTGATCCATAAGGTCACGTATATGCATCCTAACGCAAGTGTTGTTGAAGATGTTAGTTTTGGTGATGTTGTTGATATTGCGTTGGAGAGACTGTCTAGGATTGTTGAGGAAAAAATAAGTGGTAAGGATTTTGGAAGTGAGGAAGTTTAATTTGATTAGCATTATTATTTTTATTTATTGTTTTTTTCAATTGGATTTGTCCTAGATGTTATGTGTAGGTAAGAAACTAAATGTGAGGGGCTATGTTTGTCTATTTTTGGAATTTGATATGATCTGATGCTCCGAATTGTTTCATTGATATTTGGAATAATAATGGGAAGTATCAATCAAAAGATCACTACCTTTTAAGATTCATTGCTACTTTTAGTTTTGTATCTTGCTATTTTTTTCGTTTCTTGTGTACATATTTTTTAGTCTAATAGGATAAAAATTAATCCACAGTAGATTTAAAAAGTTTATTATTGGTTAATGAATTTTTATACTCACAAAATGAATGAGTTGACTATTTGACCAATCCAAATTAGTTGAATCTTGGATAGATTATATATGAACTAGTGTTCTTCAAAAAAAAAAAAAAATCATTCATTTTAAAACAAAATAAAATCTAGCGGTATGTGTGTTGGAGTTATTAGCTCAACCTCATAAGTCATAAGGTATGTGTTGAAGTTATTACTAGCAAAAGCTGCGAATGAAGGACATAGGAGTAAATTAGCTTCTTCTTTAATATGGGGTGTGACGGAGTGTGCACTTCATAGGGTATATTTATCACATGCTGCTTATCTGGTTTGTAAGGTGTTATGTGATTTTTTGTTTTATTTATTTATTTATTTATTCAATCGATTGTTAAGAAATAAACTTTACTACATGGGATTTCAATTCTCTCCATAGAATTGACCTATTACAAACACTTCATGTGGTATTGTTATTATAATTTATAATTACTAGTATGTTAATTAATATTCCATAATTCACTTTTTTATTGAATGTGTGTGAAAATATTAAAGGTGAAATCAGTCAAAATAATAAATACATTATACTCTTATTAAAAAATCTTCGATTTAAATTTTAGAAATTTATGGGTACATATGATGAACAATATTTAAAAAAAAATAAAAATCGTGTATCAAACACCATTGGCTCCCTATAGGTAGTGCTAGGGAGCCAATGACTTAAGTGTACAATGGGCTAAACCTTTGGTTTATGAATAAAATGAACATCACCCACACTATCCAGAATAACCATCCGAATACCAGGGATAATAAACATCTCATTTCATAAAATCACTCATCCTAAAAACTTAAGTTAATTTTGGAATTCATCAAGGATCGAACCCTTGACCTTTCGAATCTAGAACTCTAATATTATGTCATGAACCCACTCATCCTAAAAGCGTAACCTGACAAGATAATGTAACACTAATGGTCATATCTCTAATACTTCCTAAACCTCCATTGTACACATTGTATGCTTAGACCATTTCATTTCATATATTGCCCGTTATAAAGTAAAAAAATGGGTGGATGGGGTTTTTGGTCTTAGATTTGGGTCAAAATCTGGGCCTGACCAAAAAACAAACTGAACGGTATAGACCCGACCCCGGATAAGAGAGGGTGGGTGGGTTTAAACGACAATGGGAACTGGGAAGAGAACAACACCCTTTTTGGGCCCAAATACCCAAAATGGCAGGTGACACCATTTTTTCCTAGCCCATGACTAAGGTAGTACTAGGCCCATAAGTCCAAACAAAAAAAAATTGTGATTTAAATATAATTCATAATAGTTTTGAACAAAATTGTATAAGCAGAAACTGATCTGTAAATATCCTTTATTTAATATTTGTAATTTGTTGAATATATGAATAACTGAAGACAAACAAAATTCGTGAATAATAAGTAAAAAAGATTCCGAAGCACGCATATCATCATCAGCACATGCATAAGCAATGACTCAGATGCTGGCAAACGCTGGTTGTATGGGCTTCTTAATAAGAATCTAACTCAGATTATTATTGAGAGATTCACGAGCAACATCCCCAGCAGTTCACTTCATGAGAATCTAGCCACTCAAAAGTTTCTATTTTTCACTAATTTTTCCTTTCTAAACAGGTAACAACTCAATATATGGCATTGCTTTATGTACCAAAAGAATGCATGACATTAGGTAGCAGTCGGTGGAGAGACAGAAACGGAAAGACTGAGATTTAGAGACAGAGACAGATATTGAAATAAATTTCAGTACTCTATTTGGTGCAAAATAGAAGTGAGAAATTGAAACAAGAATGAAATTCTAATTTAATTTGTACAAAGAATAAAATTGGAATTAATTAATTGAAATGAGGGTATTTTAAATATAAAATGTTATTAAAGTTTCGTCTTCATCTCTAAAAATTTTAATCCCCTGTATCTTTATTTTTTGGAGGTGATGAAATACTAAAATTTTAATAACAAAGACAAAAATTTTAGTATTAGTCTTTGTCTCAATACCTCAAAACAAACACTACTTTAGTATCTTAAACAACAAGCTTTGCAAAGAAAAACTTCTGATATATTTTTCCAATATTATGTTATTTTCTTTTATTACCCACTTAAATTATAGCTAAGCTAGGTAAAAAATCTTCCTTGTATGAAAAATTAGATAATTTTATCTGAAAAATTCAATTTGATTAATTGGCTTAGTTTAATATACTACAAGAATATCTGTTACAAAGACAATTTTCTTAATAAAAAATATTAAAAAGATAAAAAAATAACTAAAATTTGTGTTATTTAACATTTATTAATTTTAACAACACTTAATAAATACTAAATAAAATAAATTTTAACTGCTTAGCTAATTTTTTTTTTTTTACCAAACATTTTCATTCTTTGACTTAATCATTTTACTCATTAGTCTTTATTCAATTTAAAGATAGTCTAATTAGTAATTTTAGACCCATTTTTTACCAACCTTGTCAACCATTGATTTTATCTTGATTCCTTTCAAAAAAAAATTCCCTTATAGTTCTCATTGGTCCCATTCATTAGGTCCATGTTCACATGTTTAGAAAGTACATCCCTCAAGTAAATCCAAAGCCAAGTCATGCAATGCAACTAAATTTAACTGGCAGAACTCAGAACTGAAAAAAAGTGTTTATATTATTAACCAATATGCTTTGGTTTTGCTCTTCTTGAATTGTTGACCCTGTGAGACAAATTCAAACATAAGCCTATCCCATTTCAATAGCAAATAAAAATAAAAACAAAAAAAGAATCACTGTGGCTTTGTTTAGTAGCAGTGTTACTCTAAATTTTGAAGTAGAACAACTGGTCCAGCAATAGAGACAAGAGCAACAAATTAGCAAAATACATAAAATATATATTGTGACACACCTTTTGCTAATACAACCAAATTTGTCATACATGCATGGGGACCTTGTCTTATAATAGCCAAAACTATATAACATCAATCATAAATAATTAATAATAAGGCTGTAGAATCACGATACAAAAAGCATATTTAACATAAAAACAGAATATAATATATGTAGTTAATTATGAAAAAGAGCTTGGAAACAAATGGGATAGATCTCAATAATGAAGCATCTCCTTGGCTTGGATAGGCTTGAACATTTTCATGTACCTTGGCTATACCGTTATATATATATATATATATATATATATATATATATATATATATATATATATATATATATATATATATATACATATATACTGACAAATCTGTTAAAGACTAGTGAATGTAAATGTGATTTTTTTTTTACATCATAAATTTGAAATACATTGTTTTTTTTACATCATAAATTTAAAATACATTGTAAATTTGAAATTGCACTTGAATTTAAAACTGTATTTATTTACAGATATAGAACACTGAAACACTTAAATAAGGACTAGAAATATAAAATTATGTTTGGCAGATAAAACATGAATAAAGATATTATGTATAAAAATATTGAATTAGTATACTTTATAGAAAAATACAAAAATATTAACAAAAAATACAACTTATTTTTTATTTTTTTATTATTTATCAAATTTTTATCATTATATTTTTTTATGAAAAAAATAAGAATAAATTAAGTTTTCATAATCTATTTTTCACTAAACAAAATATAAGAATATTAATTTTTGGTCATGTTTTCTGAACCAAACATAGCCTAATTGAATTAGGGTTAGCATGAGTGATAAACTAAAAAGTAAAAACTCAAATTATATCTCACACAAAGTGAGTTCGAGTCATACTTAATCGATATATAAATATTATTTTAAATATTTATTAAACTTAAGGACATACCCTAATCTTAGTGGAATAACTGATACCGAGACCAACTAAACTTTTATATATTCAAATTCATATAATGCATTTATATAATTATCCACAAGAATTAGAATTATTTCATATTTCCCTCTCTTTTGTTCAATGCACAATTAAGTGGCTACTATGCAGAAGCCTTGTGACTTGAAAATCAACATTAATGATGAGGAAATCTTCCTTTTGAACAAGGTACTCAACCTATTCATTATTATTTATATTTTCTCTTCTAATAATTGTTCTTAGATCCAAAGAAAAATCAAAAGGTGAAGACTGAAGAATCTAGTTCATCTTATTTTGCAGGAGGTTATGTCAAAATTCAGTGGAAAAATAGAGAGTCAAATCCAGAACAAGAACAATAATAAGATGATGATTGAAATGAATGATTTCCCATGTGGTCCAAATGGATTTGAGCTTGTTTCAATGTTCTGCTACAACAATGGCAAGATTCCAATCACAGTTTCCAATGTCCTTATCCTCCATTGCAGTGCACTCTACCTTGACATGACTGAAGAATTCTTCACCAACAATCTCATCCAACAAACAGAAAATTTTCTTGACAGAATCTATCATTGGACATGGAATGACACACTTTTGAGTCTCAAGAGTTGTGTTTCATTCCATTCCTATGCAGAAAACTGTGGAATCTTGGACAAGATCATGTTTGCATTGTTGGCAAAGATTGCTCTGAACTCTGATCCAAGCCTACTTCTGTTATCTCCTTCTTCGTCGCCGTCGTCGCCAGAAAACAATAACAAGAGGTTTTCTTTTCAGGCAACACCAAAGACTATAAGACAAAGTTTTCCAAGTAAAGCTTGGTGGTTTCAAGACATGGATTCTCTTCCTCCAATGATTATTGATAAGTTTCTCAGATGCATTGGCGGTTACAAGAAGCATAACAACAACTTAGTCCTCACAAGGTTCCTAATTGATTATCTGAAGAAATCAGTTCCTCCAAGTAGAAGCAAGAATGGTGAGTATTCGAGTATTGCCGAGACAGCTGCTTATGGAGTCATATTTGTTGGGAAGAACACATTTTCTTGCAGAACACTTTTCTGGGTGCTAAGGATTGTGTCTTGTTTTGGGCTTAGTGAAGGATGTAGAATGGAGATGGAGAAATTGATTGGTGGGAATCTTGAGCAAGCAAGATTGGATGATTTGTTGGTGTGCGGGAACCATATGGGGCTGTATTATGATGTTAATTTTGTTATAAGGTTAGTTAAATTATTTGTTGAGAGCAACAATAATAATAATAGTGAAAGTTTAGAGAAAATGAGGAAAGTTGGAAGGTTAATTGATAAGTATTTGAGAGAGGTATCAGCAGATCAGAATCTGAAGATCTCAAAGTTTCTTGGAGTTGCAGAGTGTTTGCCTGATTCTGCTAGAGATTGCTTTGATGGCCTCTACAGAGCCATTGACATCTATCTTCAGGTTAGTTCATCAAAATCTTTAGAAAATTTGACATATTTTACTATTTAAGGAAGATATATTCATATGCAGATAATGGTAATTAAGAGCTGAACTCGGTGCAGTCAACTTCAAGTGAAGTTAATAAATAAGAGTTGTTAGATTCAAATAATTTAACGGTTTTTAACTATCAATTTCACGCAAAATTGACTGCACTTGAGTTTTCACTTAATTAAGATGATAATATTTATTATGTTAAATAATTTAATTAAATATATCTATTTAATTGATTTTAATTATTATTTTTACATAATAATATTTTTATTTAAATAATTATTCTACTAAACTGCTTAATATAATATGTGTATTATCTAATTATTATCTTAAAGGCAATTTTATACATCTTTATGTGGATAACCACAGTCTATTTTTACCTTTTTTTTATTTCTTAAACAATCACCAAATATTTTTTTTCTTAATGTCTTATCATCACTAGAAATTCTTACGAAAGTAAAATTTGTTTGTCCAAATTTCAGTTCAAAATACTGAAATTTACCAATTTGGCTCAATATTATTATTATTATTATTATTATTATTATTATTATTATTATTATTATTTTGTATATCTATGTCATTGTCATATAATCTGTCATATATATGGAAATGCAATCAATCATGAAATAAAACAAAAAAAGAGGATAAGAAGGTGCCCGCCAAGAAGGGAAACGAATTTTGCCAAATGTCTGTATTACTCTAAAAAATGTTGTACATACAAAAATTTAAATAATCTAAAGATCGAAAAAAAAACTGCATACTCTTATAGTCTTATAAATGTATACATAATTAAAAAGTTTTGTTCAGTTCACTAATATTATTTTTGAATAATCTCTCCACAACAATTACTTCTTTTAAAAATTTTAATTTTGTAAATGTATTGCTTTGATGTTAGTGACTTAGTGTTAATAATATAATTTTTATATTTAATTTCTAATTCAATTTTTTCTTGGTGGAACTATTCAATTTGCAGTCTCACCCAATGATTCCATTTGAAGAAAGATCAAGATTGTGCAGATGTCTTAATTATAATAAACTAAGTTTTGAAATTTGTAAAGATCTTGCAAAAAATCCAAAAATACCCCCAAGAATTGCAATGCAAGCACTTATTTCCCAAAAAGCAAAAATTCCACAAAGTGTTTTTGCAGTTAATGAAAAGGGCATAATGGACCATTCACAAATAATCTTGTACAATGAGTCCAACACAAACAACTTGTTCTTGGAAGAGAAAGAAGACATGAGACTAAACTTAGAAAGCATGCAATTAAGAGTAAGGGAGTTGGAGAAATTATGCAACCAAATGAAGAATCAAATGTCAAGGTTTGGTGTCAATAGTAGTAATAATAATAATGGGTTGCTTAGTCCTTCTTGTTCTGGAAATGGGCATAGATTCTGTTGAATAGATATTAGTGTAAATTCTTGCTTGGTTGTTTATATATGGCTAAGATATATATTGATATTTCATTGAATTGTATAAAAAATTGTATTGTAATTTTGATTTTTTTTTTTTTTTGAGTGTTTAACCATACGTATATATTATATTGTAGTACTTGCAGGGTTTAACATTATATGAAATATTTAGTTACGTAAAAATGATATTATTTTTGAAAATAAGGTAACAGACGTGGTTAATTGTGTTGTTCGATCATTCTATTGTGTTAATAAATTATGTGATAGTTAACTTATATTATTGATGGTTATATATCAAAAATGACATAAAAATTATTTTAATTTATATTTTTATGTTTTATAATTATAAATTGTTTGTTCCACTTCAAATGTTAAGCTCTCTCTTAAAAAAAACGGATGAAATAAAAAAATTCTTTCATCATATATGATGATACTTAAAAGTTAAAACTACAACATAACTTAAATTATGAATGAAGCTAAAGAGTAATTGGTGCATTAAGCTTTATTGTTGATAAATAAAGTGGAAAATTCCTTTATCATAAATTAAAGTAATTGGGGTTTTGAGGTTTTAGCACGGCCAGACATGAATTTAATAGTGGCATTTGGTGTTTCTCATGTACATGTTCACCTATATTGGGCTTAGACTTCTTTATTGAAAAGAAATTACATATATATATATATATATATATATATAGCAAAGATAAAGAAACTTGAATCTGCGATTTTTTAAGTGAGTATGGAAAGATTATACATTTGAGTTATAATTTATTGGCTTACTAAAAAGAACTTATACATTATAGAATATAGAGTATAAATTATATCTATAACATTTTTTATCACTAAAAAATCATTTGATATTATTTTTTATATAAATCAAAATTGATGATTATATATAAATTTAAAACGCACATGAACATGAGAGGATAGAATATAGTTCTATTGATATTCATTTTTTTTAAGATTTAACGATACTAAATATACACTAAAATTAGCTATTAGTATAAAATAATATTAAAATATAAAATATATATTAAAAATAAAGTAAATATATCTATACACAAATATATTATTGTTAATTTTAATATATAAATAATATTTTTATAATTTATATATATTGGGTAGATTATTGCCAAATATACCAGAAATTTTTGTATTTTTAGATATTAATATTTAATATAATAAAAAAATTTAATTTTAATAACCAATAATGTAAAATAATTATATATATATTTAATTACGTATTAATGTATTATCACGTTAGTAAATATAACTATTTTTAACGATTAATATATGAATGATCATCGTCTAAATAAACAAACATAACTAAATATTGTATACAATAATTTAGGCAATTCAGCCTATCAAAATTAATCACATTAAATTTTTTTAAATATATGGTTAGTTGAATGAAAAGAAGATTCAGAAAGTATCAAATTAGAAAAGAGGATGAAATAAAAAATTGACAAAGAGTAAAAGATAGAAAAAAATTTAGGAATATTATTAATAAAATAGTCTAATGAAATTTATATATAAATAATTTTTTTATGGACATAATATATAATAAAATTTAATGACATCTTTTGATTTATGTAATTGATTTTATTTAGTGAGATAAGATTTTGTTGTTGTTGTTATGGTTAGTTGAGTGAGACGGTTTGGTTGGTGTGCCAATTGGCCAAAGCCTTGCTTAGTAGGTGTTTGATTGTTTCTAAATAAACAAATGAAGATTGGGATTAAGATGGAAAGAGTCCTAATTGGACGCAAATTGGAGCCTAAATCACGTCATGCAATGCATGTTGTTATTATCTCATTTGACTCCTTGCCATTGTCAACACTCTTATGCAAATCAACCAGTCCCCACTCCCTACATCATCGCCACATTCCCATGACATTTGAAATTACAGACATGCCCCTAAGACATGCAATCTTTATGCTTAGTCCACTCTTGATTGTCAAATCCTAGGGGCATTTCCGTCACTCCGCACACCAAATAGGGCCAGTTAGGTGCTGTCTCCACCGGCATCAGTTGGAGATTCCGTTATTTTGCGTCTCTTTTGGTGCCAACACATCGGATTTATCGTTGCAAACTTCCAATTACGCGTTGAAAATAGGCCAACAAACACTTTTTTATTAAGGAGAATTGAAATGGACCAAACACTAGCAAAGGTAAATGCTGATTAATAGTTTAATACAATAACACTTTCCATGAATAATAATAATAATAATAATAATAATAAATGTATATCATCATTCTTATTTTAATTTAGTAAAAATTCAGGTGGTTAATTTCATGTCAAATTGATAGTTGAGAATTGTTCTGATAAGGATACTCTCTTCGAATTATAAATCGGTTTCACACTATTTGACTAAATTATTATCTATTTAACGATCCTTAACTATCATTTTCACGTAAAATTAACTGCACTTAAATTTCTACTTTTTAATAATGTTCTTTTTTTATAAATTCATACAAAATTACAATATAAAAATATCAGTTATAATTAGAGTGAATATCTCATTCAACTCCTGATAATTATCTCGAAAGAACAACGAAATTCTCAAGAAAAAAAAAACACCCAACTCGGTTTCTAATCTTTTTTTTAGACTGATTAACCCTTGTAAAAAAATAACATTAATTTTTTTTTGACATAAGAACTAATCAGTCATATCAAAATAAATCTGAGAAACTGAGTTGGTATTTTTTTTTTGTCAAATACCTCGTTATTACTTGAGGTAAGTGTCAAAAGCTGTTTTTAATTTTTCTCCTATAATTATATATAGAATGACTTTATCATTATCCTTATAATAGAAGCAACAACATAAGAAATTTTCAAAATAAATCACCATAATTAAGGCATTGGTTAATTAAGAATTTTTGTTTTCAATTTTTAATATATTATTAATATATTCAATGCATTAAAAACTTAAAATATGTATATTTTCTGTTAATGATTATCTTAAAACGTGTCTTTAAAGCACTTATTAGCAAAACACTAAAAATATTAGTTAAAAGGAAAAACTGAAAAAATTTAGCTCCTTCAATGTATTCAATATATATAATTTTTTTTAAAAAGTTACATTTAATTTATATTTTTCATTCAAAATTTTACTTATAATGTCCATGAAAATTGTGTGAGGTACTTATTAGCAATATCCTTCTATTACTATAAAAGGCAGACTAATTACTTTTCAATTAAACTATAATATTTTTTATCATCCAATGATTGACTTCATTTTATGGTAATACAATTATTGACTTGGTTAATGCACCATTTAATTCCCGTCAAAATGAAAATAATTGTACCATTTTATGGAATAAGAAAAGAACATATATTATAAAATTATTAATAAATTGGTTAAATAAAATAATTAAGAATGGAAATGTCTAATTTTTTTAATTCATAAAGAAGTTTAAATCATTTCCCACTTCAGGCAAACATACAATTAAAACACTCATTCTAGTAATGTACTAATAAAATACACATATTACAATCACCTATACCATCAAAACAAAATTAAAATTAAAGATTTGACAAACATAAATACATATTAAGGTTATTAATTGAAATTTTTATTAAAAATATATAAAAATAAAAAATAGCTAACTTGCACATGTTAAAAATATAATAATAAAATATTTTTAAATTTTTGATGTAATTAATACATTAAAAATATATAAAAAATAAATTTTCAATAATTATTAATTAAATATTTTTTTATGATATTTAAAAAAAATGTTAGAATTTTAGGAGAACATTATAATTTTTGGCTATTAGTTAGTTAGTAATGTTTAAAAATATGAGATAAAATATATTATTGAGTTACTAGTTAGACTAAAAAAATTAAATTAACAATTAAATAATAAAAAATAAATAAATTCTAACAGGATTGCTACACATCCAAGTATTTTTTTTTATCGAAATCTATTCAAGTAGGTCCAACACCAACAAAAACTACTCTCATTAAAACAGCGTCATTACACGTGCTTTTTCTTCTTCTCTTCTCCGCGCTTCTTCTTCTTTCAAATTCAAATTCATGCATACCTCCTCTTCTTCTTCTTTCAAATTCACGCATACCTCCTCCTCCTTGTGCACGCAGATTCTTCTTCTCCTCTTTCGTTATTGTCATCACCAACAACACCAATATTTTGCTAATGGATTATTTTTTCAATCAAATTGAATGGAATGCAATTGCTGAATTGAATTGAATGGACGCAGGTATTCTGAATTGAATTGAATTGATATATCTAATTTGTAGACACGTGTGTTTTGAATTTGATTTTATATAATAGATAATGTTCCGTTCATTTATTACTATACAATTGTTTCACCTTAATAACGTGTTCGCTTCATTATGCAGAAAATTGTTTTAAATTTGATTTTATATAATGGATAATGTTTCATTCATTTAGTAATATACAATTGTTTCACCTTAATATTCGGTTTATTATGAATTGAATTGAATGGATGCGGGTGTTTTGAATTGAATTGAATTGATAATTTTTAAATTGTGGACACACGTGTTTTGAATTTGATTTTATATAATGAATAATGTTTCGTTCATTTAGTACATAATGTTCCGTTCATTTAGTACTATACAATTGTTTCACCTTCGATTCATTATGCATAAAGCTCTTTTAAATTTGATTTTATATAATAGATAATGTTTCGTTCATTTAATACTGTACAATTATTTCACCTTAATAAATTTATGAATTGAATTGAATATACCCAGTGTTTTGAATTAAATTAAATTGAATTGATAAAAGAGGAGGAGAATAAAAAGGAAAGAAAAAAATCTGCGTGTACAAATTTGGAAGAAGAATAAGAGAAGAAGAAGGAGAAGAAGAAGAAGGGAAGAAGAAGAACCGCAAGAATTTGGAACAAGAAAAAGAAATAAGAGGAGAAGGAGAAGCAAAAAGAAAATGAGAAAAAAAAGGAGAAGAAGCGCTTAATTTAAAAAGTTACAATAATTTAAATAGACTTAGACAAAAATTTTATTTGAATGTAAAATTTTATTCAAGTTCTAATAGCTCTAATAAATTTTTTTTAAGAATATACCTTTAAAACACAAGTCAGCAAAATCCAAACAAAAAAGTAAAAGACATGTATTCTTAGCTAGCTAAATCTTAAAATTAAAACACTCGTGAATTCCACGTGCAGTGACACACATACATGATGAAGTGATGAACACACCACGCTCTTCCCATGGATAGAGCCAAGCGAACTTTAGTTTGGTTAGTAGTACTTTTGAATGAAAGAAAATTCTTGAAAAGTTCCAAGTAAATGTATATTAATTAGATCATCATATGAGTATTTTTCTTTCCATAGAAAAGTATAGAAAACGTAAACACTCAAATCATATCAATAAAAAAGACCACGTCTGTCTCTTCCCCCTGTATTTCACTGACCCCTTCATCGTACTCCCTCAAATCCGTTGCTTCCATTTTTAATTACTATCATTACTTAATCAAATTACTTAATCAAATCCCACCCTATTAAAAACCCACCACTCCCATCTCAAAGCATCCTCATCACTACTCCAACCTCGTTTTCTTCACTCCTCGGTTTTCCCAACGTAACCGTTTTTTTTCTTCTCTTATAGTTTTGAACACTAATCTCCATTCGTAGATAGCATAGAAGAAACAAACAAACAAAAAAAATGGGTTCTGAAGTGGAAAGTCCTATTCCAAACGAAAACCATGATTCCAACGGTAATAACGTCAACAACGACGTGACCGTTACAAAAACTCTAACAATCGTGCAACCTCATTCGCTTCTCCCGAAGCCAGCACCACCAGCTAAACTTAACAGCAATAATCGAAACGACGCCGTTTCGCGTTTGGCAGTCGGGAAATTCTTCCGCCAGCGCAGCAACGACTTGTCGTCTGCGATCTCAAGAGGCATCTCGTCAATCAAGCAATCCATCGAAAACGACGAGTCGTTTAACAAGAACGACAAGGACTCTAGTGGCGACGTTACGGAGTTCAATCTGCCGGGAGTCAAGGTGGTTGTGACGGATAAAAAAGAAAACGACGTGTCGTTTTCGACGAAGGGACGAGTGATTAGCTTCTTCTCGAGGTCCAACTGCAGGGACTGCAGCGCGGTTAGGAGGTTATTCAGAGAGCGAGGATTGAGGTTCGTGGAGATCAATGTCGACGTGTACGTGGAGAGAGAGAAGGAGCTGGTGGATCGGACGGGGAGCAAGACGGTGCCGAAGATCTTCTTCGACGGGGAACTGATCGGAGGGTTGGTGGAGCTGAACGTGATGATGAGGAACGGCGACGGAGAATTGCGGCGGCGGTTGTTGAGGGAGGAGGGAGGGAAATGTTCCGGTGCTGACGCGCCTGCAGCGCCGGCATACGGATTTGATGATGACGTGGCAAAAGACGAAGAAGAAGAAGAAGAAGGGGAGATGGTGAGGGTTGTGAGGGTGATGAGGCAGAGATTGCCGATTCAGGACCGTTGGATTAAAATGAAGCTTGTGAGGAACTGTTTCAGTGGGACCGACTTAGTGGACTTTCTCCTTCATCATCTTCACTCTTCTCGTCCCAAGGTACGTTAATATATAATAACTATTTATTTTATTTTATTTTATTTTTTAGTATATTTTAAGTAATACAAAATTGTTGTACTGTTGATATGATATTATTAGGATTAGTTTGGTCAATGTTTTCAAATTTTGAGTATGAAATTAAACTTTGGTACACATTCTGAACTTTCCCATCAGTTATCACGTTTTGGTGTATGTTGATTTTTTTTTAAAAAAATTTAGTGTACATGATAGTTATTAAATTAATTATTATATATGTATAAATATATAGTATTTAATTTATATTTTATATTTTAGTATACTATACGAGTGATTAATTTAGTAATTGATTTTGATGATTGATTATCTTATAAGAAGAATGCTAAAAGAGCTAGTAAAATTTATTATTTTTGATTTGTAGTTAATTAATAATATTTAAAAATATAGATTAAAAATATATTATTAGATTGTTAAATTGAAAAATTAAATTAATAACAAAAATACTAGCTACCAATATTAAATTCCGCCTAATCTTGAATTTTTTCATCTTATAATTTGGCCAATTATTTTCATTGTTTTTTAATTACAATAGAAAATTAGAAAAGAACAACTAGGGGCCTAGCATAAGTGGTCCTAAGTACTAATGAGATCAAAAGTATAATAAACCAAACAAAGCCTGTTGGCTGGTGGGGGAGTCCCAAAGATATATGGACTCATTCCATTGACCCAAAATGAGAAAAATGGCACATGGGTTTGAATGATTGATTCTTTTCTCGACTGTAAAATTTTCAAAAGTTTGGGTTATCACTTTCTTAATTTGTAGGATTAAACATAAACTTTTATGAAAGAGGAGTTGGTACGATGATTCATTGATTCATGTTAAAGAAGTTTATAAAAGAATGAAAACTAAGATATTTTACAATTACTTCTTAAATAATTAGTAATAATTCAATCCAAATAATTATTTTTATAATTGTTAAATAAGTACAATCCCGATTTCTTTATAAACAAATAAATTCTGCAATATAAAAACTTTAAAAATAAAATACCAAAATGAATTATTTATACTATAATATTAAGGCATATATCCTTATTTTCATTTCTAACAAAAATTTCCAGGCTGTGGAGATTGGAAAACAATTGTGCCAGAAGCACTTCATACATCATGTTTTGGGGTAAGAAAAGAACTCTCTGAAACTAACTATACATATACATGCACCATATATAAGGGACACTCTTAGTCTTATAGTGATTTTCTTATATGTGTTTTCATATGTAGGGAAAATGATTTTGAGGAGGGAAACAACAATTTCTACAGATTCCTTGAGCATGAACCATTTATCACCAAATGCTTCAATTTCAGAGGTGCCACAAATGATAGTGAACCAAAGGCTGCAGCTGAACTTTGTGACAGGATTACCAAGATTATGTCAGCTATTCTTGAGTCTTATGCTTCTGATGATAGAAAACATGTTGATTATGTGGCCATTAGTAAAAGCGAAGAATTTAGGAGGTATATTAAATGCTTCAAAACACCACAAATACTAAGTTTTTTTACTATGAATGCATAATTTGCAAATTAACAAGCCTACTCTTGGAAATGCAGGTATGTTAACATGACCCAGGATCTTCAGAGGGTGGATCTGTTGGAGCTATCAGAAAACGAGAAGCTTGCTTTCTTCTTGAATTTGTATAATGCAATGGTAATCCATGCTGTGATAAGAGTAGGAGTGGGGCAAGAAGGTGCAATTAACAGGAGATCCTTCTCTGATTTCCTGTATTTGATTGGAGGACATCCTTATTCTCCTAGTACTATCAAAAATGGTATTCTCAGAAGTAACAGAAGGTCACCATATTCATTAGTTAAGCCCTTCAGCACTGGAGACCCTCGGTTAGAGGTAATCTGATTTTTTTTTTTATTTGTTATATATTTCTTCTGGTTGGTTCAAAATTCGCAATTATATATATCAAAGCTTAGTTGGTTTGACATAATACGATATTGATCTTATGTTTTGGTGAATTTTGTTTTTATTTTTTTTTTACCTCTAAATTAAAAAAAGAACTGTTAGAAAAGTTTTCTTAAGCAGGGTAACATAATTGTATTGTATGTTCTGTTTTGCTTTGTTTTGAATAAGTGAGACACACACTTAAATAGTAAGTACTAATCATGAAACTATATATACTCTCTTAAAAGTCAAATTCATAAAAGAAAATTATCTACATAAAAATAAAAACAGTGCTGCAGCCTCAGTTTGTGTTTTCCAAATTGATTCACTTTTTTTCACTATAATTAAGTGAATACAAAGTAACAGTAACTTATTATTTCTAATTGCAGCTTGCTCTTCTGAAAATGAATCCGTTAATTCACTTTGGAATTTGTAATGGTACAAAGTCAAGCCCAAAAGTGAGGTTCTTCTCACCCCATAGAGTTGCAGAAGAACTGAGAGGTGCTGCAAGAGAGTTCTTTGCAAATGATGGAATTGAAGTTAATTTGGAGAAGAGAACCGTTTATCTAAGTCCCATTTTCAAGTGGTAAGCAAAATTTTTCCCTACTTTTCTTTAATATGGAGTTCATTAAATTAGTTGCATGTAAAGATTTTTTTTTATGCTTTTAGATGGTTTTTGCTTATTTAAGAAATATTATTTATAAATAAAAACAATTTAATGGTAAATTCGTAATTACAAAATTGGCAGGTATGGCATGGATTTTGGACAAGAGAGAAACATTCTAAACATTCTAAATTGGATGATAAGTTACTTGGATCCAAATAAAGCAGGCCTTGTGACACATCTCTTGAGTGATGCTGCTTCTGTTAATATCTCATACAAGAATTATGATTGGTCAATAAATTCTTGAGTAGTAGTATTGAACAAATTTTGATTCATCTCCTATCGCCACCAAATTCTTGAGATGTTCATTGTAATTTTGAAGGGTGTGTGGGACAACATGTGTATATATATCTTTTTACATGATAAAAATTTATTGATGGTTGCATTCAAATTAAATCCTTCAAGTAAAAAAAAAAGAATTTATCCGCTCAATCTAATTTTTGTCATGTCATTATTGTCTTAACTCTGCATGCATTTACTAATATTAACAGCAACGACCAAAATCAAATATTTAAAATTTACCTGAATCAATAAAAATATAAAAAGTAGCTTTTTCAGGCATAAATTATATTCCATAATTTCAAGAAATTTAATTAGGTCAATGGCATGAAACAAATGAACCTTTTCATGCATTCAAAGATTGTGACAACATGTTGCTTTGCTAAAACCACACATAAAGGAAACCACTAACATACCTACATCCTAACCCTCTCTTGACATCCTTTAATTAATATAAAGAAGCTCATCAATTAATCACCATTGCATTCATTTTTTTATGACATATTACTAGGTTCTTAAAAATGGGACAAGAGACAAGCCCTTCATTAGAATGCAACATGGGAAGTTTGGTGCTATTGATGTTAATGTTTGTTTCATGGATGCTAATACATAGATGGAGTCAGAGGAACAATAAAGGCCCCAAGACTTGGCCTTTTCTTGGGTCTGTGATTGAATTGTTGATGAACTATGATAGGATGCATGATTGGCTTGTTCAATATTTGGCCAAGTCAAAAACTGTTGTGGTTCAAATGCCATTTACAACCCATACTTACATTGCTGATCCTGTTAATGTGGAACATGTGCTCAAGACCAATTTCAATAACTATCCAAAGGTAAAATCTAAATGACATCCTTTCTTTTCCTTTCAATGATGGGTACTAAATTCTTAGTTGAGAATTTGTTTGGAAGATTAAACTTATTTCAACCATAGTATATTTGTATAGTTGTTTTTGTTTTATATAATCATTTATATGAAAATAAATTATTTACTAGTATTACTAAAAAGTGGTTTTGAGATAAAATTACTATAAAAAGAGGCTTGCTAACATATATATAAAAAATTATATTTTAAATACATTAAGTCAGTAACTACATAAAAAATTAAAAAAATTTCTATTATTATGCTCTTAAAATAATGCAGGGTGAAGTGTATCATTCTTATATGGAGGTATTGCTTGGAGATGGGATATTTAATGTTGATGGTGAACTTTGGAGGAAACAGAGAAAGACAGCAAGCTTAGAGTTTGCATCAAGAAATTTGAGGGATTTCAGTACAAAAGTTTTCAGAGAGTATGCCTTAAAATTATCTACCATTCTCTCCCAAGCTTCTTTCCTCAACAAAGAAATAGATATGCAGGTGCCTACAAATATTTACATTCATTAATTTATGGTCTTATTTTTATGATTTTACTTTAACTCTTCATTTTTTGTTTTGATTTTGATGGATAATTCGTTCTCTAACCAAAGTAAATTATAATTCAATCCTCATTTATTAAATGTTTAATTACTTCGTCGAATTTTCAATTAGATCTTTATTTTTTTTTTCAATTGGGTCCATAATCTATATACCATATCAGATTTTGTAATTAAGTCTCTGTCGTTACAAAAACATTGAAATCAACTGAATATTCTATTAAATAAAATAGAATATTCAGTCAAGTATTAGACATATTTATTTTGTTTAGTGGAATATTCCGTTAATTTCAATGTTTTTGTCACGACATGAACTTAATTACAAAATCTGATATGGTATAGAGACCCAATTGAAAAGAAAAAAAAAATATAGGGACCTAATTGAAAATTTGGTAAAACTATGTATACCGACAGAATAATTAAACTTTATAAAAAAAAGCGGCATTTTTCATGGATAAAAACCAAATTGTTATTTTATTTTAATTAGGGACCAAGTTGGCCAAGAAAAATAGTAGTTAGAAACCAAATTGGGTATTCAATCTAAAAAAATATTTTGAATACAAATATTTTTAAAAGCATTTGATTTAGGTATCTATGGTTATTTGTTAGTTTCTAATTCCTATACTAAATCTAAGCCAAATTACAAACACCAATTTCCAATTTTGTAGGAGTTGTTGATGAGAATGACTTTAGACTCCATATGTAAGGTTGGATTTGGTGTGGAAATTGGAACCTTGGCTCCTAATTTACCAGAAAATTCTTTTGCTCAAGCTTTTGACACTGCAAACACCATTGTCACGCTTCGCTTCATCGATCCGCTATGGCGAATCAAGAAGTTTCTAAACATTGGTTCAGAAGCACAGCTTGAAAGAAGCATGAAAGCCATTGATGATTTCACTTACAATGTCATTCGGAGAAGGAAAGCAGAGATAGAGCTTTCTAAAAACAATGGACAACAAAGTAAGGTATATATTTATACAAATTAGTCCTCAAAACTTCGAATTATAACAAATTAGTCCCTGAAAAATGTACGTTATATTACAAGTTTTCGAAAAATCATAATACTTTATTTCTCTAAAAATCTTAAATTATAACAATTTTAATACATCATTGAAGTGTGATAAATTGGTTTTCATTTTTTTTCTTGTTAAAATCAGATAAAGCATGATATATTATCAAGATTTATAGAGCTAGGGGGAAACAATGCCACAGACAAGAGTCTGAGAGATGTTGTGTTGAACTTTGTGATCGCCGGCCGAGACACGACGGCGACAACTCTGTCGTGGGCGATATACATGGTGATGACACATGCTCATGTTGCTGACAAGCTTTACTTGGAGCTCAAGACATTTGAGGAGAACAGAGCAAAAGATGAAGGTGTTACTCTGAATCAATGTGACATTGGAGACTCTGAATCATTCAATCAAAGAGTGGAGCAATTTTCAAAGTTTTTGAATAAAGATTCATTAGAGAGATTGCATTATTTGCATGCAGTCATTACAGAGACACTAAGATTGTATCCAGCAGTTCCTCAGGTATGTACCTGCATCTCTTGTAATTTTTTTTTAACAAGAAAACTCGATACAATATAGTAGAGCGAAAGAACATAAACAAACAAAAAAACAAAACTAAAAAAATAAATCTAATACGCTGTTATTTCTTATGTTACCATCAACAGCAAAAGGAATTTACATGACTTCATTCTTTATAGTTCGAAAACGACCTATTAATAATTTTCGCAATACTTGATTTTTGTTCTAAAATATCTTTTTGTTTTTTTCAGCCAAACATTTCAAATAACCGCAAAGAATCACTTCTTACACTTCTTCCTACTAAAAATTTTTCTCCAACTTTTAAAATGTTACATTGTGTTTGGAACAAGATATAGTCTATTATTAACGACGGTTTTAAATTGCAGTTAAAATTTCAAATATAAATATATTGTGACGGCATAAGGTGATATACTTTGCAATCTAAAACCATAAATTCGATCTATTTTCAGTGCAGCCTTAATTTCTTGTATGATATATCAATGGTTGAATGTAGGATCCTAAGGGAGTGTTAGAGGATGATGTGTTACCAGATGGAACAAAAATAAAAGCAGGGGGAATGGTAACATATGTTCCATACTCTATGGGAAGAATGGAATATAATTGGGGACCTGATGCACCTTCATTCATACCTGAAAGATGGTTCAAAGATGGTGTTCTCCAAAATGAATCTCCATTCAAATTCACTGCTTTTCAGGTAACTTCATCACCCATTCAAATATTGTTATAGGATTGCACATATGTGATGAATTAATTATTCAAATATGGAAACAATTTCATGAGTTTTTTATCTTATAAAATGGTAATATGTTTAAGAAAAGACAGTTTTATTAAAAAACAGAACTAACTAATCATAAGACAAAGGGTCGACTCCAAGTCATTGTTTTTTTAACAATTTGGAGTCCAACTTTTATTTAACATTATTATGGATACGAAAATAATTAAACTCGACTATCAACTGCACTTATTACAAAATATGATTGACTACAAATTTAAGCAAAGAGACGTAATTTTAAAAAAAAAATTGTACGATTTTTTCGATCTAAATAAAGTAGGACTTCAGGAAAAAGATTTGATTTGAGTAATCTAACAAAAAATTATCAGAGTTTTAATTTTTTTTTAAGTAGAAAGACATAAATAATATTTTAAGTATGGATTTTTCAGGGAGGGCCAAGGATATGCCTTGGGAAGGACTCAGCATACCTACAAATGAGGATGGTGATGGCTATTTTGTGCAGATTTTATAAGTTTAATTTGGTGGCTGGTCACCAAGTTAATTATAGAATGATGACTATTTTGTCAATGGCTCATGGCTTGAAGCTAACCATACAAAGGCGCCTTTGATCTATAATCTCATCACATTTTTTATGTGATGCAATAAATAAATAAATCTTTCATAATTAAGATTTTCATTATTATTTATTTGCATGATGCAGTTGTAGGTGTTGCTTCTTTCATTCAAAAGAGAAAGAAAGAGAAATGAATTGAACTAGCAATTAAGGGGGCCAAAATAACAAGTAGTTCTTGTTCTGAAATAAAATAATGTAATATGTAACCTGAAATCAAAAGATAATGTCATATACTAACTAAATTTTTCAAACTTCAAAACTATTTTATTAAGAAGAATGTTTTACTCTTTATATATCTCTCTCTTATACATTTATATTTTTAATATTACAAATAATGATAAAATATAAAAAAATAACAAAATTTTCTTTTATACTATAAAAAGATGAAAAAAATAACTTAGTATATAAAAAATAATACAAATATCATTTTTCTTCATCAAAGGGATATTATTAGAGAAATTTGAATAATAAATAGATACTATATAATATGTTATTAATTAATATTAATGCTAATTAATAGTACTTACGATGACATAATCAACAATACATGATATGAGAGTATTTTTTTTTTTGAAACAAAAAACTCAATACATTAAAGTAGAACATTGATAAAAAAGTACTAGACAGTAAAATAAACTAAGCATCATATGGGAGTTTAGTTACCAAAATACATACAATGATGACAAAAGTAAACTCCAAACAGTTATATTAGTAACCAATATGATAACACAAAAGAGTATCAACCTAAAGATGAAAACAAAAGCCTTAATCTTGTGCTTCATAGAACAAACACACAACCTAACTATTTTGATTTTACAGTTGAAACTTCAAAGATAGGATTTTGGTCATCAACAAGTTTGAAGGAACAAAAGTCACCAGCATTCAATTTGCATTCTTTTGCAAAATTCAACCATCCTTCAGAAAATGCACCGCGTGCTAACAATTTCACTGGCCGTAAAATTTCTCCAAATTTCAAATTCACAAGTTTTCCAAGACAATCTTTGTGCCTACGACAAAATCCATTTGGTATGAACTGCAAAAATAAATAAATAAATAAACAAATAAAATGAAAAGACAACTTTATGAATAAGTAGCTTATATTACGCAATACGCACGATTTTGATGAAAAATCAGATGCAATTAATTTCATATGAAAGTGATAATTGAAAATTTTAAATTTGTCAAATCATTTAATAACTATCAGTAACTGCACTTGAATTTTTGCTTATTATTTTCCAAATTTTAGGATATCCATCTCTTTTTCATATTTTTTTAATTTTTAAAATATTTACTTATAAGTTATAATTATAATCTTACCACAGTAGATCCACTAAGGTGATAATCTTTAATTTCAAGGATAAATTCATCATCCTGCATGTTGGGAGCTCCTGCAGAAATATAAAGAGAATGAAAATATATTTATAGAAATTAAAATAATATAATAAATCATGTATCCATTTTGCTCTAAGCCTTTAGATGCTTTAGACCAAAAAGTTTTCTTATTTTAAAACCACTTAAATATTTAAATTAATAATTTATTCAAATAAGAAATTAAACTCTCAAAAACCAATTGTAAATATGGCATGGCATGATCATTGTATCCACCAAAGTAAAATGGAGAAAAAAAAAAGGGGAAAGAATAATATTTACTGTCACGGATTCTCATGAAAGTTCCATCACTGCTTCTTTTTCTTTTTCTAGATTGACTGGTTTGCCCTTGCACTTTCTTTGGCTGAGGGAGGCTTTGATAATGGTCTGCTACATACCATAACAATTAAATAAAAAAAAGCAAATAATATACATTGTTTTTTAAAAGAATATTGATTGAAAATCTCAATTCATCCTCTAATTATCTTTCTAATACTAAAAAGAGTAAAAAAAACTTAAATACAGATGTTATTTTCTAAAAACATCAATAATTTTCTTATTTATAAATTAATAACATAATTAGGAGAATAAGTTAGAACTTTAAATCATTTTTTTATAAAAATATAAAAAAATTCAAAATTTCTTTATCTAAAAATTAAGAGGACAATTAAAACAATGATGAATTATGACTCACAATAATTTTTCTAATCATAATACTAATTTCTACCAAAATTGGGCTCATTTTCTTTATAATTTAACCTTAATTCAACTCAAGATTGTTCATATAACATCTTTCAAGCAATATATTCGAAGTAACTTTATATTAAACAACATCATCAATAATAATAATAATAAGTGATGAAACAATTAAAAATGATGAAACCTGGCAAGTTTTGGTGGCAAAGGCTTATTGGTTGCTGTTTGGGTCTGATGAGAAAAATGTTGAAGGAAAGTGGAGTGTCCTTAATCATCTCAAAAACACAAACATCACCAAATTTTAAGCCAAAATCATTGGAAACATTTCTCCAACCAGCACTGAAAGTAGCTCTATCACCACAAAATCTTAACACAATATCCCATCTCATGTTACCATTAACTCCAATTTTGGCTTTTCCCTCTAACCCATGTAAGTGCACTCTCGAAAACTCGATTGGTATACGCTGTTCCAAAATCATGGTTTACGAGGAAATAAAACACAAAATAATGTTACAACATAGTCAGAAATCACTAAAAATTTTTTACACTATTTTTTTTGACATTTTGTATATAAATCTAATATTATATATAAAAATATAAAAAAGGAAATTGATTAAAAACATGATGAATAACCTCCGTTCCAATAATTCCGCAAGTTTTATCTACTAAGCATGAGTTTGACCTTTTAATTTCACAACCGCAATATCTGCAATAACTAATATAACAATAATTAGGTATATTTTTAAGAAGGTAGTTTTCATAATCTTAAATATTAAAATTACCGAAAAATACTATATTTTGTTGGTTGTTAAAAACAATTAAATATTGTACTCTACTCAATTTTATGGTAAACTTTTTTTCTCAACAAGTTATTATATACCAGAAGAGGTCAAAAATAAAATAAATAAATTTATGCAATGCATATAAAAAGAAAATGTGAAATAAAAATTCATAAAATAGAAAAGATGTGGAGAGAAAATTACCAGTAGATCATGTGAAATATAAGATCTTTGCATTTCTAGTATGAAGCAAGGATATTTTGAGTTTAGGCAGAAAACTTGGGCTCTATTCATCAATGCTTTTTTGCTTTGAAATTCTACTGCCAACGGTTTATTATCCTTCTTCGGAGCAATTTTTGAATCACTTTGAACTCTTTTAAGTCTTTCACTACAAGCTCCTACAAAATTCAAATTAAATAAATTCAACTACTTTCACTATTTCTAAGGTAGAAGAAATTCATCAAAATAGCATGCATAATCAAATATGGGATTTTACAACTTGTAAACCTAAATTTTCAATAAAAAATGAAAAAAATTAACTTCTTATATATATATATATAAATAAAGAATAAAGTATATTTTGTTTTGTTTAAAAATATCCTAAATTTTATTTTTTGAAAGTTTTTTTTGTATCCGCTAATGTTTTTAAAAAATTTAGTGCCAAATAAACAACAATTTTATCAGAATAACCACTGACACGAACAAATAAAAAATAATGATCATATATTGCAGCTCTATAAATCGAAAATTTTTAAAACAAAATTAAAACTTCAAACTATTTTTTACCTGTTCTACTTCTTCTTCTGAATTGTTCTTGCTTTTCATTAACTATCTCAATAGATTGATCCTCGTCGTCTTCATCATCATTATGATTTCTATTTGTCTCTTGACGGTGATCATTACGAATACTTCTCAAACTTAAATAATCGATCTCCATAGCACTCAAATCAAACACTATGAGTTCAAATTTAGAATCTCCTTTAAATTTAAAAATGACAAAATATTGGTGTTTTAGTTCTAATAACTCCACAACTCTTTTCCAACCATCATTTAACCAAATACTTTCGTCTTCCTTCCTGCTCCATTTTACTTTTATTTTATCACCCGTTGGTAGCTCCAACAATACGGGATTTGCTAATCCTTTCCAATATTTCTTCACAAAACTTTTTGTCACCTTCTGAAAAAATAAGCAATAATATATAACAATATTAATAGCATGAAAATTAAATATCAACAATTAACAAAAATAAAAATTGTACATTATTTAATAATTTCTCAACACAATTTTTATTTTTTGACTACAATGAATAAAAATGCATTGAATTTATATATGGTATGAAAGAAGAATTTAAATAATAATACGAACCGTTTCATCATAAAGGTTGGGATGACGAAGAACCTTAAAAAACATGTTATGGTAGGGCATGTTTGTTTGTTGATGATGAAAAAGAAGAACTGAGAATGAAAAAGAGTTAAAAATAAAAACTAATAGATGTGATTTATGAAGATTGAAGAGTGATGAGATTAGGGTAACTGAATCATTTTCAAGGCGTTATTTATATATAAAATTAATGTAGACTTGTAGAGTACGTTTTTGCCTTGGTCACGCTACAGTTTTTTAAAATAAAAATATTTTTTAAAAATTAAAACAATAAACAAGTTTTTTAAAATTTAAAATATGAAAAAATAACTGAATAATCGAACATTTACTCTTTGGTAGAATATTTTGGGAATCGCTTAAAAACTAGATATAATCTTACTAACATGTGCTTTAAGAATATATTTTAAAGATATTATAGAAAAAAATATTTTATTAAAAAATTATTACAAAGATATTTTTTTATATTTTTAATATATTAACTACATAAAAATTTAAATTTTTTATTATTATATTTTTAAACTGTGATCTTGAAACATAATATAGTTAAATTCTTTAAGATAACATAAAATTTTTAATACATCTAATATGTTAAAAATATATTCAAATGACTTGAAATTTTAAAATGCAAATTAATTTTGAAATAAAAATAGAAATTAATTTGTCCAATAACTCATAATGCTTATTTAATTTTTATTCCCTTCCTCCTTAATTGTTTTTCCCCCTAATTGCAGATGAACCGTTTCTATTTGGGTCTTCGTGCCCCTTTCATTGCAAAAATAAATAAATAAATAAATAAAAAAATTTGCTAAAATAATTTGGTATAGATAATTACAATTAAAAATGTTTACAAAAAATTTTATTAAATTAAATTTAAATTTTTTATTAATAATAATATTAATTTGTGCTTTTAAAATACATATTAGTTAAATTCTAAAAATTCTAAAAATTAATATTCATATAGACACAAATATATTTAATGTAGCCTTTCAACAAAAGACACCTAAATAATTTTTTTGTGACTATACCATTTTTTTATTTTTAATATTGGATTAATAATGTTTTTTTAAATTGTGATTTACTGTGGTATTTTTTTAAAATATGAAATAATTTAATGTACAGAATGCAAATCGGACCATCCGAATTTTAGATACACAAATCGAACCGTCTATTTTTGTATTCGAACCATCCGATTTGTATTGAAAAAATTAAAAAATTTTGGAGTACACAAATCGAACGGTCCGATCTGTGTACTCCAAATTTTTAAATTTTTTTTAACTCCAGTAATTTTAAAAAACACCAAACATCACCACGTTAAAATATAACACTCATTCTACTCTTATATCCAAATTTTTTAGCCTGACTATACACCTAAATGATATTTGATGTGGTAATATTTGCTCTATCAATATTAAACATACTTATATATAATATAATACTATAATAATATAAGTAAAATAAAAAAAACTAAATAAAAAATAATTAAATAAAAAATATCATATAATTATTTTTATTTAAAATTATTAAATAATTTAATAAATTTAACTAAATTATCACCAATCGATTATAAATGTAAATTTTTACGAAAAAAATTACAATCCAGCATTCAACAGAAAATACGTTACATGCATTCATGGATACTTAATTCATAATAATATATACATAGTGCTGGTTAGGATAATATTCTCCATATATATATCCATTTGATAATTACTAAAAAAGATTCATTTGACCGAGTCGATCTATCGGTTCTAACCGATTTTTAAAACTTTGCTTAAAATATATATAGACAACATTAACAAGATCTCACGATTTCATTTTCATGAACCATGCTCCTCCCTAGAAATGGAAACATGGAACACAAAATTAGTGGGGTCAGTGAGTTCAAAATGACAAATATCTCCAACAACTAATTTGCATTCTCTTGCGAACTGAATCCAACCTTTACAAAACGAACCAGAATTCAACACTTTCACAGTCCACAATTCTTTTCCAACTTTAAGTGTCACATCTTTTCCAACACATCTTTCATTCTGGCGAATAAACTTTCTTGGTATTTTCTGCAAAAATAAAAATATCTTTAATTATATAGCATACAATAATTTATTTATATTAATATATAATATACAATATTCTAGTAATTAATCCGTACCACGAGTGTTGATGCCTTCAATTTTGATTTTGTTATCAGAAGCTCGAATTGATTATTCGCCTGCCTATTGGGCCTTTCGGACTCTGTTAGACATTAAAAAAAAAAAAGAAAAAAAAAGTTTAGATTTTGCAACCAAAATAAAATTAAAAAAATAGGAAAATTTTAAATATAATAGTAAAGAGACATCATATTAATTATTATTTAGCTACTTTATGCTATAAGAGTATATTTTAAAAATATACTAGTAATTTTTTTAAAACTTTCTATATTCAATATATTAAAAATAAAAAAAAAACATTTTTAATAATTTTTAGCGAACCTTTTTTTAATAATATCCATGTAATGCATGTTAGAATACAAGTTAATAAAATTGTATTTGATTTCCGTTTTTATTTTTAATATTTTCTACTTTTTGAATTTTATAAAAAATATAAAATCATAACATAAAAAATAAAAAATAAAATTTTTTGTTTTTTTATATTTACAAATTAAAAAAATACCAAAAATAAAAAAATATTAAAAAGAAAAACAAAAAATAAAACTGTAAATCAAACAGAAAAACAAAAAATAAAACTGTAAATCAAACACACCGTAAAAATTTTATTAATTAATAATGACAAAAAATAAATTAAAATTAATTAATTAATTAAAAGTTAGAACCTTGGAATTGATGAGGATAAGATGATGATGATTCTTGTCTGACTCGGATGATGTAAATTTTGAAGGAAACGGGTTCAACTTCCGTCATCATTTCGAATACACAAACATCACCAACTTCTAACTCGTTTTCTTTTCTAAATTTGTGCCAATCACCATAAATACTTGTTCTGTTCTGAGAATCACTGTAACTGTATTTGATGCTCCATTTAATGTCTTCATTATCACTAACCCAAATTGTGCCACTTCCTTTTAATCTATATAAATATTGTTCCGAAAATGAACATGGTATTTGCTGCATATGTTACAAATTAAATCATGCATGGTTATTAAAAATAAAATAAAATAAATCCACAACTGTAAATAAATTATAAATTTTTTATTGTAAATAAATTTAATTTTTTTTTATGTTTTGGATTTGATTATTCTATTTAGTTAAAAAAATAAATAGAACATCGACTGAAGTAGTATATAATTTTTAATATCAACACATGACTTGGCCCCAATTAACTTTCTTTTGTTATTTTAAAAATTGATTAATAATAACAAATAATAAAACTACACCAATTAAAAATATAACAATATTAATACAAAATTTGAAACTACTACAAACTGAAAATATAAAGCACAAAAAATAAAACATGTAATTTTCTGTGTGTGAAAAAGCATATTTTTACTAATAGGAAATAAACTCTACAAAATATAGAATCAAGTTAATGAATGTGTGTTTTTTTTTAATTACCATGATCCCGTAATCAACATATGAACGCTTCAAATCACGAACAAAAGAAGGATTTTTCAGCTTTGAAGAGATGGCTTCAGCCCTCTCCAGTGCCTTGCTCCGGTTATCATCACATTTCATATTTCTCCTCACTTTTTTGAGGATGCTTTTACTTGTTCCTGTAAATTCAAATAATTATTTAAACTATTTCATTTTCAGTATTTATAAGGTATTTTTTTTTTCAAAAATAGGAGACTAGAATCCGTAACTTCTTAATTGAATATGAAAAAATTATACTATTTGAGCTATTACTCATTGGCTTATAAGATATTCCCTTCAATCCTAAGAGTTATATATATATATATATATATATATATGAAAAGAAAATTGTGGCTAGTTATATTGATTTATTAAGTTATTAACATAACCAATTATATATTATGAAGCAGATAAATATAAAACTTTAACATGATACATAAAAAAAATACTTTTGATAGATATATATTCTTCACTATAAGGTATATTGATTCTATTGACTTTTGAATTTCTTCAGTTTTGTCTCGAAATATGAGCTGAATAATGAAATAAAAAATATAAAATAAAAAAAGTTAAAGTTAGATTTCAATTCAATTACCTTTTGTTTTGGTTCTCTTTCTCATCAAGAGTGGTTTAGAGTGCCATTCATCATCATCATCATCATCATCAATTACAATATAGTCATGATTTTCATGAACTTCTTTGAGCATGCTTTTACAAGTTCCTGTAAATTCAATAATCAAACTATTTTATTTTCAGCATTTATATAATAATAGAATCTAATATAATTTTGATGCATCCTCAAACAAAAAAGTAATTTTTTTTTACATTAATAATATGAATGGTTATATGAAAAAACAAATATAATTTTTATACTCTAGTGCATGCATTAAAATTGAACTTTATGTATATATAATTTTTGTATGAAACAGATTCATGTAACTCTTTTTACCTTCTCTGCTTCTGTTGTTGAATTGTTCTGGCTCTTCAGCAATAATCTCAATAGAGTCATCATCATCATCACCACCATCATCATCATTTTCATTTGCACCTTGATGATGATCATCGTTATAGAAACCTCTCACACTTGAGTAATCAATTTCTAAAGTATTCGGATGAAACACCATGAGTTCAAATTTCGATTTCCCATTATATTTAAAAGTCACAAAACATCCATGCTTTAGTTTTAACAATTCCACAACTCTTCTCCAACCTTCATTTAACCAAACGCTATTATTTTTTTTCTTGACCCATTTTACTTCTGTTTTATCTCCGGTTGGTAGCTCCAACAATAACGGATTTGATAATTTTTTCCAATTTTTCTCTACAAACTTTGGTGGTATCTCCTGAAATAATAAACAATATATAATAAATTAAATATTAACAATTAACAAAAAATTATATATACATTATTATTTAGTAATTTCTCGACATAAGTTTATGTTTTTATAATGAATAGGAATGCATCAAATTTAAATGGACATCCGTGATGATATTGTTTTTGGTCAAAGAATTAATAATAATAATAATAATAATAATAATAATAATATAATACGAACCAATTCATGAAGTGTAGACGGCTTCTTCCATTTTGGTTGGTTTTCCCTCAGTTGGTTGGGATCAATAAGAACCTTAAAAAACATGTTATAGAAAGCCATATTTGTTTGTTGGTGAAGAAGAAGAAGGAAGAAGAAAAAGGGTGATGAAATTAGGGAATTGAATCAATTTCATAGGCCACAGCAAGTTATAAATAAATTTTAAGAAGAGTATAGAGTACGTTATAGCTCATGGAGGAGAAATGTATTCTAGAAGATTTTGGATGTTCATAAAAATGTTTTTTAAAAATTAAAACAATAAAGAAGCTTTTTATTAGCTTTTAAGATAACATAAAAGTTTTTAATATGCTAAAAATATATCTAAAAGACTTGAAATTTTAAAATACAAATTAAGTTCTATGCCACTAATCACTATATAAGTATATAGGTAACATCAGAATAGAACGATAACATAAAATTTATGATAAAAAAATTAATGTTGGCAATAAGTTTTTTGATAGGTGCATACTTTCAATACATTGACTAATTTATACATGTCGATACGAATAAAAAGATAAACGAATAAAAAAATATTATGTAGATTATATTTATTTCTGTCAATATTTATTTTTTATTTATTGTTTAAAAAATATTATATCATTGTATCTACAAAAATATTTTCATAAATAAAAATATTTTAATACATATAATGATAAAAATAAATATAATCTACGTATCATCTTTTAATTGCCCATAAATTTTATTATATCAGTACATATAAATTAATCATCACACTGAAATATTATTTCCTAATCCACCATAAATTTTATTATATCCGTACATAAAAACTAATCATTAAATATTCACTTTTTCGGTGAGTTATTTAAGTTTAGTTTGAATAAACAACTTAATTAAGTTAATTTTAAAAAAATAGTTTAAATAATAAATAATTATATTAAAAATAATTTATAAATAAGTTATTTTGTATTTGAGTTTTTAATTCTAAAAGTACTTATTTTATAGAAATGTGATAAAATGTAGTACTATTGTGAGAGAAGTTATATTTTTTAAACTTTTCTATAAGCTTCTAAATAATTTTTTTAGAAAGCTGTGCTTTAGTTTTAAAAATTGCACCTGATATTAATAGTACTACTTTTTATAAGTCAAAAACTCAAAAAAGTTACCATTTTTAAAGGTCCGTTTGAAAAAATTTCAAAAAATAATTTTTTTGAACTTTTGACTTATGAAATAAATTTAAGAGTGTAAAATGTGATTTCTAATCCTTCATTGCTCTCTCTTTTATATTTATTTTTTGTCCCACTTATAAAATTAATGGTAAAAAATCACACTTTACACTCTCAATTGTTAAAAAAAATTGAGAAGATCCATTTCCGTAGTATTAAAAATGGATCCATGTCTGGTGTAATTTTCAAAACTAAATTACAGTTTTCTAAAACGTTATTTAAGAGCTTATATTATTTAAGCTCTTTTTTTTTTCAAAAAGAAGTTAATTATGTTGTTTATCTAAACTTTTTTTAAATTGTGCACAAATATTAAGACAAATATTAAACTTTTTATTGAAAATATAATAAGATCTCTAATCAAATATTTTTGGAGTATCATTTTGATATTTTTAAAAAATAAATTAATTTAGAATTTAAATTGATAGATAAAATAAAACTGATCTTACTTTAAAGAGATAGTATCACCTTGATAGAAATTAATAAAATTAGATTTTTAATTTTTAAATTTTACTTTAAAAAAATATAATTTTTTATTATTTATTTTATAAATAAAATTAAAAAAATTCAAAAATAAAAAATTATATTTTATTTTTTAAAATAAAAATTTAAAATTTAAAAAATTTAAATTCTAAAATTTTGATACTTGTATAACTATCTTGATAAAATAATAAAAATAACAAAAATTTTAATTGAATTAAAATCAAACATAATAGTACCAAATTTTATTTTTTTAATTTTAAATTATTATTTGTGACATATAATTTTACAAATATTAATGTGCTGTTTTGTGAGATTCAAAACAAAATTAAATTTAAATATCGGATTAGAGATGGGATAATTTTTTTGATGTGTAGATAATTTTAATGTAAAATAATGATACTTTACTATTTTAATATTTTACATTATTTTTTGAGTATTGCTAGAGAGACAATGAACTATTGAGTTACAAAATGAACATCACTTTTATTATGCGAGTACTAAGGATAATAAAGTGTATAATAGACTATTGAGTAAATTTAAACTGATTTTAGAATTCACCAACGATCGAACTCTTGACATTTTAGATCTAGAGTTCTAATATCATGTTATGATACAACTCATTCCAAAAACTTCAGCTGATAAAAAAGAATAACACTAATAGTTATATCTCTAATACTTCTTAAATCTCTATTATACGTATAAATATTCCATTGATTCCTATACTTTCTTTTATAATAATAGGACAAAATATTATTGGCGTTTTATAATAAAAATTTTAATTATAAAAGATAAAACATATGTGTTCTCAGGGATGCTCTAAGTAATTTTAAAAAAAAGAGAGAAAACTAAAGTATCCTTAATACGATTTTCTCTCTATTAACTTTCTACTTTTTTTCACTTCCTCTTTTCTTTTAATAATAGAGAACACAATAGATTAACATTAATAATTAATGACTTCTTGAAATGATAAAGCTGACCCTTAATTTACAACAAAAATAAAAATGAAAATAAATAGTCAAATATGAAATGAAATACCAAGATTCTCCATACAATCCATTTGATAATTACTACAAAAGATTCTCCCCATGACTTAAAAAATATAAAGACAACATTAACAAGATTTCATTTTCATGAGCGATGCTCCTTAAAAATGGAAACATGGAACACTAAATTTTTACGGTCACTCAGTTTAAATCGACAAATGTCTCCAACAACTAATTTGCATTCTGTTGCAAACTGGACCCAACCTTTGCTAAACGATCCACCATTCACCACTTTCACAGTCCACGAATCTCTTCCAAATTTAAGTGTCACATTTTTCCCAAGGCATCTTTCATTCCTGCGAAGAAATTTCTTTGGTATGGGCTGCAAAAAATGTCTTTAATTAATTTTTAATTATATAAACACTATATATTAATAATATATATATATAATATACAATATTCTAGAAACTCGTACGTACTACGAATACTGATGAAGTGAATTGCTTTAATTTAGATTTTGATATTCGAATCTCGAATTGATTATAAGTCTGCCTATTGGGACTTTCAGATTCTGCACAGGAAAAAGAAAAGAAATTAGATTTTGTAACTCAGAAGATGAAGTAGTATACGTAACCAAAATAAAATAAAATAAATTGTAGAATAATATATTTAAAAAAATAAAAAAAGAAAAGAAAGAAAGAATACTCTGAAGCACGTGACATTGTGGAGATCTTCCTGAAACCCTATCGTTTCTTTTTCTCTTTCTAATAACTTCATCATTATCTTTGTTTTGTTGATCAGCTTCATACCACAAGGAAAACAATGAATTAATCATCAAAGGAACAAAAATTGGAAATATTTAAAAATAATAATAAAGGGACATTATATTAATTATTTTTTTAAACACACCTTATAGCACAAGTTACTGAAGTTATTAGTAAGACTATTATTAAATAAAGAATATAGTATATATTTAAAAAAAAATTGGCAAAATTTTAAAAAATGTTTGATTTGTATTAAATATATTTTTAACAGTTAAATTTGTAAAAAATTTAAAATTAATCTAATAATAATTGATTATGCTACGTATATATTAAAATCAGTTACCAAAATTAACCACCAGTATAAAATATATATTAAAATATAAATACACGTTAAAAATAAATTAAATTATATATATTTATATAATTATCTTTAATTTATTTGTGTTGATAATTATTTTTATAAAATTATTCTTGAATTAGTTTTAAATTTTTTTAAAAATCAGTCAAGCAGATGTATATTTTATATAAATCGAAAATTCTTGATATAAAATAAAATTTAAAGTATATTAACAATTTTTAATAAATTTTAAAAAACAAAAATTATACTTTATCTAAAAATAAATAAATTAATTAAAATTGAAGTTAGAACCTTGAAATTGACGAGGAGGAGTTGGTGGTGGTTGTTGTGTGACTGGAATGATGTGAATTTTGAAGGAATGGGGGTTGACTTGAGTCATCATTTCAAAGACACAAACATCACCAACTTGTAGCTTATTTTCCTTGCAAAATTTGTTCCAACCACCATGGATTGTAGTTCGTTTTCTAATATTAGAGAAACTATATTTAATGGACCAATTCGAGTCTTCATTGTCACTAGCCCAAATCGTGCCACTTCCTTTTAATCCATTTAAGTATTGTCTTGAAAATGAAGATGGTATATGCTGTGTGTTACAAATATAATTCACTCATTAATCAATTATTAATTTATTATGTATAAAAAACATAATTAGTATTTTATAAAATTTTTATTATGTAACTATAAACTAGTATAATTATCTAATTAAAAATATATAAAATATATTTATGCATAAAAATATAATAATATAATAATCAATTTTTTTCCATCTATTTCATGAGATGTAAAGTACTAACTCTCTTAGGTTTACAATATTTGTCATTTTAATTATTTACATATGATTTTAAAAATTTTAAATTAATTAATAAAAAATAATAAAACTACTTACTAATAAAATATTCAGTGGCTTCTATGCTATGTTACACCAATTGAAAATATAACAATATCAATTAAAAAATTGAAACTACTACAAATTGAAAATATAATTCACAAAAAATATAACAAAAAAAACATATTTTACTAATAGGAAATAGAGTCTAAAAAATATAAAATCAAGTTAATTATGACTTTTTATTTCTTTTTAATTACCAGCAGATTAGCATTGCCATGAACATATGAAGGTTTTAGAACAAGAAAAAAAGAAGGATTTTTCAGCTTTGTAGATAAGGCTTCAGCCATTTCTATTTTCTCCCTAACATTATTGAGCATGCTTTTTCTAATTCCTGAAAAAAAATGATAAAATAAAAGTTATTGAGGTAGAGAAATCTAATATTAATATGGTAAATAAATAAAAAAAAAACTTTTGATAGATATTCATTAAAAGGCACATTATTTTTTTTAGTCAAGCCTAATGCTTTGTCTTTTGAATTTTTTCAACTTGGTTTCAAATATGAGCTGATGAATAACAAAATAAAAAAAATAAAAATAGTTGAAGTTATTAGGTTTTGATTACCTGCTTTGTTGGTTCTCTTTCTCTTTGGTTCCTTTTGAATATCATCAACAACAATATAATCATGATTAGTTTCATGAACTCCACAATCTGAATGGTAGTTTATTTGTGAAGCACTCTTATCATATACTTTGAGCTCAAAACATGATGATGTTTCTTTGTATTCAAATGTTAACAAAAATTCATATTCCAAGTGACACAACTTTACAACTTTTTCCCAGTTATTTTCCAACCAAACTTCATCATTTTTCCTTTGACTCCAATATACTTCTTGTTCTCTGTTATTTGGTAGCTTTAGTATTATAGGATTTGATATCCTTTCCCAATATTTTCTCACAAAACTCTTGGGAATCATCTGAAAAAAAAAATATAGAGAATATATAATTGAGTTAATTGATATATGAGATGCTATAACTATTGCTGAATTTTAAAAAAAAATTGTGCATACATTATGTTATAAGTATGATGCAAAAAGAGAAAAAAAAAAATACTTACCAATTCTTTTTTAAACGTGTTGTGTATAAGTATCTTAAAGAAACCTGTTGATGAATGCAGAGACATTGTTTTTTAGAACTTAGATACTAGCTAGTAAAGATGAAGCTACTGAATATATATATATATATATATATATATATATATATATATATATATATATATATATATATAAGTTTATTTATCTTTTTAATTTAATAACATTGGAAATTATTTTTAATATGAAAATAGAGATGGTGTTTTATTTGAATATTGATATTTGAAATGTATTATAGTATTGTGAAAATTATTCAACACTCTTCCTAAGTGTTAATAAGTATATTAAATTACCACATAAACAACGCGCTCCCAACTTGTTGACTCCCTGTCTATAAAATTCATTCATCTGTAATTATACTAAATAATTTCATTTCCAACAAAAACACCAATATTTTTTTCATATAAAAAAATTAGCCCAATAACATTGGCACTTGTTATAAAAATTTTTCTCATTTAATTTATTCATGTGTATTTCTCTCTTTTTTTATTATAATAGACTTTTTTATTTTTAATATTTTCAATACATTAAAAATGTAAAAGGTATTAGAAATGTAAAAATTATTATTTTTTCAATAAGTTTTTGTAAAATATTTTTTATAGTATTTTTGACATATGTCTTTATTATTGAATTATTAATTATAAAAAATTTGTTTTAATGAAACTTTATTTAGTGTGATATGTAGTTTATGTATCTGTATGTTTTAGCAGAAAATTATAAAAATATGATTATCATGATTATTAGAATGTTAAAACAGACATGAAGATTTTTTTTAATTATTTATTCCTTAATTATGTTAAATAAATCTAATTTATTACAAAAACTTATATTAAAAAAATCAATTATTTCAAACAAAATATAAAAACTCAAACGAACTTTTAAATTACAGTAAATATTATACAACACCTAAGTTTTATTTTAGTTAGGAAAAATATGAAAGAATATTTTAGAAAATAATAAATTAGATACATATTTAGTAACAAAGTTTTATAAAGGATTAACGGTCACTCTGTTATATATAATGAATATACTTAATAATATATTATTATATTAATAAAAAATATCAGAGAAAACAAAACATTAACTTTATGGTGTTAAAGTTTTTTTTTTTCATTAGAAAAATAAATAAAAATTTCGCACATTTTATATTGATTATTCTGCTATCACCCACTAGGCCACTACCCTTATCAGTTTTTTGTTTCCAATTTTACATGTTATGTAACCACTCACTGCTGAGACGACTGGATGTGACTGAAAGTTTGGAAATTGAAACACAAATCTATTGACGACGATGATGATGTAAGACTCATCATGAGTATATAAATAAATAATTTGCAGAATATATATAATATATATTTTAAAAAAAGAAAGACTCATCATGAGTATCCAAATAAATGGCTTAAACTTGTTGGGTTAGTTTGTTGATCTACTTAAATAGATTAAAAAATTTTTTAATAATAAATCAGATACATATTTAGTTACTAATTTTTACAGATCTGTAATATATAATAAATATATTTAATAACATACTATTATTAAAAATATTATGTAGCCATTGACAACAAACGCGATTATTTCATTTTTCTTTGTTTCCAAGAACATATTAAACAATCATGTCATATTTATACATAAAAAATATCTTTTAAAACAATTTTAAATAATTTACTTGTCTGTGATCCGATCTATTCTTTTATATAAAAAAAATTACGTTGCTTAAACCGCTTTTTATTTTTAATATGGTGGGAGATATGGGGTGATACAGCATTATGGAGAATAGGGGTGTTTTTCCTGCGTATGGTACCAGGAAACTGAAATCGGACCGAGCGATTTAGAGCAAAGAAGTCGGACGGTCCGATTAGAGGAGATCTAGAAAAAAATATTTTTTTAATCGGAACTCGGAGGGTCCGATTTGATTTAAAAAAAAAAAACCTAGAAACGGAGGGTCCGTTTTCATTAAAAGGAAAAATTAAAAAAAACAAAAATTGGAAACGCAGGGTCCGTTTTCAGTTCAAAAAAAAAAAAAAAAACAAAAGCTGTAAACGGACGGTCCGATTTGATTTTAAATAAAAAAGAAAAAAATAAAAACTAATCGGACGGTCCGATTTGTGGTAAATGAATTTTTTAACAAAGAACTCGGACGGTCCGATTTCTCTCTGTCCCACATTTGTGTCTAACACCTATATACACCATAACCAAACACAACTCACACACTCCTCCGATATCAAAAAAAATTACCCTGCTTAAACTAGTCGTTCTTTTATATTTGTCTCACTCATATTTTGTTTTTTCTTTTAGAAAAATAGAAATCTTTATATTGATTAATATATTACATATTCCTATAGTAATAATAATAAATAAATAAATAATTGGATTAACTTGGAGTTCCAATAAAAGCACTGAGCACATTAGAGTGATTGATGAGGCGGCTGACGGTACAACCTCCTACCGCCACCGCCACCCCACCCTATGATAATGATACGATGTTTACTTGCTAAGCAAGCTAACTAGCTATACTCAATTATAATTTCAGGCTTTTTTTTTTCCAACCATATCATTTATTCACACTTTAATTTTAATATTGGACAAACAAAGACGTTTTTCAGGGTTATTAAAATTTGGTGTGTTTCACCGTAGCATAAAACGGATAAAAATTTTTGTTATAGAAGATAGAGGTGTGCAATCCAAATCTGTTGGGGTGTATGTGATTTTATTTTGATATGGGATTAACTGATTAAGTAATCGCAGGATCCGATTACTTTGTAAATTAAATTTTAAAAAAATTTTAATATCAAATCGGAGTGTCCGATTTATTTGTTGTGATTTTAAAATTTTTTTTTACAAATCGAAAGATCCGATTTGTTTGTTGTGATTTTTTTTAAAAAAATTTAAATCGGAGGGTCCGATTTATGTTACTAATAAATCGCATGAATCGATTTTTATTCCCAAAATAATCGGAGGGTCCAATTTCAATATTTTAAATAAAAAAGTTCCATGTTTGAGAATAACACCTTTAACATCCATACTTCTAAAAAACACGATTTCTACCCCAATATCAAAAATAATTTGCAACATAAAACTGGATGTTAATAAATCGAATACTCACGTTTTTTAGTGTTATTAAAATTTAGTGTGTTAGTTTCACTGTAACATAAAATTAGATGTTAATAAATTGGATGTTTTGATTTTTAAAATACACAAATTCAACCCTTTAATTTATATTTTATCAAATTTTAAAATTTCAGTCTTTCATAAAATTTGAGGGTCAGATTTTTCTAATAATTTTATTATTTTTCAAATTTAACCCTCAAATTTGTTAGCATCTATATTAAAAAAACACACCAAATTATCATTCCAACCATTATATAATACAGGTACATGATTTAGGAATAGTCATGGTTATGTATTTTTTATTTTAAGGATAATAACGCTTAAAACAAAAAAAAAAAGAAAAATATATGTTTGCAAATTGCAATGTAATTAACTCTTGGATGCATGTGTTTGGTGTAGCTCTCACTTCACAAAATTATTTTATACTATACCAAATATACCCCTTTCGTTTAGCAACTAAAAATTCATTTACAATGAAGAGAAAAAACTTCATATCATCAATACATCATGCAAAATGAAATTATCTATTAAACTATATTTCTTTTTATCTTCTGAGTGTTACGTATATATAATATAAACCAACTCTAGTGTCCTTTTCTAATTGAAACTTGGAACTTGAGATTCTCCAAATCAATAAGCTCAAAGTGACAATAATCACCATACTCCAATTTACACTCCTTAGTAAATTTGGTCCAACCTTGAGAAAATATTGCATACCCATTATTTGGATAATAAAGTAATTTCACCTTCCATTCTCTCTTCTCATCAACTTGCAAGGTTGCAAAATTGTTCCAATTCTTACACTGTAATTCTTTTATGTATTCAGTTGGTATCACCTACACCAAACAAAACATAATAATAAAACTTTATTAGTTCAAGAATAATGGTTAATAAATGATATTAACAATATATATAAGACATATAGAATATAGTTGTTGCATTTAATCATTTATACACATGATGATTATTCTAATAAAATTATATTTTCATACCGCATAATGACTTGTTCATGCTTGATGTGTATGGTGAAGTCATTCATTCTTGGGCATGAATCCGAAATTAGCTTTAGAAGTTTTATGCCTTTTAAGGAATGGTGAAGAAGAAGAAGAAGGAGGCCTATAAGAAGGGCCTTCTTGCTCTGAATATTCTAAAGTGAACAAAAAAAAAATAAAAGTAAAAAAAATATCCTAGAATATTGTACATTTTTCACAAATTAGCAAAAATAAAAACAAAGATTGGAGTTACATGTGTTATAAAAATAATTAATTTTTAATTTTACTAAAAAATAAGTATAAAAAACACACGAAGTGTATCAAAATTAAGATCTAATAATTGATAATTATTTTGAGAAAATATATAAAAAAATTTAATAAATAATGAGAATATAAGACCATGCAAATTAACATACATAACCCAATGCACACTTAGGAGTTCATTCCATTTTTACCCCTCTCTTTCTAAGATGACATAATAAAAAACGAACAGGGAATTAAATTAATTATTGATAAGGAGATATATGTAAATTACCAGAAGAGCTAGGAGTCAAAGGGTCTTCTCCATAACTACGAATATGAACTTTGAATAAAATATCGATTGGATCGACCAACTCAAAGACACAAGCATCACCAAGTTTCAAATTATAGAATGTTGAGAATTTCTTCCAACCATTTGTAATTATAAATTGTCTGCAAGCAGAAATTCTCATCTGCACATCCCAACATTTCTTCGGATCATCAACAAGAAAGAGCTTTGCATTTCCTTCTCTTTTCCCAAGAATTGGTTTAGCAAAATAGCTTGGTATAACCTGTTTTCATCATTAATTATTAGTTATTAGTAATGGCAAAAAAAAATTGGATGAATTTCAAGTGTTAAAAAAATACTACTATATAAGATAAAAAAAATCTATAAAATTAAGGTTTAAAAAAATAATGAAATTGATGATATATGAAATAATAGTTACCAAGAGGTCTCTGTCAGAATAGGTTTTCCCAAGTGCACATACAAAAAAGGGATTCCCAGTTTGGAACCTACTCTTCACTTTCTCTTGAAACTTCTTCATGGTTTTATTGTCCAACACTTCTGAGTTATAAACAAAACTTCAATAAAATTGCTTTAAATTTGCATATAACAATTAACATTATTATAACATCCTTTTTAAAAGAAAAAGAAAAAGAGAAATTACCATAATCTTTTTCCTTGGCAATATAATCAAAACTCCTAGAAGCTCTCCTTTTTCTTTTAGTGTTATTGATTTCACCATCAATAATAGAGTAATCTTCAGGCTCTTCTTTTATAATTTTCTTCCTTTTGAAACTATTGGTTTCATCATCGGAAATTACCAGAGGTGGTGGTGGAGGTGGTGATTGTAACGGTGTCAAGAGAGATTTTCGTCTTTTTCCATTAACAAACTCAAAAGAACAAGCATCACTCTTTTTTTCACTCTTTTCCCCTTTTTCAACAACATTAACATTAACATTATCATTTTTTTTCTTTGACACGGAATTAGAACAAGGGTACTTAATTTCTAAACCACTTGAACCCAAAACTATAACATAAAACTTATTATTATTATTATTATTATTATTATTATTATTATTATTATTATTATTATTATTATTATTATTATTATTAGTTTTTTTCACTTCGTAACGGAACAAGAGAAACTGTGTCGCTTGGAGAGACACGTATTGTGCAAATTCTTTCCAACCGTGGCCAAACAAAACGTCACCGTTTTCATCCCTTGACCAATGAACTTCCAATTCAGCTCCGTTTGGAAGACTTAGAAAAACAGAACGTGACGTAATTTCTTTCCAGTATTTATGCACAAAATTCTTTGGCAATCTCTGTAAACAAAAATTAAAATAAACTTCTTAATTAGCTTCAAGAACGAACAAGAAATTCAATTAGGGTTAGTGCATGAAAATTAATCCCAATTCAAAACCCCTACGTAATCTTTACTAAGACTATTTATACCTATCACTCTCTATGTTAAAGATACATACTTTGTATTGAACTACTACTAATTAGTACAATTTGTTGGGTTTAAGTATTACCCTAAGTCAAAAGATTAGGGTTTAGCATAAAAATTAATCCTAATTCAAAACCCTACTATTGGGAATTGAACTGCACATGATTCATTCTCCTATGTTGTTTTGGTGAACCCTTATTAACGTGACCAAAATTAGAGAATTGCATGGAGAATTGAAGAGATAAGAAAGAAAAAAGAAAAAGAACGGGAAAAAAAATTGATGTATAATTATTATTACCAGAAATCCATCACCAAGAAGGTTCTTTTCAAGAATAACCTTGAAGAAGTGAACGACATCACGTTCTTGAGAAGACATAGTTGACCACTGAAATTGATCGAAGCTCAGGAATTTGGAGTCAGAGAGATGCAAAACTGAATTGAAAATGTGTGAAAATTAGTTGCTAAATTGATGGATTAATGAATTGTTATATTTATATGGAAAGTGATTAATTGTGTAATTGAGTAGGTCCCACTTCTAAAACATTTAGGAAATAGAAATTGATTGATATTGATACTGAAGAGTTTGTTTCAATTTCTAATTCGAATCTTTGAGTTATTTTCCGTGGAAATAGACAAATAGGAGATATTTAAGATTTAGAAAAATCACAGAAGATAATGCGTTTTATCTCCTTTTAACTACTTACCCTTTTTTTTTATTTTTTATTTTCTATTTTCGGTGTCTTCCTAATAATTAATAAACCATATACTAGCCAATATCTAATCTAATCAAATGAATTTCCTTTAAAAATATTTCTTCTTTTTAGTAATTCTTTTACAAAAAATCTCATATTATTGGAAAAAATAAAAAATAATTCCTATACGATCTTCTTTTAGTCTTAACTATATATTTTTATTTATTATTTTCATGTTATATGTATAAAGTGTAAACAATGTGTCTTATTATTTTAGATTTATGGTGTGGATGATATAATTTTGATAATAATTTACTTAATTAAATTAATTGAAAATCTATATTACGAGATTATTCTAAATTTAAATGTAATAAAATTTTATTCTTTATTTTTTTGTATAAATCGTGGCACTCCTGGCCTACTAATTAAGAAAATATATAAAAAAATTTAGCATAAGAATACGATTTATGCTTTAAATTTGGATGCATGAATTGTTGTACTAGTACATATTTTAAATTGTCAGAAATATGATCTTTTTTTACATAAGGATACTAAAGATTTATGTGAAAATCAAAATTATAGACAAGTGAGACAAAACCATGGGCGCACAAAGCATAAGTCGTCGGTTTAGGATGTGGTTTTAAACGAAATAAATGAAATCCACAAAGAATTCACAATTTTTGAGAAATGATGTGTAAAACTAAAACATGTAAAGAACCAATGATTTATACACAGTTTTTGTCCTTGCATGTCATTCTGGTTTGATTTACCCGTGACCATAATAAATCAATTACTCTCCAGATATTTAGCTAAACCTAAATAAATAACAAGAAATTGTTGGTTCCTTATGTTTTACGCATCCTTTTTCATAAATTGTGGGTTCTCTATGGTTTCATTCATTTTATTTAAAATCATTACTACATTCACAACTTATGCTTTGTGTGCCCATGATTTTATCTCACTTATCTATAGTTTGATTTCGACGTAAATCGTGGTATCCTGAAAAAGGGGTCACATTTCTAATACTTTTAAAATATGTACCAGTACAACTATTCATACATGCAGATTTAAAGCATAAATCGTAGTCATATACTAGATTTTACATGTTTTTTTCTTAAAATTAGGAGTGCCATGATTTATATAAAAATTTGAAGGATAAGTTTACAAAACCCTAAACTCTTAATTTTTTTTTGGGATATTGACGGATCCAATTACGGTTGTATCCTTCATTTCTTAAGGCCCAAAATATCTAAGCTTCAAAGCCCGAAAGTTCCGAAATCAGTTTTGGGCCTATGCTGCATAACGATCCCGGAAATAATACACACCGAAAAAGAGTTAAGACCGTCCAAAAATAAGAATTGAATGGGCCCATGTTGTTATGGGCCGAATGTGAATGAGATCGTGAATTTGTATTTCCTGCATATACTCCTCTGATTTTCCCGCCATAACAGGCGGTGAGGTTACTGTTACTTCATCAGTTCACCTCCTTTTGTTGGCTTGGCACAGTATATCTCTCTCTCTCTCTCTCTCTCTCTCTCTCTCTCTCTCTGTCCCCAGCATATTTCACAGCTTAATCGAATGGCTCCTTCTTCTTCTTCTTCGATTGTTACTGATTCACTGGATCCATCAACACCTACCGAAACTCTTCACAACGATCTTCAGGTTCTCTTCGCCTTTCTCCAATTTCCACCTCTCTCTCTCTGTCCAGCATATTTCACAGCTTAATCGAATGGCTCCTTCTTCTTCTCCGATTGTTACTGATTCACTGGATCGATCAACTCCTACGGAAACTCTTGACAACGATCTTCAGGTTCTCTTCGCCTTTCTCCAATTTTCCACCTCTCTCTCTCTCTCTCTCTCTCTCTCTCTCTCTCCATTATACTAGTTTTGAATGTAGCCTTGCGGTAAATACTAAATAGCTTGTGATACTCCTTAGTTCTTTCATAAATTCTTCGCTAGTTTCCAGCTCTCATCGATGCTTAATATAATCACGCACCGATCTTGATGCTTGTGATAGGTCTTTCTCAACTTCGTTTATTTCCAGCTCTGAATGATCCTTAGTATAACATACGCACCAATCTTCCACATGAATAACGCGTGCTTTTATTTATTTATTTTTAAATCTTATTGATCTTCATTCTAATTGCTTTGAATAGTTATAGGCGACTGATTATAACATATATTGCGGAAATAACATCGTTAATTTTGCAATTTAAACTGAATTTTTTGTTTCAATTTGGAGCGTCTGTTAATGATTTGACTAATTTCAAATACACGACAAATGACGATATAAGTGATATTGCAGTAATTGCTTGATAATTTATTGGTGCTTCTGCACTGCTTCATAACGAGTGAGTAATATGTAGTTTGGCCTTCAAAAGGATATTTCCGACATTGCTGTGTTCTATCAACTGCAGATGAGCAATTTCCCGTGCTTTATTTGTAATTTCCGTAAAGGCTATAGATTAATTTTCATCACAATATGCGGAGAAGATAGAAGAGAACTAGTGTCATATGTAGTATTTGATTTTTGTCTTAGTTTGATTTTTGTTATACCTCCAAGCTACTACTAAAGGAGTACTGATTTTTAATTCTATTCTGTGTTCGTTTTTCATAGCCATTCTTTGTTCTTCACAAACCTTCATCCCGAAGAAAAGATAGCTCATCAACAGGACAAGGTAAACTGCGAAAAAGAAATGAGCTGTCTTCACCGCAGAACACAAAGAAACAGGAAGGAAGTGTGAACAAAGAATGTGACCACCATTTGTTTAAGCCGCTACAAATTGAAGCGTTTAACAGTGGTCAAGAATCGAGTCCACCATTCAGGTTCTTATTTATCGTTTTCCATTTTCCTTGAATCTTGTGGCTTGGTTTTCTCTATGCTCGAGTAGGGAGATTTAGGAGGTATTTTTAACTTCTAATTCTTTTTCCTTGAATGATCTAACATGAAAATATTCATTCCATTTAGGACGTTTTAAGAGATCTCAATTCTAGTGTATTTAAAGATATACACGATGGATTTTGGAGTTCTTCAATGCTGCTAGATTGCATGGAGAACCTAGTATCACAAAAGCAACTCGATCCTTTCCTAATTCCTATTCTGAGTAATGCTACTCCTGGTCAACTGTCCACTGCATTGGTTATTACCGGTAAGCTTAGGCATTATCCTTTTTTGTGAATCCTGTGAATGCTATGATTCTTGGTAACTCTGTCTAACTAGACAGATGTTCATCAAATCTATGACTGACAGGAAATATAGAATTTGTCGATGATATATTGACCTTTGAAGAGCTCGGCCATTTCTTGAAATCCCATGGATGCCATGTAGCCAAGCTTTCTTCGGTGGATTTTTCAATGAAAAACGGAATTGCTGGTTGCTTAAAAGCTTTATTGCGAGAGTTTCCACTGGGTGAATTCATGTATGTTTTTACATATACGTACTAGTGCATTATTGAATTAATTCTTTCTACTCATACCTTCAATTTTACTATTTCCTTAGTAGTGATGTTGAGCAGTCAGCTGATATATCAATCTTAGCATCATGGTATAGTGAACAAGACAACAACAATAAACCACTAGTGCTTATCATTAGTGATTTGGAAAGGTGTTGCGGATCTGTCTTAACGGAATTTGTCCTGATGTTGAGTTATAAGCGTCTTCTAAAAGTATATTTCCATGTAAATTGATAATGTGATTTATGTTTGTTCATCTACTTAGATTAACTAAGCCGGGGCTTCACTTTGCATGTGTTTATTGCTGATAAACATGGGATATATACTTTGTAAAATCTTTTTTATTTAATTTTTTTTTTGGTATAAGGAGGAGCATTCACATTTATAATATGATATTGGCTTCTGTCTGCTTTCTCTTTTTCCACTAGCGAATGGGTTGTCAAGTTACCATTCTATGGAGCACCGCAGTTCTGATTTTGATAATCCATTCTTATGATCAAATTCCCTTCCTTTCGAAACTTATGACTTCCCTTTTCATGGTGGAAATTCTTTTTCACTTTCTATATAAGTAGGTCGATTGCATTAATTGTTAAATGCATCTGCCGATAATAAATTAGAAATATTAAGCATTCATTTTAACATGCTATGGTGAGATTTGCCTACGCTACATAATAGTTAATGTGGTAAAGTTGGAGTTCATGATACTAAATTTTCTTTGTGCTCAGTGCCTATGTGAAGCTGGAAAATATAGCAAAGTTCGACTGCTGGATTTGTTTTGCGAAGTGCTCAATCCAGATTTGTACCCACATAGAGATTCTGTTTGTCACATCAGGAATGAAAAAGATCAAGGGTTGTCTTCAACAAATGGCCACAGTCAATAATACCCTTCCGTTTAAAGCGGTGGTTTGATTCGTCAAATAGTTCGCAAAGTGAGATACAGTGAAATATGATGTTTATTTTCTTTCAAGTACCGAGAAAGTTTCTTGATGCAATACTATTTTCCATTAAGATAATGTATTTTAGCAGTAAAGCAAGGTGGGATATATAGAGAAGCCATGAAATCTGTTTTGTTCTGAAGTCAAAGATGACATCTAAAGCATATAGCTGCCTCCTTATATTGTTAAACTTTACCTTGATACTACAAGTTTAATCGAATGCTGGAATCTAGGATGAAATAAAATCGAAAACCATGCCATTGTAAATTTGTAATATGAGAATGGGATACCAAATAGTAGCTCTAGCAAAACACAATTTGATCACTGAAATTGAGTTGTAATTTTCCTTATTTATTTTCTATTTGAAACTATTTAAGTGGAACTTTACATTATCCTGTTAACCAAAGCAAATCCGTTGATTCAGCCATTTCAATTTTCAAAGAGAATAATTTTTGTTTATTTCAAATATCTGTAGACTTCTGACCGAACATTATGCACGGATCTCCCTACAGGAGCGCTTAGTCAACTGATAAAGAGTTGGGAAAAACTTACCGCAGATATCTCCGAGGTATGCTCAACTAGTCTTTACTGTGTACAACTTCCTTCTGTTTCATTTATTCTACCTATTCCTTATTGTGGTCATACTAAAAATTGATTCCTTGTGAAAGCTCGTAATCGTTAAATAATGATTTGATTTCTTGCAGATTCATGATAAATTGAAAACGTTTCAATCTTCAGTAAGATGTGAAGGTAGAAGGAGTCCACGCAAGAGTTCCAAGGACATATCCAAGTAATATTCTAATTCTAATAAGCGAAGTTGCGATTTCTTGGCAAAGGAGGTTGATTATTCATTGATTATACTGATCTGTTTGATTGAGAACTGAGAGAAACCTATTGCACAAATCGAATGCCAGCTGTTTCCTTAACAGACCAATTGTCTGGGTCCTTTTGTTGGGGTCCCAAAAAGCCTGGATGCCTCACCCACAAGCTTGCTCTTTGGCAGGTCTAAGTGAGATGCTGAGGTTAAGCAAGGAAGGAGAGGGGCCTAGATAGGTTGAACTAATGTTGGACTTAACCTAAACAAGGGAAAGCAGGCCTAGTTATAGAATTGTGAACAAATGAATATCAAATTAAAGATTCTACAAACATTTTAAGTTTAAAAAATGATTAATTAACGGATATGATTGTGATGTACTTCATTCTTCGAGGGCAAAACTCACCTTCATGGAATATAGGAAAGCTTTTAGCTTGTTTCTGGTTGGGTTTTGTGAGCTTGCCTTTCTAGGAGATACTTTTGTTAGTTATGGGAGGACTGGAAAATTTTTGTGGGCTGTTGTATGCTCTCTTTTTGTTGTGGTTGTCAAATCAAGACTCCTTGTCTGATGCCTGTAACAATTCCTTATAATGATGTATGCTGGTTTTTTATGCTTGTTTTCTTAATTGAGGCTAATTATTTTTATTCAGGAGATATGGATCGAAGGTTTCATTAGATGCTGAGAATGAGTCGACAATGTTAAACTTGCAAGCTGTTGCATTTATAGATTGCTTAGTTAGGTAAGGTTTTGTATTCTGTTTCGTTTCATGTTTAGATAGATTGATTGTGGAAAGCATGATGCCAGTGTTTTATAATTTATAGTGAATTTGGGCTTGTTTAGAAAGATTATTTTTCAGTCATGTCTTTTTTTCATTAAAAGTACTTTTGTCCTATCAATTATATTTGGATACAACAATATAAAAATACTGTTTTAGAAATTGTTGGCTCAATAAATGGGTTTGCATGCGTTGTCTGTGTCCCTATCTATTTCTCCTAAGCAAATAAAACTGAAACAGGACAATAGATTGATCAGTTTCTTTCATTATGGTCAGGGGACTATAGGTGTGAGCTCAGCTTTTCTATTTTTGATTGAAATTCAAAGTTCGTCGTCGTAATATTTAAGATAAACTTTAAGGTTAATATGTATAACTCGAGTTGGTGAACTAAATAAGCACCAATACTCTAGCATTAAATTTTATTGTTTGCTTAGAAGATAGCATTAAATTTGATTGAGATGCTGCACTATAAGCACCAGAAGTGATGATCTCTCTCACCCTCGCATTTTCAGAAAACATTATTAGGTTAATAGGTTTATTATCTAGTGTGTCCTCTTTTCTATTCGTTTTTTTACACACAACAGTGCCAAGTAACGTTGATAAAACTCGATCCATTCCCCCCTTCAATTGATATGAATTCTGATGATATGATTTTATATGACAACAAATGTTAATTCAGTTATACAGGTTATGAATGCATCTCTCAAGTCATGTATTGTGCTCTGTGATAATTGAGATCCCTGTGGTTTTGTTTCATCCTAGTGTTATACACAATAATGGACTATGTCGCAGGTCCTAATTGATGTTTATTTTTAGTGAAAACGAATAGCACTCTTTTATTGCTGGTAAGTCTTGTCACTGATTAACCTTTTCGTGGAACAACAGAAATTACATGAGGCCCATCGAATGTGCCTATTCATGAAATTTCCTGCTTCAAGTGGTAAGAGATTAGGGTTTTCCTCCTTGCCCCTTGCCCCAAATTAAAAAAAAAAAAATCAGTATATGGGCCTTTCATATAGAGAGGATGCAGTCGCAACTTATTGTGCTGTCTAACGTTGATTTTAGACACTGCCAGGTCAAAAGCATACTAAATCTTCAGACGATGTGTACTTGAGAAACATTTTATTTATCTTCCAAAGAGTTGATCACCAAAGCTCGACTCTGTCCATGCTCGTGAGTTGAGCTACCATTGGTTTAGATTCCGGTGTTCAAGTCCCTGACTAAATTTCATTTTTGTTGAGGATTTTTTTTATGATGAGTCATGGAGCTACAGATTTCTGTTGTAACTCTTCGGAAATGGGCTTTTTGGTGCATTTTTTTTCATATAAATTATGAATCACTAATAATAAGATTTCATTCCCCTATACATTATATTACTCATGGAGTTACTATAATTCAACCGCATCAACGCATCGCATAAAGTTAATACACCTACCGAAGTCATGTATGATTAAGTTTGTTCCTCTACACTTTTAATTTACTTTTTGCTTATCGTAGGTTTTGATTGGAGATCCAAGAAGAAGAATTCAAGCTGATTTGTTGGATTCACATAAGATTTTAAGGTGCAGTTGCTGTAACAAAACTGGCAATGCCCTATTGCCATCAAGACAGGATTCCTCAATGCTGTAAGTCTATCTAGTAACTTATCAATTTAGTATAGCATACCCGAGCTTGAAAATGAGGTAATCTCCCCCGATTCTAAATATTCAAATGCCCCAACCGAAAAAGTGTATCTTTGTTTTATATTTGACCAACCCTATTATTATTCATATACCATGATCAGTACTTGAGGGTGACATTTATTAACGTGTTTCACCTTACATGTGAATTAATCTTGGCTGTAACAGTAGTATGCCACAACCACAGTGGAGTTTCTAAACTGAAATTTTAGAAAATTGTACAGGTATTCCCTGGCTCAAGAGCACGGAATTCTTATCAATCTTCACGATTGGTTCCAGTCTTTTAGAACAATTCTTCACCAAACAAATAAACGGAAACCAAAGTCAAAGCAGTCACCACAGCCAAAGAAGAGAAAAGATACAGCTGGTTCTGGAGACCAAAATGAAGCGCCAATCCAGTATCCTTTATGTTCCCCATTTTACATTGTTTCTTTCACATAGCGAGATATGATGCTGAGAATGCATTGGTAGGTTATCCCAAAGCATCAGTTGTGAAGTCATTATCTCTCTAATCTTGTGGTGCCATTTATTATTTGCATACACACGCATGCATTTTAACATTTCAAGAATAAAGAAACATCTCCAAAACTACATGACAAGGGGCCATTTTGCATCTAACTCAACTATGATATCTTCATATTTTTTTAATCGTTTTTCAGTTTCCTCCCAATTTTTCATTAGTGGCCGAGGAACAATGTTATTTGCAAAATGAATATGCTAGCTTTCTACAAGCTATTTTCTTGGATAGCATCCCCGAGTTCTTCCAACATTACTTTCTTCCAAATAGAAAATTTTAGTTAGATTTGATTATCATAGTCAACCCTGATAACTAAAGCGGTAGAACTACTGTGTTATGAGTATCTTATTTAACCATGCCTAAAGTTAGCCTTGATTGCCGCCTGTTTATTTTGCTAGTTAATGTGCTATCATATTCAATATTTCTCTAGAATTATGGGATGCATGGCTCATGCGTTTCAGAATATTGCAGTCCCGATGTCTTTTTCTCAATCAGGTCCGAAAATGTTACTCACACTGCAGAACCATAGTATGAAATCTTTGAGGGTGAATATATTTATTTGCAGCAGATTTCTCTCATGAAAATGCTTGAGACAAATCTTAGGCTGAAAACAACCTGCTGTAACGAGTTGCTCGTCTTTAAATGCATCTAAATTGAAGTTCAACTCTGTTATTTGATATTCGTATTGTATTTTGTATAGGCATATTTGCTATTCCATCATTATTGCTGTAATTGCGAAGTATTTTGTTGATGCTGCCATGTTGGTTTCAATCCTTAACCTTGTGTTGCCAGAGCACGCTTTTGCAGAGCAGTTACAGAAATGCAGATCACCGGGCTGCTTAGAATGCCAAGCAAGAGGCGCCCAGATTTTGTACAAAGAGTAGCATTACGTCCCTTGTCATTTCCTAATTCTCTTATTCCAGTGTAATTATAATTTTATTTTCTTAAATTATTTACTTCCTCATACTCCGGTCAGCACTTCATTGATGCATCTCATCCAACACACAGGATTTTGAAGGTAAGGCCAAAAGGAATAACTGTGTTTTATAGGGCCTAGTAGCGTAATATATCTTATAAATCAGTATGAATTTGAATTTAACATTCAAAAATAACATTTTATCAGTAATCTTTTTATGGTTTTATTTTTTAATCTTTACTAATAAGTGTCTTAATTAGATGTAAATTATTTAAGTTTATAAGAATTAAATATATTGAAAAAATTGAAACTCTTACTTTTATCTTCTTAATAATACTTTTTAATTAATATTTTATTTCTAAGTATAAATATATTACTTCATGGTAGATGTAGCATTGATATTTGTGCATGTTTCATTGAGATTATGCAGAAGGCTATTATATATATCTCTATTTAAGTAAGTTGGAATAATCCTTCTCAATATGAGAATGTACGGTAAAACGAATGAATTGATAAGAATCCTTTTAAGAGTTTAAGTTTAATTACCCTAAAAAGGCAGAAAATTGTCAACATTATAGTGAACAAGTCGTACTTCTATTTATCGACAACATCTCTATATTCATTAATATTTAGGGTCGTTTAGTCGAAATTTAAAAAAAATAAAAATAATTTAATGTTTGAATATTTATGTAAAATATTTTTTATTTATTAATTATATTTAGATATAATAATATAAAAATATTTATTGATTTATTTATTAAGTTAAATATTTTTCAAGTAAAAAAATATTTTTAAAAGTGTAAATTGTAGTTTCTAAAATTTTTTTCAGTATTTTTATTTTTATTATTAAAATTTATCAAATATACTAAAAATGACCAACAATTGGTCCTTAAAAAATTTAGTCAAATAATTTAATTCTTAATAAATTTTAATCATCAAAACAATCCTTAACCTTCTATTTTATTAGACAAATTTTGACAAAAGAATTATACAAATTATTCTTTGTTAGTATTAATAAAAGATAGTATCTAAAATTTTAAAATTTTTTCTATTAAGGCTTTATAAAAGATGAATGATATGATGTGTAAACTAATTAGCTTAACAAATGTCTGGTGTCGTGGTGTAGTTGGTTATCACGTCAGTCTAACACACTGAAGGTCTCCGGTTCGAGTCCGGGCGACGCCAACAAAGTCTTTTAATTAAGACACCTAAAAAAATTTTCAAAATTTCTCTAACAAAAAATAAAAGTTTAAATAACGATTTGATGAGTAAAATTTGAAAATTTCTGAGATTGATTTTAAAAGAAAATATCTTTTATTGAAAATTTTTTTTAATAACAACTTAATGAGTTTGTTTGGGTGAATTTATACTAAAGATCTTTTTATAAGTGATTTTTTAAAGAAATAAAGTAATTTTATTTGAATATTTCATATAATTTTTTTATTTAATAATTATGTTTAAGTATAATAATATAAAAATATTTTTAATTTATTATGTTTAATACTTAAATATATCTTTTTTAAAAGTAAAAAATATCCATAAAAAAGATATAAATTGTAACTTGTAAAAAAAATTATTTTTTACTTTTTTAACTTTTTATTTTTACTACTAAAATTTATCAAGTACATTAAAAAAAATATTTTTTCTAACAAGTTAATGGCATCGGAACAAGTTTAATAACAATAAAAAAAATTTAACAACTTAATAACATCTAAACAAACTCTTAATAATCTTTTGACAAAATCTCCAAAAGTGCATTAATCATTGTCTATATAATATACTACTTCCATAATTTTATGATTTTTATTATATATTTTGTTACTTGAATTATTTTAGTATATACAAAGAAATGTAAATTGAAATAATATAATTTATATATATACACAACGAATTTGCATGTGTCAATTAGGAAATCTCATTTAAGAGGATTAAACTCTCAAATATAATTTAGTATTGTTAAAATAAAAATGTGCTGATCCTTCCTTCCCTTGAGAGAAACATGCATTCAATCACCCAAATAATGGCACTCAAGTTTGATTGAAAAACATTTTGAAAGGAATTATATTCAGTTATTCAACTTATAGTCTTTAGGGAAGTAGCTAGATAAATAGTAATAATAATAATAATAATAATAATAATAAACGTAAAATAAGTAAATAACCGGTGAAAAAAAACTAGTGCTATATTTTTAACTTTTTCCCTACATATATAAGAACATGAGATGAGAGTCATGAAACTTATTGCAGTACAGACAACAACGGTATGATGAGATTTGAATACTGTTTATCTGGAAGGTTTCCAAGTCGTTATCTATTTCTCGGTCCAATTTGAAACTACGAATACGAGAACTATTCTAAGTGAAGCTAACCAGATAAAGGAATTAGAAGGAGATACTCACTTTACATTATTATTTATTGTTGTTGTGGGAGAAAGCAAAAGATCCCGACCTGCCGGATTCCATTGTTTTTGCGCCATCAGGTGATCTTGGGAGAAGAGTAAAGCTTGGGGTCCCTCAGAAACCTTGAAATCATCTCTGCCTTCTCAGCAGAAAGGTCTGTGTTCTCCAGAATTTGGTCTTTTGATGCCTTGGCAATAGCTTGAACAGAACCAATAGCTTGACTAAGCTGAATTGAGCGACCAGAATGACAAAATAACTCAAGCTATGCCTATATGCATATGCTTATCATGGTTTCATTTCAAATTTAAGTCAAATATTAGGTGATATAGCTATTGTTAGAGAAAGATACTCCAGAGTTTAAACATCTATATAATCAAGAATCCTGAGCTTTAACACTGTTAGGTTTAGGCATGAAAAATCACGAAAACTAAAATGAGAAGTTGCTTCATAATAAAATGATTTACCCCATTTGCGTCGTGATTGTCAATGCCTGGAATCGAAGTAACCACTTTAAGGTAAAAGTTCATTCCTTGCACCGATTGTTTCTTCTTTATAACCATAATAAAAGTTCATGCATTCAATATTTAAGTTTAATTCTTAAGTAGTCCTGGCAGCTAATTAGTGTATGCACTTCGCACAACTGACCTCAGCTTTCAGTTTCTCTCCAATTTTCTGCTGCTTGTATACTGTAATTATTTTTAATATAAGAAATGTCAATTGGAAAAACACATCAAAGTTGGTATTAAGTTTCAGTTTTTACCTCCAGATGAATTCTACATAGCAAATGATCAATCAGAACAAAATAAAAGCAACGTATTTAACTCACTTCAAGTATGACTGAATAAATGAATCGATTTGCTGTTTAGCTGGGAGTGTGATGATAACATAAAAACGTGCAAATTGTGTTCTCAATTTCTGAACTCTGCATGAGAAGAATTGAATCTAACATAAGACTCGAAAATCTCTTTATGAAATAGATAACAAAGTCCCAACTAAAGACTTGAAAACCAACAGCTCAATTACCTGCTGAAGATCAGAGACACGTTGTTGCAACCCCAGTTAGTCACAAAAACAAATGCTACAGACAAACCCCCACAATTGAAAATGAAGTCCTGTAAATAAGCTTCTCAAAATTAGGGGAGAGTCAGTATTTGAAATAAACATTAAAAGAACACAGAATCTGTAAATTACTGGAGCAATAGGGACAAAGTTAAGGCGAAAAGAATTTGCAGAGAGGAAAGTGGAGATGAAGTTGATAACAGATGGATATTGTTCCCCTTTACATACATTTCTCATCAAACAGACTCCCCCTGTGCCTGCAGTAATACATAATGGCAGACTCATTATATAGTGTCGGATGCAATTTTCTGTGATTAAACATTTAAGCACGAAAAATAAACATAAAAACAAGCATGCGATGCTATAATTGCCTGTATCGAGCTGTAATGACTCAATATAGGGTTAAGACAGTGCATACTTAAGAAGCTAAAACAAATAGATAATGATCGGAATTCAGAAGCATTATAATGTACTTTTAATCTACGGTTGCAGGTTAACAAGCAGCTCTACCAGTACATAAGCATTCTCTTGAAAACGCCATTACCGGTACCTAAAATATTCTCATATGCCATAAATCAATCCATGCTATAGCTAGATTTGTTGCACCATAGTCCATAATTAATTTATGATAATTACGAATTGTTAGTTTTGTATAAGCTACTTAGGCAGTTATAAGGGAAGTTAAACTTGTCACTCTCTTATTCCCTGTGATTCTGTGAATGCAAACCAGTCTGATTATTCGATGAATTGTAGTGAATCAAAACCACTTCAAAAATTGTTTATCGTATTCGAAGTGTGAAAACAGATCGATGAATAAAAGCAATAGATCTCTAAATCACGAAATTCATTTTGATTTTGAAATTTTCTTCTGCCGATACACATGAAGTTGTTCCTACACCGAAATCAGATCAAATCGAAAGAAGAGAAAGAGAATCGCATGAACCTACTCTTCTCATTTCATCTTGTTATTAGTAAATCAAAGCCTCATTACTACTAATTTTACTACTGTATCAGCTAGCATTAGATCGGTTCCATATCCTCGATGTAATAGGATTCGTAATGCTAACAAACGGAATCCAAGCAAAACAAAACACGATTAGTTTTCTCTCGGATCAAACAATCGCTAAGGAAAACCAAAAACTAAGAATATTAAAAAAAAAAGAACTAAATCGATAAGCAGAGCATTCGTATCTGGAAACGAAATTGTGACGGTTAGAGTGTTTTTCAGGTGATTAAGAAAACAAAAGATCGGTACCGGATAACGTGGCATGCGATGGAGCTGAAGTAGTTGAATCACTGAGGTGCATATCCATGAGAACTGAGAACTAAGCATCAGAGAAAGAAGAAGCGATTTGTTAGATGGATCTCGAACTCGAAGCTCGTTCTCTTTCGGTATTGCAGAGCACGAAGAAGGGAAATTAGAAGATGGAACGTGATTCCCGTCTCAGGTACACAAAAATAAGTGTTTCCCGCCACCGTTTTGAACCAAATTAATGAATTTATACTTCCCCAGCCTTTTTTAAAATATTAGATTTTTTCTAGTGAATGGTTCCTTTAGTCGGTCTTATCGGAACCAGAATGGACCGGTCATTTTGACCGAAAAATAAAAAACGGTGGTCTAATTTGCTTTAAATTTATTTGACTAACTCGTATTCTATATATATAAATTAAATATTTATATAAATATATTAAACTAAAAATTTTTTATTAAATATAAAAAAATTTTAATTACTAAAAAAATTATTAATTAATAATTTAATTTTTTTACATAAAAATTAATTTTATTTTAAATTATCATTAAATTATATAATAATATTATATTTTTTTAGTAATTTATAAATAAAATCAGATACAGGTAAATTAAAAACATCTAGAATTAGGGTTGAGATATTTATTATATTCTCAACCCGTAGTTACATACCATTGCCACCCCTACTCCAGCTTACCACATACTTCGCGTGCTTTGCATGTTCATGTGTTTTAGCCATGGTTCAAACACATAATCTCCCATTTGTAACATTCCTTCCATGCCACCAAGTTAAATTGACCGGATATTGGAGAATTAATAGTTTGATCAATTCGGTTTGAATTAGGAGTGTTTATGGGTCGAATAAAATCGGGTTTAATGTAATCTAAATTCGACTCAAAATATATATCAGCGTTTGAGGATATCATACAATTCTCAAAAATAAAATAAATTAAATTAATGAAGCGTCCAAAATTCCATTTTATTTTTCCAAATTTGTTAGTTGAAACACAAATGTGCACATGAAGGCCACTCAAGATAAAAGTCATAAAACTCAAAAACTCACAATTGAAAGAAAATTGGAAGAAAGCATTTTTAAAGGGTATTTGTTATGGGATCTAAGAATTTGGTGTCTAATAATAATAAAAAAATTAAATAGTTAATATTTAATTTAAAATTAAAAAAAATAATCAATTTGAAATATTTAAAATTTAATATAAAAAGTAAATTTGTAACAAATTTAATACTTCACTTGACCAAAATCCAAAATTCCAAATGTCATCGTTGACCAATCTTATATTTAATAGTGTGGCCAGCCATGCTAACTTGCCAAATTTGTTGCTTCCTTTATAAATTTCCTCCCATGGCATTGTAGCCTTTTGTCGTAAGGAGTAAGGACAACTTGCAATATTTATAACGCTTCAAATTAAGAAAATAGAGTTTAAATAAAATCCATATTTTTGTATAATTTGGCACTAATTATTAGAACGAAAAAATAAATTGAAAAACAACACAAAATTAGCTCAAAGTAGCCTATAATTATAAAGGGAATTATTAACAAGTCTCGCACAAAAAAAGAAAGACGTAATAGAAAAAAAATGAGGTTGTTAGGTTCTGCATAAGTACAAGTGTATTTCACTCAAGCACCACTGCAGTTAGTAATTAGTATATTCGTGGTTTGATTTGGATAGAATAATTTTTTAGAGAAAATTCGATCTCATTTCAAGCTGTTTTAGATTGAATTAGATTTGTGTTTTTTAAATAAAAAAATAAATATATATAACAACTTTTAATAATATTTTAAAAAGCTAATAATTACATAATAATAAAAATAAAATTATATGTTAGTTAAAAAAAATTATTTTAAATTTATATAATATTTATTAAATAATAATAATATATAAATAATATAAAAATATAATAAATTGAATATATTATATGTAAAATTTTAAATATAATAATAAAATAATAATATTATAATATATTGTGTCATTTGAATTGAATTTGATCGGTTTGAATTTGATCGGTTTTAACAAGTATGTAAATTCGAATTTCGATCAAATTCATATGATTTGCCAAAAAATAAAATTTAATTAAATTTAAATTAGTGCGATTTTAATCAATTTTTAATTTAAATTAAATAGAATGAAATATGTAATTTACATTGGTTTGAATTTAAAAGTTTCTAACTGCAGTTGGATTGTATTACACCAAAAAACAAGATAGAAGAATAAGAGAGGAATTTTTTATAGGAAAATATTTAGTAACTAAAAGAAGTTAGTCAAAAACACTCAAAATTTATCTTATTTAGTATTTATTAATTGTTATAATAATTAATGATTTAAGTAGATTTTGCTTCACAAGTAATTTTTTGTCCACGGTATTTCTAACCCGTCGCTAGGGCTGGAAGTGAGTCGAGTTGAGTCGAGCTAGACCAAGCTCAAATTCGGCTCACCAAAATTGAGCTTGGCTCACGGCTCGACTCATTAACAATCGAGCATATTTCTTAAGTTCAAGCTCGACTCACCAAAAGCTCACGAGCTGGCTCAAATAATAGAAACATAAATACATAATCTATAATTTTATATCAATAAATTATAACTTATATATTTTAAAAAATATTTGAAAAGAGCAATTTTATATATTATTTATCTATCAATAAATATAAATTTTTTATTTATGTCCTACATCAAAATTATATGTAATAAATAAATATAAAATTTTAAATAATTAATATCATTAATATATATAATTATATATTACTATTTCATATGTATATATATAATATTAAAAGTATAGACTAGATGCATATAGGATATGTGTATTAATTATATATATAATCGAGTCAGCTCACGAGCTAATGAGCTGAGCTTATCCAAGTTCAAGCTCGGTTCATTTAATTTATGAGCTCAATTCCAAGCTCAAGCTTGGCTCACCAGCTCACAAGCTTAGCTTATCGAGCTATTAATGAGTCGAGCTCAAACTGGCTCATGAGCTGGCTTGACTCACTTCCAACCCTACCCGTCGCAGATCGAAGTTCTATATAAGAATTTCATGTTTACTAATGAGTTATTGCATGCACAAGGTCGAATTCGAACTCCTGACATTTATTTAAGTAGATTAATTAGCTAACTACTAAACCAACCAAACTTAATTTACTTCGGATATTATTACATTTTAAACTTTAGGGTAAATTATAAGAATAATTTTTTATAGAAAAATAATGAGAATTAATTTTTTATTTTTGGTGACTAAATTAATTTTTAATTAATGATAAGTTAATATTGTATTCTCTTTTAAATTTATCTTGCTCTTTTTACCGTAACAATTTAAATTGTTAATTTTTGTTCATCCACTATTTTATTAAAATTGTTGGTTAAAAGAATAGTTCCAAACAAAAAATATACTTTATATAAAAAAATTAATACGCTAATAATAATAATACTAATTACATTAACAATAACAGGATGGATTTCATGTCCTTTTCATCTCATCACATTATTAATTTATTATCATTTAGCTAAAAAACAAACATTACTAATAACACAAAAAAAATCTGTTAAAAACTGACACGGCATTATTTGTGGTGGGACCGTATTATATGTTATGCATCATGTCTCCCTTGGAAAAATGTATGTGTTGCAATGTATAAATTGATATTGATAACTAAATAGCATTGAATTGATATTAGTAGTAGTCCTCTTTCCCAATGTCCTCTCCTTTCTTTATTTCTTCCTTTTTTTAGTTCTTTCATATCCTCCAACATTAGTACATGATCCGATTCTCTTGTACCATAATAGTATCTTCTGCACCATTGTTTCCATTTGTCAGTTTATATGATCTTTTTTTATTAAAACCTTTTACTCTTTTGCTGCTAGCTTCTTTTGTTTGTTTTCTCCTTCTTTGGCAATACCTAGCTAGCTATCTGGTCCTATACTCCTATATATATATATATATATATATATATATATATATATATATATGGTAATTAATATATACACATTGTATATAATTATATATTACTAACATGCTTATTAATACAAAGCTAATATGTTATATATATAATTAAGTTGACTACAATTAATAACTTAAACATAACATAATATAGTATTATCAAAGCAAAACAAAACAAAACCAGCAAACTATAATAATAGTAGCATCATAATAAGTCATATATAACACACAACCCAATATAGACAATAAACTAGCTTAGGGCATCATCATGGTGAATAGCTGCTACCAATGTGGTTCCGGTGAATTAGAACATTGAAGGTTGGTATGGTAGTGGAGCTACCATTAGAATTGTTGTTGTAAAGAAGCTCAAAGACACAAACATCATCCTTTTGTAACTTGTTTCCTTGGCTAAACTTGGCCCAACCCTTTTGCAATTTGTACTTCTTGTAAGGGACTCCATCTCCACTCCAAGTCTTAAACATCACTTTCCATGCCCTCCCATCCTCCACTCTTAGTAGGTACCCTCCTTCCTTCATGTACTTCCTTGCAAAATTAGATGGTATGGCCTAAATTATTATTATTCCCAACCAAAAAAAAAAAAAAATTAATAGTGATATGTTAGTATGGCAGTAGTATATATACTTTAAAAAATATTAATTTCAATGTATTAATAGTGTTAAGAGTTACAATTTCATAATTGATTTTTTTTAATAATGTGACTATATTATTAATTATCTTAATTACTTACCATGCATCTTCCTCCATTGATATATGAATCCCTCATGACAACTTCAAAATTGGGGTTGCCATCTTGTCTCTCTTGTCTGTCTCTACTCTTTATAGCATCAGCAATACTCTTATTTTTCTCTACATATTAGTAGATTAGTGAAAGGGCATTGGTAATAAAAATTAAAATATAAACTTAAATATATGCTTTTATTTATATTGCATTAAAAATATATGATTTTTTATTTTGATATAATTTGGTCTATAAATATTTAAAAAATTTATTTTAAATCATGTCAATATTTAACTAAACAAACTAAGAACAAAAATGAAAAAACATATATTTTAAAAAGATTAAAAATTTTTAAAACCATAAAATATAAAATAAAATTATAGTTTGACATAAAAGATATGAATTGAAAATCATATATAATATTAGTAATATACCTTTGAATTGATATTGATCATAGTGAACCTTCATAACATCATCATCACCATCACCATCACCATCATCATCAAAATCAAAATCATCATCATCATAATCAGCATAATTGAGTTCAGGGGAAGGGTAATCAATTTCAAGAGTAGTGTTATCAAATATTTGAACCCTAAAATATGAAGCATCAGGACAATATTTGAACAACAAAAGGTGGCCATGGGAGACAGAGTAGTGCTCAAGAAACTCTTTCCATTCCTTCCCAATAAACCAAATGGAACCATTAATATTGGTCCAATGCACTTTCTTTTGGTTGCCATTTACAACTTTCAGAATCACCGGATTTGGGAGTTTCAATCCACATTTGTTTGTGAATTCCGTTGGAAGCTTCTGTCAATTATTGAAGAACAACATAATTAACCATTCTTAATTATTGATAATATATATTTCTATAAATTGAATTTGTTTGTTCCAAAACAAATTACATAGAGTTTATAGCTAGGAGTTAATTGTTAAAGATATTTACTTCACATGATTATTGAATTCAATTTAATGGTGTAGTAACTAGTAATTAATAATTAATGATAAGTAACTAATATTTATATCGGATAAATGTTAAATCATGAAAATTCTCAATCTTGAGAATGAAAAATGTTTAGAGGGACAAGCAAATTTTTTTTGGGATAATTAATAATTAATAATTAAATAACTACTCATATTTATATTGGATAAATGTTAAACATGGAAAACTTAAATTATTAACTTTTTTTCAAAGAAACAACTTTAAGCACAGTCATAATAAAATTCCCTTAGCTTTTTCTTATAAGCAATAAGTTTATCACTTTTTTTTTTACTCTATTCGTTCAAATTAAATGTCATTGAATATATATCATAATAACAAAAAATCTTTGAAGATAAGCATAAATAATGCACCATATATTTATTAAATAGTAAGTAGTAATAGTTCACAATTTTTTCTTAAAAGTTTAGCATGAACGACTATAAAAAGGAAAAAAAGAAAGAAGAGAAAGTTGAATTGAATTTGGTTATAAAAAAAATAGGTAAAGAAAAAATGAGTAACTAACAAGAGATATATTATATATGATAATAATATAATTAAATAAAAGAAATTATAAGAACTTACAATCTTCTCATCTCGAATATGCCAACGACAAATGATCTTGAAGAAACTAACAACACTATTAGTGGGTTCCCCTTGTTGATTAAAAGCCATAGATGAAAATTGAATCTATATAGATATAACACACTTTTTAGTTTTTACTAAATAAATAAAATGCAACAGTAATAAAAATCAGTGAACATATAATTAATTAGTTCTTGAATATTATATATTTTGACAAAGAAACAAACAAAAAAATATATTTGAGTCTTGTAACATAGTAACCCATTTTTTACTATTAGTTAGATGTACATGTGTTTTGTTTCTTTTCTAATTTCATGAAAATCCCAGCAACAAGTACACAAAAGCCATTTCTTCTCTGTCTAAAATAAAGGGAAAAAATAGAGAGTGAATAAAAACACAACTAGGTATAAAATGTATATTTTCTATTTTTCTTTTTTTTTTAAGATTATATTAAGATTAGAGCATACCTCAAGTTGGAGAGAGAATGAAGATGGAAGAGAGAGAGAGCTAGGTAGTAGTGAGAAGCAAGTAATGTAATAGTGTAAAGTCTTTATATAAGATATCAATGCAAATATTCATAGTCTTTATTGTAAAGTTCTGTAGAAAGAAAGAAATGAGAATAAATAAATAAAAGACCAAAAAAGACAACAGATTCTGTACTAAAAAATCAAGGAAGAAAATTATTAAAGAAGGGAGAAAGCTTCACTCCTTTGTTGTGACTTGTGAGGTTGTCACTTTCTCATTCAATTGGTTACTTTGGAAACTTGACAGCCAAATGCCAAACACCACCTGCATTTTATTTTACTTTTTACGGTAAAAAATATTGTTTATTAATTATAATAGGTGGGAACTGAAATGTGAGAAAATCAAAATCAAAATCAATTTTTAAATTGTTAAAAAAATTTTAGAATAATTATGAAATTAAGTTGTTAATGTCTACTCACACATACATTTCACACACACACATATATATATATATATATATATATATATGAAAGATTTGACTAATACTTATGGTCAACAATATACAATTTCTATTATCCAATTTGTATACAATTTGTATTATCATATTAATGGTGTTTTTTTGAAAATATAAATAGGTGGTTTAATTGGCTTAGTTTGATATGATGATAAAAGTTAAAATTAAATGTAGTAAGTTTTGAGAAAAAATTGTTATTTTTTTATGTGTTGTATTTGTATATTTATTTTGTATGCTAAATCGTTTGCCACTCTTTTAGTTAAAAAAATATTAATTTTATATATTTGATACTTTTTTTTATATTTTAGATTGAATATTTGTACTATATAATTTAATATTTTAGATGTATGTTAAGATTTGATTTTGGCAAGAGTATAATAAATTATTATTTTGTATTTCTGTGTCAGAAATTTAGTTAGGATAAAGTGATTATCCAATAGTATATTTTTTTTAATAAAATATTTGATATTTATTTGTGTCAATTGTATAAATTTTTTGGTTTTATTCGCAAATTCCGTTTTCTAACATGAAAGAGATTTTAACAAATATTCATATAAATAAATAAGGGACGAAAAAAGTCTTAGTAAAAATTAATAAGCTGGTTGTATATGATATGTATAATCTTGTGAGTTTAAATCAAATCTCAAAGATAATAAGAGATAGATCAAACAACCCATTTTATTTTCCATGATATGATATGATATAATATCTTGTGCTCTAATTAATAATTATTAAGCGAAGGTTAACCTAAACTTAGTGCAACTTAGCTAGATTTAGATAGTGAGGGAAAAAAGAGTAGTACTGTTAGTACTCAGTAGTTACATTGTACAGTGTCCACAGACACCGATCATAAAAGCCAAGTATTTAATTTCAGAATGAGACAGAACTATTAATTTATTTGAATAATTGATTAATTTCTCAACAAACTCATCACACTAGTTGGCTCGTCTTCTTTTTTGTTTTGAATACATAGCATGCATGTAGTGTGTTATTTAGGGTGGTTACAGGTGCAGAGTAGTACAATAATAACATTATATACACCAACAAAGAAAAAGGAAAAATTCAAAGATTGAAAAAAAACAAGATAACCCTAAAATGGAAAGGGCACAGAAGATCAGATAAGATAGTACAACAGAATCGGATCTCATGTAAATTTTTGTTTATTAATTAATTGATTTTATAGTATTTATTTATTTATATTATGCATGAAATATATAACCAACCTTCTATTACCAGAATTTTATATATACTTCAGAATGCTAAGTAGTTATAAAGCAAAAAAAGAATGAGAGAAAATTAAAGCAAAGAGAAAAGAAGATTTGGATCTTCTTCTTCATCTTGTGGATCTTCTTATTCTTCTTCTTCTTCAATCTAGCTTCTTTTACTTCTTCTTTTTAACTACTCACAATGCCTTTACATGAAAGAGGTTTCTTTAAAGTTCTTGTTCAAAGCTTTAAGCATGAGTTGGTAAGTTTTTTTTTTCTTTCTTTTCATAATATATAGATAATATTAATTAGTTATTATTTACATGCTTGCTTTGTTTACAGAAAATTCCTAAACTTTTTGTGAAAGAATATTGGAGAGGAGTATCAAATCCTATAGTGTTAAAGCTACCAAACACTCTTAAACAAAGAGTATATTGGATTCAAAAGAATGAAGGTGAAATTTGGTTGGAAGAAGGTTGGGAACAAGTTGTGAAGGATTTTGGCTTAGAATATTCACAGTTTTTGACTTTTGATTATAAAGGATGGTCTTGCTTTGAAGTCAAAATATATCCTATGAAGGATTCTGAGATAATGCCTCCTCATCATCAAATATGTTTCTTTCAGATTCTTGCTCACAACAAGTTTTACCAAAAGCTGGTAATTTCTATTCTTTTTTTTATTTAAATATTGTTAATGTTAATTGCACTTTTATAAGCTTGAATATTATGTTGATTTAATTATAATTGTTGTTATTATGTGCAAATTCATGTTTTAAAATTTCTTAAACATGATACTTTAAACATTCTGAAGTTACATATGCATAACTGATAAGAAATAGATTCCAATTAATTATCTCCTATGTATGTGAATGGTTACATATATAGTTATTAACTATGTTTATTTTTATTTTATTGTTATAGATGATTCCTAAATGTGCAAATGAATATTGGAAAAGAATGTCAAACCCTATAAAGTTGGTATTACCTTGTGGTAGTGTTGAGAGGAAAGTGATGTGGACCAAAAGAGGAGAAAATATTTGGTTGGAACAAGGTTGGGAAAAGGTTGTGGAGTTGTGTGGTTTGAGTTATGAGTGGTTGTTGACTTTTGACTACAATGGAAGGTCTAGTTTTGAAGTCAAAGTATATGATACCACTGGTTTAAGGGTAGCATATTATAATTTTGATGAGTATGATGTTGAGAATAACAAAGATGTTGATGAAACTGAGAGTGATGATGATGATGATGATGATGATGATGATGATGATGATGATGATAATGATGATGATGATGATGATGATGAGGATGGTGATGATGATTTTGCTGAAGATTATTGTGATGAAGAATATCATCATTATGAGTTTGTTCAAGAACACTTCAAGAGAAAGAAGATCAACACAGGTAAAATATAATAAGAGCTAGTTCATAACTTAAAAAGAAATTATTATCTTAATCTTTTACTTTAATACTCATGATCAAAGCAAAACTTAAGTGACTCTTTTGTGATTATCTATATAATAATGTTTTGGTATTTGATTATATTGTATGGTTCAAATATAAAATTGGATCAAGCTTTCACTTTTTTTCACCATATTATTTATCATTTTTAATTAGTATATGTCTTTTCCATATTAATCTATTTTGATCATTGAAGTTAATGGGAGCAATAGGAATCCCAGTTTCAAGATTCGAATTCAAGAATCATATGTTGAGTCAAGATGCGTGGTAAGTAGTTTATGGATTGTTGTTTTGTGTTATGTTGTCTTTCACTCATTTGAAACAAACCACATTAATCATTGGAAAACATGTAACGTTTTTGTAGGCAATACCAGCAACGTTTGCAAGGAAGCATTTGGAGGAAGGACCGATTCGTATGATTGTGGGTAACAGAGCTTGGACTGTGTGCTACAAAACTTGGAGAGGAAGGGCCAGATATCGCAAACACAAATTGCAAAGTGGGTGGCTCAGATTTAGAAGAGAGAACAATTTAGAGGTTGGTGATGTTTGTGTCTTTGAGTTAATTAGCAAATTTCCTCAGACAATGATCGTGAGAGTGCAGAGTGGATGATCTTTTTATTTACGGATTTACCCTTTTTTTGTTATGTATTTGGTGCTTGTGTGTGTGGTGGCTTTAGTGATGGTTTAGTTTGTAAATTGACAATTCAATCAAGTGGGTAATTCTAGTTTTTTTCCTTAGTTATTAAGAAAAGTGGCTAGTTAACTACTCAAATTTCTGTATTTTGTTGTTGTTTTTGTTTGTTTACAATTTGTACTCTTAGCTACTACTTTGCTAGCTTCTAGTTAATTATTAACTTCACACTACTTTTTTAATGCAAAATTTCTTTTTACGGCATCAATAGAATTTGTTATAGTCTATTATCTTTCATTTAACAAGTGTTCTTGTTCAAATCTGATAAATGTATGGACTAATGCAGAAGGAGATCGGAAAAGATTTCACATTTTTATAGTTGGGTCGGGAGAAAAAAAGGGGAAGAAAAATACAACCAAAATGGACCCATTTGGCAAATATAATCAAGAGAAAATTAATCATCAATAATAGCAACAGAAGAATATAGTTTTTGTACAATTAGAAGAAGAAGATTGATACGTAGCCAAAAACTGATAAAGAAAATTCAATAGGACAGTAGTATAAATTTTACATTCGTTGTGTGCATGTGCATGTGCATAAGGGAGAAAATATGGCTATAAGTTCAAGTTTCGATGTAATGTACATGTAGCAAAAGGTTCCATTGTTCTGATTGAATCCCAGTTGGTTAAGTACTTTTCTGTAAAAATAAAAGAAAAATATGTCGTTTCCCACAGAGAGTGAATAACAGAAGCTGTATTTGCGGAAGAAATGAGCAATGATTATTTGATGAAAAAGTAAAAAGTTAGGACAATGGAAGTGAATAGCATCTTGGAGAAAGCAAATTAAAGTAGTGTTCATAGGTACTAATTGACATTACACATTCAATCAATATCGTATTTTAATATTAGACTCAGAAGCTGAAGGAGATTGCTTGTGCCGAAGGTGGGACTGTCTTAGTTGTCGACAGCAGTAGGCCGTAACGACTGGAGGGGATTCAGAGACTATAATGCTGCCGCACACACTCACCAATTCTGGCAGGTTCAATAAATACAAGTACTTGAATGAGTTGGGGAACGTAATTGTGTGATCAGGATCATCCTCGCTCATCCCCGTTGCAAATACCTCTTTCATTAACTTACAACTACTCACGTCTATACCCTCTAGTTTTGGGAATTTCGCAAGTGCCGCAGCTCCCATCAACCTTTCTATCGTATCACAATACGAGATCTTCAATTGACTCAAGTTGGGCAAACCTATGAATTCGTCTTCTTCACTCCAGATGGCGTCTAGTCTTTCCAATCTATATAGATCCAAAGATTGAAGGTTTTGGAGATGTTGGCAGAAGGAACAGCGACCAGACATACAGCACAATCTCTCCAATTTTGGGAAATCTCTCACTTGTATCTCCCTCAGTGATGAAGGAGCTTTGAATGAAAAAGCTCCACATAAGTCTCCGCTCCACTGTTTATTATTTCTTATAACCAATTGGTCAAGGTCACTTGGCAGCAAAAGTTCATATCCTTCGAAATCCTGGACAATTATGAGCTTCCTTTTCCTCCCAGTAAAGTCATGTTCCCAAAACACATCCGGATATCGGAAACCGATTTGATAATATTCGAGTCCACCATCTCTGTTGAGGATATTTTCCACAAAATCAGCCAAGTTCTTAGCTACCTGAAAAGAGCCTACAAAACATTTCAACCTACTCATCATGCCATGCAATATTTCTACTTCTCCTGTTATAGATGTTTGCCCGAGATTAAGGTATTGCACGTTAGTCAAACCACATATCACAGACCATTCTACACACACGAGTTTCATATTATAAGATAGATCAAGCCATCTCAACTTGGTCAGTACCTCCAATCCATCAGGTGCTTCCTTAATTGATGTCCCTGAAATAACCAATCTTGAAAGCTCCTGCAGGTTTCCCAATGGAGGCACAGATTCCAATGCGTCACAGCCTTTGAGCAGCAATGATTTAAGGCACCTCAAACTAGACAATGAATTCGGCAAGGATGTTAACTTTTTATTGTGGGATAAATCAAGTAGAGTTAGAGCTTTAATGCGGTAGAAAAAACAATCTGGAATACATCTAATCATATTTTTACTAAAGTTCAAGGTGGACAACTGCGGACACTCTGGTGATGTGCCTTCTGGAATTTCTTCTATACGATTGTCCATCAATGAAACTTTCTCCAAAAGTGGTGCCCACTCCTGCATCTCAGGGATATTATCTAACCTTTTCCCACATCTCAGCATGAACCTTCCCTTCATAATATGACTTGCCATCTCCCTCAATAAGCCATGCATACACCAACCAGGATCCAACCAATCTATCAATGAATGGCTCTCGAGTTTAGCTAATATTGCTTTCCCCTGAACCAGTATTTTTTCCAAACTACTTGTTGATTGTATTAACCCTTCATCAACGAGATTCATAATAAACACCTCATCTGAAACCTTACTGTATAATGCATGTTGCAAGAAACCATTTTGAATAGTCTTGTCTTGCAGGTGGTCATAGCTTCGTTTTAATACCTTTATAACCTTTTCTTCCATGTCTTCTCCCATTGATGAATCTTCAAGTTTGTTCTGTGTATATCTCCAGATATTACTGTCATCATTTACCCCTTTCATCAATCTTGCCATCACCTTGATTCCAAGTGGCAAGCCCCCAAACATCTCTACAACAGATTGTGCAGTATTTTCCACTTCACTGGAAAGGTTTGCAGGCCTTCCATCACATCCAAGGTTTAGCAAAAATAACTCCCAATCCGTGTATTGGAGTAAAGGTTTCATTTCTATTACATTATCTGTCGGGCAATCCATTTGTCTGAACACATGCTTTAGACGACTTGTTAAAATCAATTTGATCCCATTTATTCTAAGCGGAATTCCCACCTTCTGCAAATCAATATAATTCCAAACATCGTCCAAGATAAGCACTGATCTATCTATCTTCTCCAATGCAGATGACAGGATTTCTGCCCTGTCAATTATCTCATCATCATCATCAAGCTTTTCACCTATCCTTTTGGCAAGAGAGTTTTGCAATTTAAGAATGCTAAAATCCTGGGATACTGTGACCCAAAACACATCCTCAAAATTAAAACTCTTGTTCCTTCTTATTTGATTCCTGAAGTAAGTTACTAGCCACGTTTTTCCCACTCCTCCCATTCCACGTACACCGATCAAGAAGACATTGTTATTCCTTAGAAATTCTCGCATCTTTGCGAAATATACGTGCATAGGATCCTCATCATAGTGAAAAGGTATCTCATCCTCCAGCCAGTTAAATCTGCAAAGTAAATCATCTGTTTTCATTTGAAGGTCTTGCAAAGCATCCCGAGGGAACGAGTCAAATATTTCATGAGCTTCTTTTTTAAAGTCTGCCGCTTTCTTTAACCAATCATCGACTTCTTCCCTTTTATGCTTCTTGCCACAATACTCCAGCCACTGCAGTTCTTCTTTAACTTCTTCTTCCCAGCCGGTTAATTCATCAACCAATTCACGTAGTTTTTCAATGTTAGTTTCAAAATCACTGTTATCACTTTCCAGAACCTCATCTGAATCTGACAAACCTGTTTATTTGAAAAATAATAATTGAAGGGAGCAAACACGTGATGATTATTATAAGTTCTTGGTAGCCAGAACAAGGGAGGTAGCGTACCTTCCACCATATTGCTGGGTCCAGCCACATCATTTTGATCTATTGGACCGTCAAAGCAAGCAGATATCGTATTAGGATGACCTTCAGCCTCTTCATGGTAGGGATTATCCACAAGTTCAAAACCTTGTTTAAGCAATACCAAATCACTTACCAACTTAAATTAGCTTACGTTCATAGTCGACAATTATTTGGAAACATATTTCTTTTTAGGACAAATATATCAAAACACACGGAGGATTTTACTACTAGTATTTGTATTTTAGTTAATAATAAAGGGTAATCTATCAAAATTGTCCTGTTTTTTCAACGCAGACAAAAATACTTTACTGTTGTTAACGAAAAAAATATTCTTAACGTATTTTAAAATATGACAAAAATATTTAATATTAAAATAAAAATATTTTAAAAATTAAAAATTTTGATATAATTTTTTATAAGTATAATTAAACAAATGAGATAATTTTATTCTTAATAAATAAAAAAATCTAAGGGTCGAATTTTTTAAATAATTATTTAAATATTTTTATAAAATTTTGAATTAAATGAATATGCAATTTGTAAAGTACAAAAATTATTTGTAGCTTATACAAAAAAAATTATTATTGTTGGTTCGTTTGTCGTATTTTATAACATTTTGTTGGATTTTTTTTTGTCGAGATTGTTTTTGTCGCGTATCCAAAAATCAGCATATCCAAAATTCGAGAGTGTAGTTTCAGTTTCAGTAGTTTAACCCGCAATAAATGTAAAAATGAACTCTAGGAGAATCTATTTTGCCTTAAAAAGTGGACTTACTAAGTCTTTATTATGACATAAGCACATGTGTAATACACAAGAAGCAATCATAATGATACAGAATATTTGTGTACCTGGTTCTGGTAATGAATCCAATCGATTTGGATCTTCCAATTGATTACTTGAAGCAGCCAACACACCATTGTTTAAACCGAATTCATTTGGAGCTTCCACTTGATTACTTGAACCAGGCAACATAGAATTGTTTACTCCTTCATTAGCAAGTAGATCGTGACGACGAGGGCATAAAGTGATATTCCCCTTCCCTTTTGTATTTCCCAGATGCTCATTAATTCTTGTAGCGCCTCCTGCATATATCTTGCCACAGCGATTGCACAACCATTTTCTCTCTCTCTCACTCTCTCCTATTATAGTAACTTCATTCCAGATGGGATTTTTCGGTCTACCCATAATCAATTTTCCTAAACCAAACAAACAATTCAACTTTAAAAGTTCGTCAAAATGCTATGCTATGCTTGCTAGTTTCAATTTTACCAGAGATCTATGATATACGATAAACAAAGAGAACAATCACATACATACCCTTGACACTGCAGAAACCCTTTTCGGAGATCAGAACCGAGTCTTGCTTTGTGACTTGTGAGTAAAGTAGAGGAAGTTCTCTTGTATTTTAATTTTTAATTTGTAAATGGCCGAGACCAAGACTTTGCAGTAACGTGAAATTTGCGCAAATGCAAAAAAATCCAAATTATTGTAAAATAATAAATAAAAAAAGGTATAATACGAAAAATATAAAACGCTGGTATAATACGAAAAATATAAAACGCTGGTATTAATATCCTTAAGGAGATCACTTCGATAGAGACACTAAAAATATTTTTTTTAAGATGTTTATATGTGTCATAATATTATTGGATATCTTTATTAACTGATTAATAATTTATTTTTTAATAAATTAGAACAAAATCAGTTTATTATAGCAACAATAATAAATCCAATTATTCGTACTATAATTATTAGACCCGATTTGATCATGTACACAATCTAAACTGAATCATATTTAAATTTTTTGATAAAAAGATAAATATATTCCTGATTTTTGTTTTAAAAAAACAAAAAAAACATGATTTAGTGAGTTATATAAATTGGTCGGTTCGACCGGATCTGATAACAATTAAATTTATTGTTCTTGTTGTAAAAAAATCGATTTTATTTTAATTTGTTAAAAAATTAAAAAATAACCGATTTATTAATACGTCCAATAATAATACGGCACATAAGTGTCTTTAAAAAAAACCTTTTATACGTCTTTATGAGAGCATCTCCCTATCTTTAAATATGTGTAATTTATTATAGTTAAAATTTTATATCATATTAAATCTTTTAAAATTACCTCATGTTTATTATTCTTTATTTATTATTTTTTAAAATTGAGAATTATAATCTCAATTAAGATTCACAAAAATTTCTCCTCCAGCAATAATATATTCTAAAACACGTTTTCAAAATAAAGTGAGAAGAATAAATTGAATTCATCAAATTTGCATTGTACTTATCATATATTACAAATGTTAATTGATCCTCTAATTTCCAGGTAGTTTCGAAACGGTTGCCAAAAATTTTGAGCGGACTTTTCTTTTTGTTTTCGTGAATCATATTTAATCAAATTTTAAATTGATACCAATACAATATAAAGACATGCATTATTAATAAAATAATGCCATGCACAACTTAGAATAGGTTTGGATTATAGATAGACTCTGTAATTATACCATCCAAAATTCCAAATTGCATCTATTTGAATTTATTTTGTTTGATATCCACTTTTTTTCAAAATATATTAACCAGTAACACATTCCAATTTCAAAGAGATACAAACATGGAAAATGAGTTTTTTTCAGTTTTTTTTTGGGCTTCTTAATTTGGCCCAAAGGCAGAAAGAATTACCATTGAAATTCAAAAACAAGTAGATTCATCTTTTCTCCTTTATTCTTATTCTCATGATAAGTAAACAAAACGATTCAATACCAAAAAAAAAAGAGTAAACAAACGAATGATTAATTTCGTTTTGGAATATGTTTTTTTTTTTTTTTTACGTTTGTAAGAAATAAGAATAAGATCATAAACTAGGGAATGAAATATGAACACGCGTTGAAGGTGACATACAACATTCAAAGAACATGCTATGTTGAAAATAGGAAATTAGCTGTGATACCTTTGAGGAAATGATTTTAACAACCTTATTATGGTAGTTGAGCACACATTGACAAGATAATTGATGAACATTGAGGAATGAATGGGTAGGAAAGGAAAATAAGCTTTACATCAAGAGAGGTGATAATAAAAATTCTATAACCTATATAATCATTTGAACTAGTTTTTCCAAATTCCATAGCAAAAGGGTAATGATTGGTACGAAAGCATCGCATATATTCATAATCTTCAAGCTTTTACTTTTTTTTTTTTTTTTTTGAAACATAGAAAAACACAACACATTAGAGTGGAGCAAACACACAACCATAAAACCAAAACCATAAAACAGAAAACATAAAACAAGAAACATTCAGACCGAGAACCCAAATCCTGGCCCCGCCAACTATGCTACCCATCACCTCAAGAATCACATCCAGTCCACTCGTTGTAACTTATCACTGTCCTTGTATGAATAAAGTCCATACTGGCAATGTTATTATTAAATATTCTGGCATTACGTCCAATCAGATGTTCCAGATCACTGCAAAGAACGCTGTCATCCACACTTTCTGCCCTTGCCTTCTGTTGTGCATGCCAATCCAACTTCCGAACAGTTCTTTCATGTTCCCAGGAATAACCCACTCTCGACCAAAGAATCGCAACCAAGAGCACCGCACTTGCTAAGTTACCTCACACGTAATAAATAAATGCTCAACTGTTTCTATCCCTTTGCGACACAGGACACAGATATTATCACTATGAATATCAACTCCCAATCTAGTCAACCTCTCCTTGGTATTAATTCTACCAACTAGCACAAACCAACCAAAAAGCTCAATTTTAGGGGGTACCAGGCCTCTCCATAGAGCACTTGTGAAGCTATAGCTTGTGATCTCATTTCGACAGCGTCTCCGTTTGGATTACCTACATGAAGAATTTCGTGGAAAAGACTCATGTATTATCAAACTTCCACACCACACTATCCTCGTTCTCAGATGACAGCTTTACTGGCCTTAGTCGCTCATGCAGTTGATGGACAAATTCAAGCTCCCATTGGAACAGCTCCCTCCTCCATTGAAAATTTTATATCCAATCTAAGCCATCCCAAAACCCACAGTCCCCAATTACAGATCCTTGTTGGCTTGAAATAGAGAAGAGTCGTGAAAAATTCCCTCTCAGAGGATCACCTTGAACCCAATTATCTTCCCAAAACCGGGTTTTCCTACCATTGCCGACCTCCATCGCCAGACCACTCACCAGTTTATCTCGCACCCTTTGCTCTTTGATATTGAGCTGGCAAATGTCCTTCCAAGACCCCCCTTTGACCTGTAGAGACTGAGTTACTAGCGATATATTAGGGGACAGCTTGTTGCACGAACAGATAATCTTTTTCCACAACGGACATTCCTCATTTGAAAACCTCCACCACCACTTAAATAAAAGTGCTGAGTTTCTAAGCATTGCATCTCCCACCTCCAAGCCCCCAACCTTTTTCGGCGCCTGGACCAACTCCCACTTGACCAACGGTATGCTATAGGTTCTGTCCTCCTTATACCACATAAAATTCCTTTGTAAGGCAATTAGTTTATCCGCTACCGCCCGTGATATCTTATACAAGTTTAGGTAATAAATGGGCAAACTATTTAGTATCGATTTGATGAGTACAAGCTTACCAATTTTATTCAAAACATTCGTTTTCCATAAATTGAACTTCTGTTCCACCTTATCTATGATTGGTTTCCACGTCTTTACCACTCGCAGATTAACTTCTAAGAAAATTCCAAGGTATAAGCAACTCCTTCTTTTGGCATCCCAGTAGATAATAGATAGAAAGAGATTTCAATACTTATGTTTAAGAACATATAAGTAGTAATTGATAGAATTGAGAAAAGCTTATAAATACAACATTCAACATGAGAGTAACAAATATATTAAATAAGAACTTCTATCAAGTGATAAATATTACACGGTATATATAGAACTAGCATAAAAATAATAAAAATATTATTTGCACATAATGTATTTTTATAAATTATATATATAATTTAATTTATTTTTATATATTTTATATTTTAATATATATTTTACATTTGAAGTTAATTTTAGTACGTATAGCATGATTGTAAAAATAAATAGTATTTATTAAGAGAGATAATTTTATTAAAAATATGCTTTACTTTTGTGGTAATTAACATGTTTTAAGTTATGCCTAGATATATATAGAAGAACTCTATGCAAACATAAAATAAAAATGTTTTGTTTTCCAAAGAAAACCAATAGAAAGAAGCTGCATCTGTCAATTCTTTTATTAGACACCCAAAAAAAAATATATACCATATTCTCATGTCTTACAAAGAATTAAGATTAATGTATCTGCATAATTTTTATCGGTGTTCATATATTAAAAATAAATTAAATACCACATATATTTATATATGATAAATAACTTAGTATTATTTTTTATATATACAATCTCAATATTATAATAAATTTTTTATTTATTATGTTTAAAAGATAACAATAATTTTAAATTTATAAAAAAATGATAAAAAATATTTTAAACATTAATTTGATTTGTGTTCTTTAATTTTAAGAGAGAAAATGAGTTCGAGTAAAAATTTCAAAAGCCAACTTAAGTCACTTACAATGATAATATATCGGTGTTAAATGAACAAATTATATTATAAAACCTGACACTAAATTAAAACGCAGACAAACTACATTATAACAAGTGACCCTACCACTTACATCATGATGTCACGTTAAACACTTGATCACTCTGTTTCACATAGCCAAACCATATATAGGACTATCTATCTAATATCTATATTAATATGTCATGTCATGTATGATATTAACAAAAGATCACTCAAAGGACTATGAGTTATAAAGAAATTAAAGCAGTGTTGATCGGCATTAATTGACAATAAACATTGAATGCATAATTATCCTATCCTAAATGGCTTGTCTCAAAGATGGGACTTCTTAGTTCTGGACACAAGAAGACCGTAACTTCTGGAGGGTAGTTAGAGACTATAATGCTGCCCGTGTCACACACACACAACAATTGTGGCAGTCCCCATAAACACAACTCCCTGAATGAGTTGGGGAGAGTAATTATTGTGGCAGTCTCCATTGCAAATATCTCTTTGATTGACTTACAATAATCAACTTGTATTCTCTCTAGTTTTGGGAGTTTTGCAAGAGATGTATCTCTCATTAACCTTTCCATCCTATTGCAATGTTGAATCTTCAATTCACTCAAGTTGGGCAAGCCTATGAATTCATCATCTTTCCTCCAGATGGTGTCTAGTCTTTCCAAGTCATATAGAACCAAAGATTGAAGGTTTTGAAGATGTTGGCAGAAGAAACAGGGACCAGACAAAAAACACAATCTCTCTAATTTCGGGCAATAACTCACATCAATATTCCAACTTACTTATCACCCCTTGCACAATGTGTCCTGTTATAGATGTTCCTTGGAGATTAAGGTATTGCACATTAGTCAAACCAGATATCACAGGCCATGGTACACAAACAAGTTTTCTATTATTAGATAGATCAAGCCATCACTTAAAATATAGATTTTTAAGCTACAGATTTACGTAATTATATAAATAATGAGACATGTTGAACTTAATTTTTTTGTTTTTGATTTAATGTGTTTTGAATTTAACTATAAACCAATTTTTAGAATTTTGAATATTTTGTGAATGACACTATAGTATAGATAAATTCATTATTTTTTTTAAATGGCATTTATCTTTGTATACTTAATAGAAAATTTACATAATTAATAGATTTTAACTAAATATATATAAAGGATTAATAAAAAGCCAAAAATATATTTATGCTTCTTACATTAATTCTACAAATTTTATATAAGAAAAAAGGTATTATTTACGTGGTTTTACAAATAAATTTATTGATTTGGTTAATAAAATTATCCATTGTTTTTTTTTTAAATTAGGTTAGTTTAAATATAAATTGGTTGCTACACCTTGTTATTTTTCAAAATTGACATTGTGAAATATTACATAGAATTTGTTTTTTAAAAGATACATTACATAGGAATTTTTCAAAATAATTTTTAAATTAAAAATTAGAATTATATTTTTTTATTTATTATATTTTTTAAAAATAATATGAGTGCTAAAAATATGTGTTTTTACTCTTTACAAATATATATACACTTAGTACTATACATGCACCAAATATGCATGCAGATGATATATTGAGTAGTTATTCCACGATATCTTAATTTCTATCTTTATTATTCTTTACCAAAGTCCAAACTCAATTGACATAATAATGTTAGGAGATGATGTATTGATGTGTTTTATGATGTTTGTAAAGTACACATGTTTTAATTTTTATAAAAAAGTAAGTCTTATCTATTAATATTTATATTTAAATAATAATTAGACACAAAATTTGTTGTCATCATAAAATTATCTAATATCATTAAATTTGAATTTAAATTCTTGATATTTATTTAAAGTGAATTAACCGATAAATCAATTCAAATTGATTAACTTATTGAACTATTTTTATCTTTTTAGACTTGACTTAAATTTTAAATAATTAGGTACCAATCAATTTACAGTTACGATAAAATTGGCCTAGATCATCATCTTAATTCCTAACAAAATTATGTTTGAAAAAGATACACCAACTTAATTGTTAAGGCATGACTTATAAATCTAATTTATCTAGTTAATGTATTAGTTATTACTATGGCCTGATTTGTATAAATAATAACATATATAACTAAATATAATTAATCTTATTCTATTAATTTTATCTTTTCAAATTGAAATTTAAAAAGTTGTTACAAACGGTTCTAGAATTCAAATTTTAAGTTCAAATTTTAAATCAAGTACTTTAAATTAGACACATTTGTTCTCCAAAATTCAAAGGTAAAAATTCAGGTAACGGCTCTCAGCTATTAACTTCACAGTCGCATCTGAGTTTTCATCAAACTCAAAACCATAAAAAAAAAATTCATAGAAAACTCAAGAACAATCAAAGAATTCCAAAAGAATGGAGAACAAGGATAACAAGAGAAAAGATCAACCTTCATCAGCCTCCACCAACCACCACCGCCGCCGCAACGTGAAACCAAAGCTTACGGCAGTTACTCCTCCCAATCCAGAGCCTCAACATCAAGAAATCAGAGAATTGCAGACACTCTCTCTCTTTCCTACCGAACCTTCATCTTCTTCCAATCATTCACAAGTTCCAGAGTTTTCATCGCCACCACAACCACCACCGGCACCGGCCGTTGTCGACGACCTCGACATAGTCATCACTCCTCCCTTTCCATGGGCCACTGATCGTCCGGCAAAAATCAACACACTCCAATATCTCAACCAAAACAAGATCTTAACAATCAACGGAGACGTTCAATGTGGAAGCTGTCACAAAAAATTCGAAATGGAGTTTGATTTAAAACAAAAGGCTGCAGAGCATCGAAAGTTCTTGAAGGATCATAGAGATTCCTTGCATAATAGATGTCCAAAAGAGTGGATGAACCCGAATCCGATTGCATGCAAATTCTGCGGCCAAGAAAAATGTGTGAAGCCTGTTATTGGAAGCTGGAAGGAACACTCCATTAATTGGTTGTTTCTTTGGTTGGGTCAGTTCATAGGGTTCTGCACTTTAGAAGATTTGAGGTATTTTTGCAAGTACAATAAATTGCATAGAACTGCAGCCAAAGATCGTCTTGTTTTCAACGCTTACACTGAAATCTTCAAACAACTCATTCGAGCCGATTAGAAATCATAGTAGCATTCACTCTAGACATTAATATATTACACTAAGAGTTCAAGTTTTACTAACTGCAGTGCAAAGTAGTTTCAGATTCACAAGATTATTGAGAGTAGTTCCAAATAGGTTGCCTAAGAGTGGCACCTAAACAAGTGAACTTCAAACACTGCATCTTCTTTGTTGATTAGCTCAAAGATGCAAACATCTCCTGCTTTCAATCTACTTCCTCTACAAAATAGGCTCCAACCATTCGATAATGTGATTGGACTTCTGTATCTTGTGTAACGCAGCAACTTTATACGCCACCGTGTCTCTCCAAACTTGAATGTCACAATATGAGTCTTTTTGAGGTAATTTCTGATGAAGAAAGCTGGTATACTCTGCATCAAGTTATATGTATAACCGTGAGATTATAGCCTAGCACTTTAATGAGAAGCTCGAGTCATAAGAATTATTAAGAGATAAATAATGTATCTGATTTGTTGCTTAATTGATACGTGCTTCAAATGTTCGTGATATGAAGAGTTCAAGTCTTATTCAAAAGATATTAGTTTATATTTTTAGAATGTTTTAATTTAATTTAATATATTTTGATTTTGTTTATTTAATTACTAGATTGTGCCTTATGCTTATGGGCTTTAGGGGTTTCTTTGTTTTTACCTAATAAGAGGTTATAAATACTTCCTTAGCTATTGGAGGAGTCCCTCTTTTTCAGGAGTCTCTTCGTTCTTCGATTCAATTCCCAAACTACGACATTGACAAGTTAGGTTGAGAAGTCCCTAAATTTCCCTAAATTGATTCTCTTTGTATTCAATTTCAATCTATCATTTTTATTTTTATTTTTATTTTCAATTTTAATGTATGTTTTTTATTCAGTTTGAATCCTTATCTTCTTGTTTATTTTTTATTTTTTATTTTTTATCATTAATTATGTTAAACTTACCGGTCTGCGTTGCCTCAGAAAGCTCGGCTTTATAATGATCATGAAAAATGGATTTTCTGAGGTGAATTTCTTAGCTTCTTTCAGGGCTTCTTCATTTGGCTCAAAGCCGGGAGGAGTCGCCATTGAAGTTTCTTGAGTTTCCTTTTTGACTGCAGCATGCAAACAAATCCACATAATTTTAGAATGCACTCAGTAGCAACTAATTACACTATTGTTTTTTGTAAAGAAGTTTTGGCAATAATTATGGAAATAGTTGAAATACTTTTAATGTCACAACCCCAGTGGAAAAAGAATATTCTTGTCACAAACTATCCATGCTAAAGGCCTCAGCAATTACATGAAAAAATTGAGATAATATTGATCCACAAGATTGTGTAACTGCACAAATGGTAAAGAGTCAAAACCTTTTTTTCCCCTTAACAATTGAGCACTTATGATTTTTGTGAGTAACAAGATCTTGCTTGCAATTGGCCACACAGCATAAATTTGTCCTGAATTTACCTTTAATCACAATGTCACTCTTGCTTTCAACATAATTGACTTTCCCTGGTTCTAAACAATTGACTCTGTCTCCTTCAACTGTTCATAAAGAATAAAAAAGCAACCATTACAATGCAGAAGCAGAACAATTTGGGACTCTTTCACTGAAATACCAACTAGAATAATTACCTTGTGATAGCGGAAGTTCCTCTTCTTCAATTCGAGTTATGGATACCTTAAAATAAAGGTCTTTGGGATTGGTGAGCTCAAAAACACAAATGTCCCCTACATTCAAACTATTGTCTTTTGCAAATCTCTTCCATCCAGAACTGAATTTGCCAAAACTGTAAGTAACAGCCCATGTTCTCCCCCCATCATGGACCTCAAGGATGGCTGTTGCATGCTTCTTCAAATATTTTGCTGTGAATTTTGAAGGGATATTCTGGTGGTTCTTTTGGAAGTTAGAAAATCTATGGACCAAAAAATGTAGGTGAAAAAATATCATAACAGATGCAAAAAATGAAGAAAGCTCACCATTGAGTAACTGTTAGCATAGGAAGGTTTCATGATAACCATGAAAGAGGGGTTTTGTTTGGATTTGGAAGTTGTAGCTTTGTTTAAGGTTTGCTTTAACCGTTCCACTCTTGGACATGGAGTGCTACCACCTATATCCTCTGAAAATTTGAACATGGGTTTGTTGTCATGAAAACTTGATTAGATGAATGCTACAGTGCCTATCACATTGTACCTAAATTACTAAAAAGAGTAAACAAATAATATTTAATAAATTTTACATAATTTACTTTTTACTTTAAACATTTTATTTTTTACTTTAGAAGGTAAGTTAGGCAATTTAGGAACCATAGAACTCACCACTTGATTATTATTATGTCCTCTATGTTTGCAACAAATTTGTGGACAGAAAGAACAATGACAGAAACATAACTCTTCTGCCTTGTCTCTACTCCTGTCTCTATATTTTCGTTATCGATCCACTTACCAAACACAGCTAAAGATCCCTATTAAATACACAAAATGAAAAACATACCATCCAATTCTTTCTTAATAGATGCAAATGTTGACTTGTCAAAGCTTGTTCCTTGACACTCATTACCATTAATTTGGTGAATAAGAGGCAAGTTTTGCAAACTGCAGCTTGTTCTAACTTCTCTAGTTGTGTTTGATGGCTGAGGATAAAACATTGGTGATTTCATTCTATTGTTTTGGCTTTGAGGCATATCATCGAACACTTGATCTGCCTCATGACTGATCTGTTCAATGTTTTCATTTTCTTGTTGAATGACATGGAAAGGATAATCTATTTCAAGGCCACTCACTTCACATATTTGTACCTCAAATTGAGAAGTGTTTTTGTATTCAAAAAACAGCAAATGCCCATGATCTAGAGAGTAATACATAGCAAACTCATTCCAACCATGTTCAAGAAAAATCCCATCATCATGCTTAGTCCATTCTACTTTCCATTCGGTTCCGTCCGGAGGCTTAAGAAACACTGGGTTTGATAGGCCATCACCATATTTCCTAGTGAAACTGGTTGGGATCTTCTGCAAATATTCATAACAGAAAATTGAAAAACTTAATCAATGATATAATTTAACTAAGTCATTAGCTACTATATCAAAACAAGTTCAAAGTATTGGAAAGGATAAAATAATGTGTATTTTCACTTTTCAGAACAATGCATGCAAATGCAAGATATAAATTGAACTAATAAATGATGTGGAATTATCAAAAACACTTCAAAATTGTACTAATAACTTTAACAGAAATACCCTCTATATTAATCTTCTACTAATGCACATAAAAACCATGTTCAACCCAAATCATTTACAACAATTAGGATTTTAAATAACAAAAGTAACTATATAGTAAACATTTGTGTGAGTTTGTAACTGTCCTGTTCATTGGCAAGAGTTTCTTCCAGATACTGAAAACCCTAAAGAAAATTGAAGATGGTGAGCCAATTAAGAATGCTTACAAGTTTTCCGTCTTCAAGAGTTGTTGAAAGTATGATCTTGAAGAAAAGGACTGCATTGGAATTATTCATGGGTGGTGGTGTGGCTTGATCTTCCTCATTCATTTTCCTAAGCTTTTCAGGCTCACCAATGTTGTAATGAAGTATGGACACTCTTTAGATTAGTCAAAACCAATAATTAAATTCAACCATTATATTGGTACACCAAATTCAACTATTAAAATTAATTTTTAATATAAAATATATATTAAAAATAAATTAAATAATATATATTTATATATAAATATATAGTAATTAATTTTTTTAATTAATTTTAATATAAAAATAATATTTTTGCATAAATTATATTGGTAAAAATTCAGGTGTAGTTGACTTCACGTGAAATAGATAGTTGAGAGTCATAAGATAAAAATTTAGTTAAATCAATCAAATCATCTAACAGCTCTCAATTATCAACGTCACGTGAAGTCGACTGCATCTTAGTTTCCATCAATTATATTAAAAATATACATTAATATGTCATATTATTTTATAAAAAATATTATTTATATATTAAAATTAACTACTAAAATTAATTATTAATATGTAATTTAATTTATTTCTAATGTGTATTTATATTTAAATATTTATTGTGTGTTAATAATTAATTTTGATGACTGAAATTAATATATATATATATAACATAATGTTTATTTTATTAATTCATTAAATGTCATAATTACTTATATAGTTTAGTTATTTTGTTTAGAATATTTTTTAATTTAATATATTAAAATTTAATTTATTATAAATTTAAATTTTATTTAAGATTTTTTTATTAACAAATAGCGTAACCTTCTGAATAATTTTTTTATATGAAAAATATTGATAATTTTATTAAAAATAGAATTATTTTATGTAATTACAGATAAATGAATTTTGTAAGTAGAAAGTCTGCGTGTTACAATATACAGAATGTGTGTTGAATACGTATCATCATCCTAACAATATCTAAAATACGTGTTAGACACATGTCATCATCCTGACAACGTACAAAGTGCGTGTTAAATATTGTCAACATCCTAACAACAACACGCAACGTATTAAATATCTTTTTATATATTTAATTTTAAATATCAATATTCAACCAAATCACCATTTTTATAAACATATTAAAAATAATATCTGTAAAATTCTTGTTTCACTCTTATAAACAATTTTATTTTAGTTTATTTGGTTCTCATTTCTGAGGAGAAAAAAGTGGAGTCATGCTGATTACTGAATGGTGATTTGGTGAATATTCCAAATTTGAAATTACCAATATAACCCATTTCAAGTCTTATCAACAGTAAACGACAAAACCCACGACAGTCATTGTAGTCAACGCTAGTTTCAATGCATGCATGAACATAAATATATGTTTTTCCCCCCTACTTTTAACAAAGTGAACTTAAGGGTGTAAGTGTAATTACGAATTACCTTTTAGTTAAAAAAATAATTATATGTTCTTCTTTTCTAATAACTCCACTTTTGACAATAGTTTCTTTTCTCCAATAATATTTTTAGTTGTACAAAGTAACATAAATTTCCAAAACTTATATATCAAATAATCTTTTAGCAACCAAAAGGGTTTGTCTTTATAGGGTTTATCCGTTTAGGGATATTAATTCACTAATCTGAATAAATAAACTTAATTTTATTTCATGCATTTTTAAAAAACTTAATTTTAATTTCTATAAAAAATTTATCTAGATATAAGTTCAAATATTTCCAAACCTATAACTAAAACATTTTAGTTTTATTCATTACTTGTATTTTTGGAATGAGTTTGAAAATTGGATATATTATTGATTGGTTATTCCATAAGAAGTTATTTAAAAATTTGACATCCACCTAGCCAATATTTTTGTATAAAATGGTAAATATATAGTTTTTTATTTAAAAAAAAAAACTGTAAATAAAAGTGATATACCAAAAAGGACACTGTTAAAAGATGCTCAGAACTCAGAAGTACAACATGGACACTCGTGAAGTGAAGCTTGTTAAATCTTAGACGTTAGATTCTCATACAGTAACTGTGATTCTCACATTTTAAGGACACTATAGTAAAATTGCGTCCTTCTTTTCAACTGTTGAAATTACTACCCTACCCTTTCTTTTGATATCCCTTCCCAGATTACTGATTAGCAGTGTTTGTTCAGCAAATATAAGGAAAAGCTAATTTCATTCAAACAGATTTGTTCCCTTTTTCCGGTTCCTATATAAATTGTTGCTAAACCCTTCACTTAAAAGCGTGTGATTGAAATTGAATGACTCAAATGCTGATATTCACATTCATCAAATCTTTAACATGAAAGGTAAAAAAATGCAGCCAATGACATGTAACAGGAAGATTATTACATGATGATGATACAAGTCCTCAGAGGTTTTGCAGATTACATTGGAAAAAAAAGTGATACCTATTCAGAAAGTTAAGAAAACTAACACACTAGCAGAGTCCCAAATGGATTGCTTAGGAGTGAGATCTAAAGAAGTGAACATCAAACTCTGAATTTGTCATGTTGATCAGCTCAAAGATGCAAACATCTCCAGCTTGCAATTCACTTGCTTTAGCAAACAAGTTCCAACCAGTGGACAACCGGATTGATTCCTTTTTTGTTACATAAGGCAGCAACTTCAAAGGCCACAATTTATTTCTAAACCTTACCATGGCATACTGCTTTTGCTTGAGGTACTTTTTGACAAAGTCAATTGGTACATTCTGCATCAAAGTTACATTTTCTTTATAGATAACCAACTTATGACATGTAATAAACTCACAGCTGTAGTAATATACTCCTTCTGTTTCAAAATAAGTGTCTTTTTACTTTTTTGTTCATTGAAAAATTAATATATCTAGACAAACCCTTTATCCAAATACATTACTTTTTCAATGAATCGAAAATTGAATGCAACTTATTTTGAAACAGAGGGAGTATCTGTTTTATTGCTTGATATTAACACCATCTTACCGGTCTGCTTTGGTCCAGAAATTTTTTCGTTACATTTATGATGAAAAACGGATTTTTTGAGGTGAATTTCTCAGCTTCCTTCAGAGTACCACTTGTTTCAGCGAGGGGACTTGTAACCTTTGAAGTTGTTTGAGTTTCCTTTCTATCTGTAGCATCCCAACAAATCCACATAGCTTAATAACACAATCAGTAGCATTTTTTAATTCAGATTTATCTAAACACTATGGTCCATACAAGTATCTACATAGTTATATGAATTTACCAATTAGGTGATGTACGGCGCAACAATTCTAAGCAACAATTCTTTTTTACCAAGTATCTACATAGCATTAATCCTCTTTTTTACTTTTGAAACAGCTAATGAACTTCTAAGCAACAATTCTTACTAATATATTTAAATTATCTGTTTGCTTTCTCCTGATTTCAATATTAGATAAGAAATTGATTTACCTTTAATGGAAATGCCATCCTTACTTTTATCTTCTTCATCTGTTTTTAAGAAATGAAAGTACAAACCATTACGTTGCAGAACAAGTTTTGGAAAGAAGAAGGAAGTTCTTTGAATGGAATAGGAAGACCAACAAGAATTGAACAACATGTTTATGTGAATGCATATTTGACCATCCGAAAAATAGAAGATGAAAATGCATACCACCATCTAATTCTTTTTCAATGGATGTTGATGTTGACTTCAAAAAACTTGTCCCTTGAGACTGATTACCATTCCTTTGGTTAAGCTGAGACTCTGGTGATTTCCTTCTATTGTTTTGTCGTTGAGGCATTTCATCGAACGCTTGAACTTCTTCATCACTGATCTCAATAATGTTAACCTTTTCTTGTTGATTAACATTGAAAGGATACTTTATTTCAAGGCCACTCTTGTCACAAATTTGAACCCCCAATTTGGAATTTCCATTATATTCAAACTTCAACACATGCCCATGATCTATAGAGTAATATGTAACAAACTCTTTCCAACCATTTTCAAACACAACAGCAGCATCATGCATAGTCCAATCTACTTTCCATTCAGTTCCATTTGGAGGCTTGAGAAACACAGGCTTTGGTAAAGAAGCACCATATTTTCTACTGAAATTCTTTGGGAGTTTCTGCAAAGAACTTAATCAATGTTAGCATGCATAGTCAAACACTTCGAATTAATAAATGAAGAAAAAAAAATAAAGATGCTGCTTAGGTACGAATAAATATTCTTACAAGTATCCCTTGTTGAAGAGATTGTGAGATTATAACCTTGAAGAAACGGACTGGTTTGGATGTCATGGATGGTGTGTGATAAACTGAGAATGTAATTATTTTGTTTTACTAGGACTGGACCCGGTTTGTGACGGATCTTGCTGATTCAGGCCCACTGGATTGCATTTCCGGATTGCAACAGTACAATGTGCAATAATCCAACACCAAAGGGAAGGAAACACATTACAACACAACTATTGGAAATAAGATAGCATGATATAATGTGCTGTGTGACTTTAACCAATTCAAAAAAAAAAGAAGGAAAAAATTAGCATGCAATTATGCAATAAATGTTAAGGTTTACTTGTTCCATATTGATGATTATAAAATAAGATGTCAAAATTTTCAACTAAGAGTCGTTCCTTGAAAGACATACAAAATTTACTTTTCATCACATAACACAATCACAAATCAGAGGGACAAGAAGATCAAGCACACAACCCCTAGTTATTGCACTTAAAGAATGATGGCTGGGTCCCTTAAGCTGGTGAATTATTGGTACTTCAGCCTTCTAGCAATACGTGAGACAATAATTGAATCAGAAAAAAATTGAAAGAAAGTGGTTAATGGAAGTAACATCCTTAGCACAGAATAACACTTAATGAAGGAATGGAACTGGGGAAAAGAAGAAGACAGCATAGTAATTACAAAATATTAGGCAAATTTCAATATGTACACACATTATTACGGTCATAATTATATATCTAGAATCATCACCTTATTCAGGGATCTATGGTATACATGACATCTTGCAGCAGAAAATGGCTCAATCTTATGAAAGAGTGAAGTGGATTTTCAAGAGAGGAGTATGTACAACCAATACAGATTCTGGATTTGGGATCATGAAATCGAAGTAACATAAAAATTAAAAATACATAACTTAAAAGAACACCAAGATATCATTAAACATGATTCAATCGCCAGAGCTACTATTAGCTAGGTTCAGTTCAAAACGGTTTTTTTTTTACTTTCTTTTTTTTTATAAAATAAAATCGCATAAAAGATCAAGAAGCTTCTTCTCTCACCACGATCACAGAGAACACTGGAAGTTGAAAAACACACAGAGAAATGCACTAATCACATGCTTCACGTAAGGAAAGAGACTTGAAAAGTGATTACCTTAATTTGTTGTGTGGCGAAAGAATGTGGAAAATGGCGTGTTGAAATGCAGTGAGAGAGAGAGTTGTAATGGAATTGAACCAGAAAATGTGAGAGTGAAGTGGATCCGCGGGGGGGTTTAATCTAGACTAGCACAAACACGGAAAGTAAATGTATTTATGAAAGAAAGAGGTGAATGAAGGCAAGAAAATGCTCATAAAGGAAACCATGCACTAAATTCTGTTGTCAGGAAGACATCTTATGAAAGAGCCAAAAAATAAAATATGACGTTGGTTATGTATTAAGGGTAGGATAGTAATTTAAATAACCATAAAAGCTGATGCAATAGAATTTTTTCTAAAATAAATAAAAAATCAATTATTTTAATTTCAATTTTCCGAATACATTTTTTTAAGAATGTGTTCCCCGCACCCACCCGCAAAATTCTATAATTTGATAGAATTCGTTCCATTCCGATGAACTTTATCTAAATTCTTTTTAAAATTATATTAAAAAAATACATAAGAGTATATAAAAGTATACGGTAAAAAATATATAGATATTACAAGAATAAATCATATTTAATAAAAAATTATATTATAAATTAAAAAATTATTGTTTTTCAAAGAAATGATTTATTTTTGTATATTCTTGTGTATTATGTAGTATGTATTCTAGAGATGATAATAACAATAATTATTATTAACTGTTGTAAAATTTAAAAATTTGAGTCAACCAATTATTTTTAAGAATTCAAAATAAAATTGGCAAGAAAATGCGATGAACTTCATAATTTATATGAAATTCGTTTAGGTGGGATAAACTCTATTAATATTATAGAGTTCATTTGAAAATTGCGGCAAACTTGCTTAAAATTGAAAAAAAAAATGTATCCTAATATTTAAAGTTTAATAATTTTTTTGAAAATAGTGTTTTTTTTAATTATTTTGGAAAAAAAATTTTAATTTGTCCTTTTTTCTCATCAATAATTTGATGTTCATAACACATTTAGATTGATAAAGTAGTTAATTCATTCGTCCACTTAAATAAATATTAAGAGTTTAAATTTTATATTGTGCATGCAATAATTTATTAATCTTTGAGCTTGTCCTGCCACGGATCAATATTTTATCTATAAACGAAACAAAAAAAATATAATTTGGTGTCAATGTTTTATGATTTGATTTCTCAATTTCTGAATCAAGCTTCAACAGTTCTACTTCTACTATATCATTGCACTGCTCAATGTATTGAATATATTTTTCAAGAACACATCATTATATTGAGAGTACAACTTTACATTCTCCAAAGAATAAAACAAAATAATTATATTCTCAGTTTCTCACACACCATCCATGACATCCAAACCAGTCCTTTTCTTTAAGATTATAATCTCAAAACCTCTTCAAATAAAATACTATTTCTCAAAAAAACGACTTATTTATGTGTATTCTTATATATTATGTATCCTGAAAACAATAATAATAGTTAGTTGTCATAGATCATTGTAAAGTTTAAAAATTTATATAAAATTCGTCGAGGTGGGACAAACTCTATTAATGTTGGGAACTGCGACAAACTTGTCTAAAATTAAAAAAAAAACATATTCTGATATTTAAAGTTAAAATAATTTTTTTTTAAAAATAATATTTTTGTTGTTTATTTCAGAAAAAAATTTTGCAATTTACCCTTTTCTCTCATCAATAATTTGGTATCCATAACACACTTAGATTATTCGAGTGGTCAACTCATTTGTCCACTTAAATAAATATTGAGAGTTTAAATTTTATACTGTGTATGCAATAATTTATTAATCTATCAAGTTGGTCTTTAAATTAAATTTAGATCTACAACCAATTAATTCTTTATCTATGAGATTGAGTACCCTGAATAAGCAAAATAAAAAATATATAATTTGATGTCAATGTTTCATATTTTGATCTCTTAATTTGTGAATCAAGCTTCAATCGTTCTACTTCTACTATATCATTGCACTGCTCAATTTATTGAATATATTTTTCAAGAATACATCATTATATTGAGAGTACAACTTTACATTCTCCAAAAGAATCAATTAATCAATTTATAATATATAAAAATTAATATCATTTTTTTAGAATGCATTTAAATCATCTTTTCTTTATTAATTTATAATATATAAAAGTTAACATCATCTTTTTTTTTTCAATCAATCGATCATTTGGTACTCTCGCTGAGAAGAAGCATGGCTTCCGATGAACTCTGGCAGCAAGAAATTGTCGCTTTGCAACGGAATCACGTGGAGGTTGCAAGTCACGTCTCCATGACGGCATCGCGTATGGACGGACTGGAGGACTCAGTGAGAGAAATCCGAAGCATGCTGTCGGAAGCACTAAAACTGAAGCAAGTAACACCAGTCGGTGATGAAGGCTCTTCACATCCTCGACATCAACAGCAATTTTACCAATCTAGAAGTACAAAAGTTGATTTACTCATTTTTGATGGTGATAGTAATGTAGATGAACAGGTTTTTAAAGTGAAAGTATTTTGAACAGTTTGTGGTACTTGAGGAGATGAGACTGAAAATGATTTTCTTCCATTTGTCTGGAACTGCTTATGCCTGGTATCGTTGGGGGGTTAATAATAACATTGCATATACTTGGAAGTCTTTTTTGGATGCATTACTTGTTAGGTTTGGACGGAACTAGTACTATGACTCCAAGGCTGTTCTCAAAGAGTTGAAGTAAACAAGTACCGTAACAGAATATAAGGACAATTTGAAAATCTTACCAATCAGGTTACTGGACTCAGTGAGCACTGGGTGGTGTCATTATTCATTGCTGGCCTTCAAGAGTACCTGAAATGCGAATTATTGTTAGCTAAACCGACATCATATATTCATGCCGTTTCATTAACAAAGATATATGAACAGAAGTATGCAACCAATTCAAATCTGAAATCTATCAGTCACACTGTACCAAACCTATCCAAACTAGCCTCAGTAATTCCTCCCTAAATCGATTCTCGACAAACAAGTCATCCAACCTTATTCCCATTTCCCAAACACTAATACTAGAAACCTCATATCAATACAACCCCCCCCTTAAGAAATTTCAGCAGCTGAAATTAAGATGAAGAGAGACAAGGGTCTCTATTACTATTGTGAGGAAAAGTAGTCATCAGGACATAAATATAAAACTTCTTGTTATTTATTGATTGGAGAGAAAGAAATGCATGAGATATTGAAGGAACCGGAGCCTGAATTGATTCAACCTCTGGGTGTTGAGGTGCATTATTGTGAAAAATGTGGGTGTTAGACAAAAATGTGAAAACAATTTTTTTTGAGGATGAAAAAATCGGACCATCCGATTTTTTTGTAAAAAAAATTAAGCTTACTAATCGGACAGTTCGATTAGTTTGGAAGAGGAAATTTAAATTTTGGTAAACTCCGATTTGTGTACTTCAATTTTTTTTAGTTAAATATAAATCGAAGGGTACGATTTGTATACTCAAAAATTTGACAATCCACTTTTTACTTCTGACACTACAGTTATGTAAAGTACCTATACATTTTATATATGCGTTTTACACCATTCTTCTGCCACATTTAAATTAAAAAGTGTACATAAAAGCACATTAGAATAAGTTTTTTTTTTTCTTGAAATAATTATTTTTTAATTTATAATATAAAAAAATATTTATAGTTTATTTTTATTTACCTGTTTATTTTTGAAGATGACGTAATGATCGTTATTGTCGTCAACGTTAAAACAATTATGCTTGTTGTATGTGTATTTTTCGGTGAAGTTTGTTGGGATACCACAATTTTTATAAAATTACAGTCATAGAAATTCACATATGGGTGCGGCAAACTCATTCTAAAAAATATGTATTCAAAAAATTAAAACTAAAATAATTTATTTTTAAAAATAATATTTTTTTATGATGAAAACTTAAGTGCAGTCGACTTCATGTGAAATTGATAATAAAAAGTTATTAGATAAAAATTTAGTCAAATCAATCAAATTATCTAACAATTTTTAACTATTAACTTCACATGATTGTACCTAAATTTTTACTTTTCTTTTTATTTGTTTCAAGAAAAATCTTATTGCATCCCAGTTTTTAAGGTTACTTAAATTACTATCTACCCTTAATAAATAACAATAAATAACAATAATAACCAGCGTCATCTTTTTTGACTAAGTTCTTTTTGACAGCGGACTTTAGTGCAGGTTTCCTCTATTTTTTTTGACTCTTTCATAAATTCCTTTTGACACCGGAATTTAATGCATGTTTCCTCTGATCCGTTTCTTCAAGAATTTTCTCACAAAAGGCCTCTAAAATGGAATTCTTTGTGAGCATTTTCTTGCCTTCAATCCTCTCTTTTTTTCATAAACACATTCACTTTACGTGTTTGTGCTAATAACTAGATTGAACTCGCATGGGTTCCACGAAATTAATTTTTATATAAAAAAATATTTATTAAAAAAATCTTAAAAATTAATATTAAATTTAAATAAAATTAAATTAAATTATATATTTTAATATTTAAAAGAGTTTATCCTTTAATACATATGTTTAATAAACTTAATACTATAATACAAGAATGAAGTTATTAATATTAAATTAAATTGATAGATAAATTTTCGTGAAATAAAATTTATTATTTAAATAAAATATATTTTATTAGAATTTAGATCATTGATATAAATTAACAATTTTATACTATGTTTTTTTATAATTAGATAATTTAATATATAAAAGTATGATATTAATACTAGATTAATTATATAAATATTATTTTTTATAGTTGTATAAACGTGTTTTAAAATATATATTTTTTTATGTTATTACATAGATGACATCACAATTTTATATGAAACGTAAAAACTTATTTGTCATTTTGGGTTTTTTTTATATATTATAATAGATAATAGATAATAGATTATAAATAGGATAAAGTATTAAATTGGTAGTCAAAAATTCAAATTAGACCCATAGGTAGTTTGTTAAAGGTTTAATTACTCTATCAGTCCTTATATTTATTCATTTATTAAATTTTCAATCAGATTCTTATATTTTTTTAATTGAGTTCTTATATTATATCAGATTTTGTAATTAAGTTTCTGTCGTGACAAAAACATTAAAATTAAGAGAATATAATAAATATGCGTAACACTTAATTGAATATTTTGTATAGTTTAATAGAATATTCTGTTAATTCTAATGAATTATAACTTAAATGGCATAGTCTCTTCATACTCAATTAAGAGGTTGCGGATTCGAGTCTTTTATCTTTGATAAAAAAAATACTTAATTACAAAATCTAATATGATATAAAATTCAATTAAAAAAATATATAAATCTAATTAAAAATTTAATAAAATTATAAAGATCGACAAAATATATAGTAAAAATTTTATAAAAAAAGAGTTAGTCACTTTTTAAAAAAATATGATATTCTTTTGTTGTTTCTTAACGTTTTTAAATATTAGTTATTTTAGTTCGTGATATAAATGTTTTGGTACCATTTAATTGACATTACCTAAGAAATATTGTGGGGATTTGCTAAATCTAGGGTATGCCAACTCAAGTCTTCAGATTATAATGATCAAAATTGAATTGAATCTCTGGTCTAATCAAATTTTAAGACCGTTTTAACTTGAAAATAAATAAAAACTAGTTAAAATAAGTGAAAATCGATCAAATTAAGTGAATGATTAATCTCTACATATAAGTATTTTGTGCTTACAAATTTTATAAGTTTGAAGAGAACGAAAATCACTAAATGCGCTATTTATGTTATATGCCTCCTTAACAGACTTTTAAATTAATTCAAATCAATTAACACGCAAATATATAACTTCTATTTTTTAAAAGATTGCATTTCTTTTTTCGAATTTTTTACAAAATTTGTTGGATCTCCTTCTTGTTTCGTTTTTTTTTTCGATTTTCATAATTTCTGAAATCAAACTTTGAAATTGTTTTGAAAATAATAAAACTTCAGAAATGCACCCAAACGATTACAGAAATACACCTAAACGGTTATAGAAAGGATTACAAAAATACACCCAAACGATTACAGAAATACATCTAAAGAATTACAGAAATACACCTAAAGAATTTAAGAAATACACCCAAAACATGGGGAAGATAGTATATTTCTTCTTAAAATCTTTTAATGTTTTGCTGGTTAAGGATGAGAAAGAACAGTAAAACTTAAATAATGTTTCTTCTCTTTTTTCTGGTGAATTTTTATAAAAATTTGTATCTTTTCTTCTTAATTTCTTCTTCTATTCGTGAGAAGTTGGAACGTGTCTTCAGAATCGTAATTTATTTTAGTTGTCGCTTGAATACAATTTGTATTTTGATTGAGGAATAAGAGGAATAATGCGTCATAATAAGTGCGTTAGACTTATATAACTTGTAAATTCAAAAAACTTGTATATATAACAAATCTCTTAAGTAAAATTCGATAACAATCGGTTCAATCTAATAATACATATGACATAAGAAATGCTAATAATGCATGTTACAGATGTTAAATCTTAACCATCACTCTTATGTAGAAAAAATTAAACTTATAAAGACTATACTCAAAATGAAAGGTTAGGATTTACTGTAAATTATTTTTAAATAAAAAATTATTAAAACAGACATCAATTTAAATATTTTTTATACTATTTTATCATCTTAATTTAAATACTTAAATAAATTTTATTAATTAATTTTATAATAAAACTAATATTTATTTACTATATTAAAATAACATATAAAAATTAACAAAATATATTTTATTAGTTATGAATAATTTTTTATTTAATTTATCTTTTTAAATAAGATCATAATCTATATTATAAAAAATTATAATAAAATATAATATTCGAGTATTATAATTATAAATTTTACAAAATTGAATAAAAAATAAAAAATTTTAACCAAAACAAAAATATTTAAAATAAATAACAGTAAATGAAAAAAAATTAATATGAACAAACAAACAATAAGAATGGCAAAATAATAATAATAATATACATGAAAAATCAGAATACTAACAAAAATAATATAAAAATTATTTATTATATAAATAAAATAAATACAATAAAAAATAAAAATATGAAAGAGAGTATTATAAATTTTATAACGTCAAACAAAAATAATATTATCTAATTTTTTTAGTATTACCAGTGCTCTTTTAATTTAGTATTATTTTAAATTATAAATTTTTATTATTTATGATTCTATTGTTACTTATAAATAATTTTTCATTTACAAAATTTTAATAATAAATATAGTATATAATAATTACAATTATAAATTTTACAGAAACAAATAAAAATTAAATTTTTTATACAAAACAAATATACAGTACATCAAAAAATAGAAAAAAAACTCATACAGATGAGAAACAATAAAAGTTTCATAAAACTAATAATATATATCATATGAACAAAAAATATAAAAATTAAAATACGAAAGAAAATACTAAAAATAATAAAATATTAAAATATTAATCTTGTCCGTGATTGAAATAAATCTAAAATATTTTGATGAAAAAAAAAAAGTTAAAACGAAAAATTAAAAAAAATTACTGTGAAGCCATGAAGATAATAATTACTAGTATTTTTTTATAGAATAAAATGAATAAAAAAATTATTTAATTTTTTAACAGTAACCATCAATATACAATTATACATGCAGAAACAACAAATTTTAATTTCGTATAAACGTGATATTCAAAAGCAGAATCACTTCTGTATTCAAAAAAATAAAAAATTAACAAAAATAAAAATAAAATGTTTAAAAAGATTCAAATACACTTCTCTTATTTTCAACACATTTATCAAACACACCAGCATTTATTGACTAAATAGTAAATATAGTCATATAGATTTACTGATTCCTACACATAGAAAAGTGAACCTCTTTGGAAAAGAGAATACATAGATTAATTAGATTCTACCTACTTTTAAGTTTTGACTCGCATTTATTGTACATGGCAGTGGAAACAGCATTATTTATCAAGTGATTACTCACATGAAGATTTTTTTTGCGTGAAAATGAATTGAAAATTATTAAATAATTCATATAATATATATTAAATCTAAACTATTATCTTTACTTAAAAATATTTTTATATAAATAGTCGCCTTACTTATAACCATAAACCACTATATTATTTTCTGTCTTATTTTGGAGTCCAATGACATTATTCCATGTACTATGCTTAGTGGTCCTATCATTTTATTCTTCTTTATAGCATTGTGGCCAACAAGAAATTTCAGAGCATTGTTATACGTTAAAAATATTATATGCATACCAGCTTTATCATTTCAGAGATAGAAGCGACACTGTTGAAGGCTTGAAGCTGATTCAGAGGTGAATTATTGATTAGAGGAAAGGGTGGATTCCATTCCATACCAACTTCACATGTTACTTAAAAGTACGATCTTACCCTTAAGAAATTAGCATTGTCATTATTTTGTTCGAGATTCTTTAATGTGAATTTTGTTTATCTAAATTACTTAAGAATGAAAATAGAAAAAAGTGGAATTTAACATTTAAATACATACAAAAAATATTATTTTATATTTTATATTTTTTTTGTCTAAAGTATTTAAAAATAAAAAAAACGTAAGACTTAATTATATTTAAAATTTAAGCGTATAAAAAGAGTCTTATTTTATTCATTTTTAATTTTTTGTTTAAATTACTTAAAAGTAAATATAAAAAAGAGTAAAATATAATTTCCATCTTTAATGTTTGTGATAAGTCCTAAAGTTGTCTTTAACGTTTTAATCGTCTTATTTAAGTCACTAATGTTTTAAATTTGGCTCAATGCCGTTAACAACTTAAATAGAACGAAAACGTTGGGGACAAAAACGATACACAAAAATAAATTTTAATTTTATCTTTCAATAATATCAATTTTTTACTGTATATAATATTCAATTATTTTTTAATCACATCTAAGTAATTACACTTAATCACATTACTTTCATTCTAAATAATTTTTTTATATTTTTATATTAACTTATAACTTTAAGTGTAAAATTATAAAAGAATAAATTTATTTAGAATAAAAATAATATTATTAAATGTAATTTACTTAAACGTGATTAAAAAATAATTGAATATTATGAAGTAGGAGTGTTCAAATCCAAACCGATCCAAATTAAACTGCTCATCATCCAATTCAATCTACACCGAAAACTGATTAAAACCGCACTAATTCGGATTTGATTGGATTCTGTTTTTTTCAAACCGCTGGATCGGATCGGATTTTGGATATACTTTTCATAACCGATCCAATCTAACCAAACCGCACAATGTGCTATAATATTATTATTTTATTATTATATTTACAATTATACGTATAATATGTTCAATTTTTTATACATTTTTATATTATTCATGTATTATTATTATTTAATAAATATTTTATATTCAAGATGTTATTTATTTATTTATTTTAACTAACCTATAATTTTATTTCTATTGTTATATTATTGTTGGCTTTTTAATATATTGTTGAGACTTGTTATGTCATTGTTGATTATTTAAAATTTGATTTTGAGACTTGTTATTTGTATTTAATTTTTTAATTTATAAAACCGCAAATCCAATCCCGTCAAAACCGCTTGAAATTAGATCGGATCGGGTCGGATTTAAAAAAAAAACATCCAATCCAAATGGCACCACAAGTAAAATTAGTATTCGGATCGGATGAATTTTTAACTCAAAACCAATCCAAACCGCACTGCGAACACCCCTACTATGTACAGAAAAAATTGATATTATTAAAGGATAAAACCAAAATTTATTTCTATGTTTCGTTTTTGTCCCAAACGTTTTTGTCCTATTTAAGTCCCTAACGTTTTAAAATCGTCTCAATTTTGTCTCGCCGTCAATTCTATTAACGAATCCCTAACGGCAGAATAACATTGAGTCAATTTTAAAATATTTGGGACCTTTAAAACTTATCCCAAATGTTAGAAACAAAACCGATACTATAAAAAGTCTTAATTTTTTTATTTTTTTTTATCTAAATTACTTAAAAATAAAAATAAAAAAGAGTAAAACTCAAAATTAAGTCTGAAATTTAAGTGCATAAAAGGAATTTTATCTTCTTCTTACTTAGAATTATGTCTAAAATTTAAGTATTTTTAAATTTTTGTCTAAATTATTTAAAAAAAATAATAAAAAAATAAGACTCAAAGTCTGAACTTGAGAGAGGAACTTATTTTGTTCTTACCCAAGATTGTGTCTGAAATTCAGACGTACAAAAGATCCTTATTTTGGTTTTTTTCAGATGCTGTCTTCTTAGTTAGAGAGATCCACTGAAGAAGAAGAACATCCATGGCTGTAATTCTGTGAACAAGAAGAGCATCCATGGCTTCCTCTAGCTTCCAAAAAAACAAGCATCCTCTTTTCACTGTGATCCGTTTCTTCAAGATTATTCTCAGAAAAAGCCTTGATGATGGATATCTTGTGAGAATTTCCTTCCCTTCCTGTCCTCTTTTTTTTTCTTTCACTTTTTTTTTGTTTAACAAATACAAAATTTTTCATTTGTACTTCTTGTGTTTCACTATTTTTGTCAAATTTTCCATGCCAGGTAACAACAACACACATGCATGGTTTCTTTTCTTACCAGCATAGTATATGCTCCTCAATATTTATGCTTTTTAGTTGAGTTTTTTATTGTTAGCTAGTTAGTTAGTTAGTTAGTTAGAGCAGTAACTGAATCAACAAAGCTGCTGTTAGGAAAGGATAATTCTTAGAAGGTTGTTAACATGTTGAGTGATACAAATAGAGTGAATGGAATCAATTTCTGTTTATCTTGCCAGTTTTGTGTTAGATTGAGTTTTGATAATTATGGTTACCAACAACAGTTTCATTGACATTGCAGAAAATACCAACCAAGTTCAGTAGGAAACATGGTAATAATATGCCAAATCCAGTGTATCTGAAGCCTCCAGATGGCACTCAATGGAAAATACATTGGACTAATAATGGTGATGAGATTCTGTTTCAAAAGGGTTGGAAAGAGTTTGCTACATTTTACACTTTGGATAATGGTCATTTGTTGTGGTTCAAGTACAATGGAACTTCTAACATCAAAGTAAACATATTCGACATGAGTGGCCTCGAAATTGAGTATACTTCCAATGGCCGAATCGGTGATGATAACTTGGTTGAGACTTTGGAGGAACCGCCGCCACGAAGGGGCCGAGGCCGGCCAAAGAAGAAAGTGATAGCAGAACCAAAGCAATCATGTCCTTCTACAAGTAAAAAAATGAAAAGAGCCATCAAAACTAAAGACATGGATAAAAGCCCCAATACACAAAACTTGAAGCAGCATGTCAAGATCAAGATTGAAGAAGATAGTCAATCTGAAGAGACAGCAGATATTAAGCAGCCAATAGTTCAATGTGCCAGACCAGATATAGATGGTCTGTTTCATGATCTCATCATTCTTTCATTTTTTTTATTCTACTGATTTTGTTTAACTTTTCATATTTTCTTTGTGGCTAAAATGCATAAATACCTTAGTTATTAGAGAAGCAAGGAAGTTCAAGTCGAAAAATCCTTCTTTCGTGATAAAGATTAGGCAAAAGCACCAAGCAGGATCACCAGCAGTAAGTTGATTCATTTATCTATGTGCAAACTTTGTATGTCATGCAAAATTGAGGCTGTTGTGAACCATGATGATGAATTATTCTGATATGATTGCAGAGTCTTCCAGTTTGCTTCTTCAGAATGTACTTCGAGAACACGAAGCAGTCTGCAACTCTACATGTTGGAAAGAAGCAGTGGCATGCAACATTGATCTATTATCCATATAAGAAGAGTGCCATTATCTCTAATTGGCGCTTGTTCGTTAAAGAAAATAACATAAAAGCCGGAGATGTTTGCATCTTTGAGCTCATTAACAGACAAGATCCAGAGCTTAAGGTTCATATTCGTCGAAGCCATGATTAGCGAATGACAATGCTTGTGTTGCAGATCAATGGTGTATGTTCAGGGATCAAGAGTTTTCATCACACCTAAATGGTTGCATTGAAGTGATATCTCCTTACTACCATAACTAGAAATGTATCAGTGATCAATGCAGAAACAACACATATGGAATTAGAGACTGTTGGTAGTATAAGATGTTATTTGGACAAAGTACCTAATCAAAAGTTATCCAACTACTTATTTTCAAAGCAATTATGGTTTGAATCCTATTTCACTCATTCTCCCTCATTTATCATACTTATTGGTTTTTAGAAAGTTACTAATTATTTGCAGAGTTGCAGTAATTACATAAAAAAATCCAATGTAAATAACTTTTAATGAGTGTATAACTTTTTTTAATTCATTGTATTGGACTAATTGATAAAAGTTCATTTCGCTTAGTTTATGTAAGATATACTTGCATACTCATAAGTTCTGTCAAATTTTATGTGAATATGTCCATTACAATACACAATCTTGTGTATGAAATAAGATCCATAGGTACTTTTCTAATTTCTGGTTTATAGTGAGAACAACACTGCAACAATTACCTAAAATGCTTCACAACTTTCATATAAAAAAATTACAAATTTAATAAATATCAATGTTTATATATAAAAGTATATTAATTAAAATCGAAAAATAGCAATAAAATCTTTTTAAAAATTTTAAGATAATTTCTTACTACACGCTATTTAATCTTTTCAAAATATAGACTACATTGAGTGATTTTTTGTATAATATTCATAAGAGGTTAAAAATTATAAATGCCCCTTTTTATAACAAAAAATCATGAAATTTAATATCCCACACTAATTTTATGTTATTTCACAAATTACTATAACCAATCCATTTTATATGTATAAAATACCAATATTGATATTTGATACAAAATGAATGAGACCTCAAATAGAAAAGCACTTGAAATCATTATAATTGCATTTCATTGATTGACCATACAAAGATAATTAAGGTATATTATCACTTCTACTTCCATAACAAAAAAAATTAGTCTAAAATCTAATACGTTTGTCTATTAATTATTTTAATCATTTTAAATTCTAAAAATTTATTATTCATGCAAACGTTTTTTATTAAATTAAAATGTCAAAATTTTTAATTATTATAGAAAAAAATTATTCTAAAATTTAAAATACTACAAATCATCAAATTATGTTCACATATAAAACACTCAATTGATTTTTCTTTAAAAAACTCATTTGCCTATAAATTAGTAATAAAATATATGATTGACTTTCTCTAACAATAACTGAAATATTTTACATAACATACTAAAAATACCAGTAGAAAAATATATAATGATCAAAACCAAATTCTCATGGCCTCCACATTTAAAATGACACCAAAACAGAAAATTTATTCATTCAATAAAACCATGGCCTTCACATTTAACATGATTTATCAGCATCTCAACAGAAGTTATATGACTTGTTGCTTAACTGAAATCAATTGAAAATGAAGTTATGAAAATAATCTTGACTTTTGGTCTGTAAATACTTTCATGGAAAAAAAAAAGTCAGAGTTATCCTCAACCTTCTATTATTTTTATAGGTCCAATAACAAATACAAAACTATAACCTGTCTTTGGTGAGCATAACATATATATCCTAAATTTCTAAGTTACCATTTCCTAGTTCATGCTTTTAGGGCTAAAATTACTTTAATTGGAATGATTCAACTTTAAAGTAATACAATGAAATAATAAAACTCAAAACACTTTAAAAGTAATAACAACAAAGAGCACAGAACGTCTCCAAAAAACCAAAATAAATAAATAAATAAATACACACTTCTATGAAGTAAGATAAGCAAAAAGCATTTATCTAAGACCCTTTATTAACAGTATGAGAAATATAGGAGATTATCCTACATGCTAAGAGACTGTCTGCTTTTCTATCGTTAAAGAAGCAAATTCTCATTTCTTAGAATTGATCCTCTTACTCATTTGCTAGAATTTTTGTCTTTGCTGCTGCTACTGCTAAAAAGACATAATATTAATATATAGAGATTTATATAAGTAAAAAAAAATTGATGTCGAAAACCCTTAGAAAATGAGTATATTTATGTCTAAAATCCCAAATTTAATCAAATAGATATAACATCTTTCTAAGATGAACTATGAAATGCATTTTAAGGTTGAAAATACCACAAATTTTTTTAATCTCATGTCAAGTGTACTTTTGAGGGACCAAATTCTTAATCTGATCTTTAAGTAACTTAATAATCTTCTTATAACGAAAAGCACACAAAAAACAAATATAGAAATTTTGATGGTCCATTAAACTTGAAAGCTTTTCAAAAAATAGAATCACCAAAACAAAATTATTAGTAAAAAATTTCATCACAAAATAGTAACAATTCATAATAGTAGAAAATTTGAATCCTGCATCAAATTGATTCAAAAACAGCATTAATATCATAATTAAAAAAGAAAAAAAAAACAGAATAGGTGAAAAACAGAGGAATAAATCCATCAACGAAGAAAGCATCATTTTCTTGGGTAAGTCCTTGATATCTTACCTAATATTTACCTCTAATATTTTATAAAATTCAGTAAAACATATTTTATTATAATGAGCACAAATTTTACAAACTGCCTCTTCCTTTGGAATATTAGTCATAGTCATAGCATTCTCAATGGCTAAAAAGAGAAGAACAAAAGTGAGGATGCATTAGGAGTTTAAAACATCAAACAAAGCTAAAATTAAACACTTATTTTTTGCCTTCTCTTTCTCAAGAACTAAAAATCCAAGAAATGTATCTGAAAAATTATCCAACCACCCAAGAAAATGGATTTGCAAATTTAATAAAAAATCCAAAAAATGTATCAATAGCCTGAAATTGCCGCATATAGACAATAGAACAACTCAATGCACAAATGTTATCATGAAACAACAGAGCAATTAAAATGATAAGGAATATGTAAGCTTCCCAATAAGAAAAAAATAAACCAATAAGTATTAATAAAATCTGCAGTAAAAGATATCATCGATCGAAGATGAAAGCATGGAATTTGAAAAAGCAAAATTCATAATTAGCCTAAGATAAAGATAAAAAGAAAGATAAATTACCATGTAAATTGGAGTTTCACGTCCTACTTCAATAGTAAAAGTCATTGCAATGGGAATATCTATTTTAATAGGTCATAAATCAAATCTCTATATGTCAATGATAGATTAGATGACTAAAAATTACATGAAATACCTTGTATGGACAGGCCTTTGACAGAGCAAAAAAATGCAACAAACACAATAGAACATGACTTAATTCGCATTTCTTACAAAATGCAAAAATATTTCTTACTATAAAAAAGATATAAAGAGGATGGTGCCTAGTAACCACAGCTTCTTAAAAGGAATTTTATATTTACATGTAACAGCATATATATACATATTTGAATTAACTTTTCAACACAAAGACAAACCTCAATCAGCTCCGCAAAAATACTAAATGTCAGTGACATGGCATTTTCATCATAGAATCTGCTAGAGAAAAGAAATTTGTGATATAAACATTTCTATCAATATCAAACACCAAACCTATAAACTGAAATAAGTATAGATCAAATAAGGCAATGATCAGAGACCAAAATCCCAATAAGAAATTATGCTTCAACATAGTTACTTGGCTACCACCTAGTAACAGAAATTTTCAGCTTCAATTATATTTTTTAAACAAAGTAAAATAAATAGAAAATAAAACACAAAACAATGAATATCAGCAAAATGAAACAAATGATTAATTATGTCATCCTGAAAACAAACCAAAAGCAATAGCGAAAAGCTAAATTAGAATAGCAATACCATTTCAAGCAAAAATTAAGACATTGACTAAATAAAAGATCTATAACATAATCTAGACATAAAGCAAGATGAAAAAAAAATATAAGGGAAAAAATATTTTCAAAGAACAATTGCAGCACAAATATTATTTAATTAATTCCAAAACTAAAAAGTAAAACCAGCAAATAATATGAATTAAGAGGAATATTCCAACTCATAAAAGTGGCAGTCAAATGACAATGACATACTTCTGTGTTATGATAAAATTATAATAACGAATGGATTCAACATTTAAATTCTTAGTAATAACCTCATCCAACGTTGATATCGGAAGTCATTTCTTTACTTTGTAATCACTAAACAATAGATCCACCTCATTTTCTAATGGTAAGAAGTTTTGGATTCTCATGTTGCAAATAAAATAGGATTAGTTGTTGCTATTGTAGCACTTACTGTCAGTGTTGGATAATTTATCACTTCATGCTCTATATATTATAAAGCTTCAATGCATCATTTAGAAGTAAATATCAAACCCGCAAAAACTGCAAACAGCAGCTAGAATCATCCACATTGGTATTCTCCAAATGCTCTTCTAAATTCTTCTGTTAGAAAAGAAATTTTATAATATGAGATAAAAGAATTAATGGATTAGGTTCATTTTCACTCCAACTTAAACTGGTAAAATAAAAACACACCTTTAGGCAAGAGGTGCCAAAAAGGATATGCCTCATAGAATACATAGCTTGGCAACAATTAGCTTTTATTTTTCCTTTTCAATTCTGTCTAGTTTAGACCTTTTAGAATAAAAAAGAAATATTGACAGAAGAAATACTTGAATGTTTACAACTATCGATGAGAACAAATGAGAATAAATCAAAGAATACTTTTCAAAGGAACCATGGACAACTTCAATGAGAAAAGAACCAAAGAAGGACTTTTACTAATAATATTGTCAAAAGTAATAATATTGTCAAAAGTAATTGCTATAAAAATTGTTTCGTAAAATATGAAAAGAACAAAAAAAAGACTTTTACTGTTGGCAATCCTAGGAGTGGAAATGGAATTGTCCTTTTCTCGAGATTTTAAATGAAATTGTTTTTAAATTTTTTAAAAGAAAAAACAAAATAGTTCATCAAAATTGTATGAGAAGACACACAACATATGTAAGAAAGAAACAAACTATAATATAAAATTAGAGCAAACAAAGGCATAAATCAAATCAAAGAAGCCCAACAAATCACCACAGAAAATTTCTAAAGTCAAATCCTTTTCCTCAAATCGAAATAAAGAATACACGACCTTACCCTAATTCAAAACTAATGAAACACAAATTATCAACACATATATTAAATCAGAAATTTGAACAAATGAAAAATCATGTTTAAATTTTAAAAAACCAAGAAGAAACAAACGCCAATGCAACAACTTCTAGATTAACAAAGAATAAAGGACAAAATGGGAAACAAAACCAACTCAAATATATATCAAAAACTTCATAGCTTACGTGACTGACCTGGTTGTGATGAATAGCAGGCACAACCATGGGTGCCGGCCGCAATGCAGTCACGGCAGTGGCAGGATCAGAGACAGCAATGAACAGGAGTCGCCACTTGAAGCTTCAGCTGCCACCACAGCAACAGCAGCCTTTGGAGGATGACTTGGCTTCCTCTTCGAGCTAGGAGGATGCCCTATCCGACACAGCATAGCAACAACTGGGCCCAACTCATATACTTAGAATATATATACTTTAGTTTCATTGCACCGCATCCGTGTCCACCACCTTCATCACGTAGAAGCACCCGGTGGAATGAGAGAAACAAAATGAAGGAATGAGAGCATGGAGAATTTTCAAATGATATATTCAAAAGCTCTTTTGGGAAATTTTACGCTCAGCTAATTTCAAATTTCAAAAGTTAAATCTAGACAACATAAGCATTAAGGCCAAAAGGATGAAGAAGTTTCATGTCAGTAGAAAATGCCCCATTACTCTCCATAGAAAACAAAAAAAAAAATGTTAGTATCCAACTTCAGCAAGACAAAAAAATAATACCAATATTCATTGAACATTTCAATTCATTTTGAATTCCAGTTATCATTCCATTGGAATTATAGAACTTCTGATTACCTACCTATATTCACAAATATTTTATTTGTATTCAAATAAAATAAAATAAAATACCTCCTTGGTGAGCTGCCCATTTTCTTCCCCTTTCTCTCCAACTCCAAACTAAGCCCCAAAACCTTGACATCCCACCTTAAGATACTGTCAATAAGAGAAGCCTTAAGACAAACTTTCAAGTAACTATCTTCTACTTGCTATCACTATCATTGCTAAAAGAAAAATATATCTAAATCCCCAATTGCAACATGGATGTCAACAACCCAAGCAATTTGAGATAATAATGTGAATCTTGGTTATAGTTTTAGCAAAACATATCAACTGCAAGTAAAACTCTTTATAGGATGAATCTAATACTTGCTTTGAATTGGTTCTTTTTGGAAGGTTGTGTAAATATAACATAAAATAGAAATAGTTGAAAAATAACAAAACACAAATTATCAGCACATTGAAAATTATGTTTAAATTTTAAGAAACTAATTAAGGAAGAGAGGCCAATGCAACAACTTATATAAATAGACCAATGAAAAAAATCAGGTAATTCCAAAAACAAAAATTAAAGCCAGCAAATATTTACTCTTCTTTTTATCTGTTATATTATTTGAGTACTATTTATTACAAATGCCAAATAATAATAAATAGATTAAAGTTTCTTCTCCAAAGTTGCAAAATTGTCCAGGCATCCATTAGAATTTGGAATGTTATTCTTGCTCATGGCTACTTTCCATTCTCTCAATTATAGGTGTGGCTGAATAGAATTAAAGTTTAGATATAAATTTTCAACAAAAACATAACCAAGCACACACATCAAACCTACCATGTGCCTAGAAGAAATCAGATAATCATGAGAAAACAAAATGTAAATTACACACCACCACCCAATTTTAAGCCAATCAATTTTGAAAATAAACCAAAAATCTTTCAAATAAACAGGATTACTTATAAATTGCCAATATTACATCATGCAGTCATATCTCAAGCTCAATTAAAAAAATACCAAACTTGAAAATATTGGCTGGATGCAAAGAGAGACCCACACTTCAAGACCCATAAAATATCAAGGAATATAGATCAATGCATAGTTGTTCATCACTGTAAATGCATTACATGCTTGACTAAGCAATGGCTCCCTATACAATTGTAGTATTAACCATAACTGTTTTTAGTTCTTATCGATGCTTTTAAATGATGAAGTATGTATTCTTAAAGACATATACTTAGTGAGATAATCGTTAAGCTTCAATTACATTTTTATAACAAACAAAAATAGATAAAAATAATGAACAACAAAAGGAAACAAATTATTAGTTATACCATCATGAAAACAAACCAAACCATGAAAAAATAGTAAAAAGTGAATTAAAATGACAAAAATAATTCAGAAACCACCTCACCTGTCAAAAAGAATATCATCCACAATGAAGATAGTCACAATTCTAAGCTAAGAAAATAAATTTTATTTTGCATATATTTTACATTTTAATTATATTTAGAACAAACAATTCAACCCCTCAAACATTTAGTGAAAAAAAAATAAATTTAACTATGGAGAACATACCTTCCTGAAATTAGTTATATTTGCCCCTCCTCTACGTAACACTTTGCTAACAGCAGTAGATGGGACCATCTCCATAGTTTATAAGGGAGGCAAGCTGAGTTTAAATGAAGATCCAATAACATGAGTTGAAACAGAATTAATCAGATTAACATAGAAAGGGGAGTAAAGTAGTTGTAAAGTATAAGAATGTATATATATAACATCGATAAAATTATATACTAACCCTTCATATAGCTTGTAGTCATACAAAGAGTGACACAGATGCTAAACTAAATTTCTTTTTCTGAGCCAAGCCTTGGCCTCTTGCTCCACTCTATTTCCTTATCCTAAAAATAAGGATGATAGCTAAGAATTAAACTAAAAATCTCTAAATCTTCAAGCTATGTTAAATAAACGAACACTTAAGGGACAATATCAAAATACAAATACCAATACTAATATTAAAACACCCAACTTACTATCATGCATCTCATCTTAGTATATAAATATGTATGTCGTACTCTGTATGTTATTATCTTACAAAATTTAGTATGTTATTATCTCACTTTTCCTTGTCAACTTATGGGAAGCACATGTAAATCTGAAACAAATTTAAAGAAATAAAAAAGCAAAAAATTTAAAAATAAAAAATAGATCCAAAATATTTTACATAAGTGCTTTTTATTATGAATTTGCATATAGAATTTCAAACAAACAATGGAATCCAAGTTTAGATTTACAAATGTTTAGAAGACAAAAGAGTAATACCTCATCTTGTTTAACTATTAAACAAAAAAGGCCAAAAAATACGTAATCAGTTACCACAATTACAGGATTGAAGCAATCACTTTTTTGAACAAAATGCCCAACATTATAACTAACACTCACCAATTTAATCAAGGGCATTAATAAGGAAAGAATTTTTATTTTTCCTATTATATATTAGAAAAAATACATATTTACATATGACAAAAATAACCTGATCATCACCACCAGGCCTCACCACGCTTTCATTAAACTCCCAAGCACAATTTTCTTCTTCCTTTATTTTCCCAGAACAAAACAATATTTAGAATGAAATCATCAATTAAAATTTGAATAAAACAAAGAAAACCAAAGATATATACCTCTTCTCACCTTCAGAAAGTGGCTTTTTCTTTGGTGTTGCAAGGTCTTGTCTAGTTCATTCACAACTATATTCACTGACAACAGCAAAATTTAGTGAATTTCCTAAACATGATTTTAGCTCCTAATTACCTGCTACCACTGCAAACAAAAAAAAATAACATAAATTTTCTAAATGTGTTGTAATTTTTCAGATATATGAAAACACAGCCTTCTGGTAAAGTTTAAAGATCAAGGAAATACTTCCTCAGTTTCATTGATTTCATAGAAACACAATGATTTTGTGTGGCTATTCTAACTTTTAAAAGTGAATTACCTCTGTAATACCGCCCAAGATAGGATATCAAAGCTCTCAGTTTTCATCACCGGTGTCATCAATTTGCTGCTAAGATTCTAGTCCCAAAATGATTGTTTTTTTCTTGGCCACTTCTGATGCTTTGAGATAGTGACTTTAAACCACCAAAAGCTTGTCTCTTTTGCTCCACTCCTTTGTTGCATCATTTCATAGGTGTCATTGGCGAGGATAGGAGGCTAGCTCCACCATTGCCGACGTCGACATCTCGTAATCTCTCTTCTTCAAGTGCGGCACGCCATTTTGAAGATATTAACATGAAAAGCCATATTCAACTTCAATTAGCGTTTTCAACCAGTCAAACAATAAAATAAAGTATGTCCGAGTGAGAGAACTAACCATTCTTCATTCGCAACATCCACCGGCGAAAAAATAGCTGCGACACCGTCCCACGGAGGACGTAGCTCTACGGATCGAACAGCGACCGTGGACTCTATCACCGCCGTCGCCTCATTCCTCTTCTTTTCTCTGTAAACTTAGCTTCCTTCTCTGTGACCGTCACTGTCATCCTCGCCACCCTCTTCTCCTTCTTCCTTCGACTTTTCTTTTTTCACCGTCGTTTTCTTCATCTCTACAAAGTCGCTGGAGGAAGTCTTTCCCTTGCCAGCGCCAACTACTCCCTCTACCAAGACTTGCTGCTCTGTCTCTCATCTTCTCTTTGCGTTTAACAATTTTTTTGGTCTTCTCTTCGCGTTTAATGTATATATATGAGGATAAGAATAAGCTGAAAAATGATTTTGAATTTGAAGTTAAATCAAACTCCCGCTCAATTACCTTATTCAAATGAACCATGTACTGCTCTCCTATTATATATAGAGAGAAGAGATTTTTTAATTTTTTGTCTAAATTAAAAGTGAGATTCAGAATTATGTATAAAATTTAGATGCATAAAAGGAACCTTATTTTGTTTTTGTTTTTTTCAATTTTTTGTCTACATTAAAAGTGGACTCATAAATTATGTCAGAAATTTAGGTACATAGAAAGAAACCTTATTTTGATCTTTTTTATAGAGATCCATTGATTGGTTCATGTGAACATGAAGAACATTTACGGTTATGGCTTCCTCTAGCTTCTAAGAAAAGTAAGTATTATCTAGTTTCATTTAATGGGTTTAATGAATTATGAAAATGATACTGTCACTCATTATTAATACCATATAACAATATCACTTCAAAAATAATATTCAATGTAAATTTTAATTTTAAATGAGTTTAGTTATCCTATACGTCAAAAGTGATATCTAAAAAATATTTCATTAGAGTTAGATAACTAAAGAATTATTTCTGAAATTTAAAAATATTTAAAGAATCTTATTTTATTTTTATTTTTTTGTCTAAATTACTTAAAAGATAGAAATAAAAAAAAGTGGGGCTCAATATAAAATTTAATTAGGCGCATAGAAACTAAGAAACCTTATTTTATTTTTTTCAATTTTTTTATCTAAATTAAATGTAAAATTCAGAATAATGTATGAAATCTAAGTACATAGAAAGAACCTTATTTGATTCTTTTTTATATACTGTTCTTTTATTAGAGATATCCACTAATTATTCCCTATAAAAAAGAAGAACATTTATGATTATAGTTTTCGCTGTCTTTCAAAAAAATAAGTATTATATAATTTTATTTAATAAGTTTAATGGATTATAAAAATGATATGATCTCTTGTTATTGATACTATATACCAGTATCATTTCAAAAATAATATACAGTGTAAATTTTAATTTTAAATAAGTTTAGTTATTGTATAGGTCAAAAGTGATACTTAAAAAATATTTCATTAGAGTTATAGAACTCAAGAATTATTTTTGAAATTTAGATATAATCAAAGAATCTTATTTTCATTTTTTTTTTCAAATTACTTAAAGGGTAAAAATAGAAAAAAGTGAAACTCTGTGAAATTTAGACGCACAGAAAGAATTTTATTTTGTTCTTTTTCATATGTTGTCTTCTTATTAGAAATATCCACTAGTTCTTTTGTACAAGAACATTCTTAACTATGACTTCCTCTAACTTCGAAAAAAAAAAGCATCATCTAGCTTTATTTCCGAAATATTAAGCACATTTAAAGAATCTTATTTTTAAATTTATTTTTTATTTTTTGTCCTAATTACTTAAAAGGTAGAAATAAAAAAAATGATTCCGCATATAATTTAGGCACATAACTACATAATAGAGAACCTTTTTATTTTCAATTTTTTTGTCTAAATTAAATGTGGGACTCAAAAATTATGTTTGAAATTTTGGCGCATAGAAAGAACCTTATTTTATTCTTTTTTAACTATAGTCTTCTTAATAGAGGTATTCACTTATTCTTTGTGAATAAGAAGAGCATTCATAGCTATGGTTTTCTCTAGCTTCCAAAAATAGTATCATCTAACTTTATTTAATAGGTTTAATGGATTATGAAAATAATATGGTATACCACATATTAGTATCACTTAAAAAATAATATCCAGCACAAGTTTTAATTTTAAATGAGTTCAGTTATTGTATAGGTCAAAAGTGATACCTAAAAAATATTTTATTAAAGTTATAAAAGTCAAGAATCAACAAATCTTATTTTCGTTTTTATCAATTTTTGTACAAATTACTTAAAAGGTAGAAATAGAAAAAAATATGAATCAGTATGAAATTTAGGCACTAATAAGAAACCTTATTTTGTTCTTGTTTTTTAATTTTGTCTAAATTAATTGTGAAATCCAAAAACTATGCCTGAAATTTATGTGCATAAAAGGAATTTTATTTTGTTCTTTTTTATATATTGTATTTTTATTAGCTAGAGATATCTACTAATTTTTTGTGAACAAAAAGAACATTCATAGCTATGATTTTTTGCTAGTTTAAAAAAAAATAAGTATCATCTAGCTTTATTTAATAGGTTTAATAAATTATGAAAATGATACATTCTCTCGTTACTGGTACCACATACAAGTATCACTTAACAAATGATATCCAATGCAAGTTTTAATTTTAAATGAGTTTAGTCACTGTATAAGTAAAAAATGATACTTAAAAAAATTATATTAGAGTTATGAAACTCAAGAATTATGTCTGAAATTTAGGCACATTTAGCGAATCTTTTTTTCTTTTACCTTCTGTCTAAATTACTTAAAAGATAAAAATAGAAAAAAGTGAGACTCGGTATGAAATTTAGACACATAATAGGAAATCTTATTTTTTTTTCTTTTTAATTTTGTCTAAATTAAATGTAAAATCAAAAAATTATACCTGAAATCTATGCGTACAGAAAGAACCATATTTTCTTCTTTTTCTTATGTTGTATTCTTATCAGAGATGTTCGCTGATTCTTTGTGAATAAGAAGAACATTCATGGCTATGACTTTTTCTAACTTCAAATAAATAAATAAATAAACATTATCTAACTTTAATTAATAGGTTTAATGAATTATGAAAATGATACAGTCTCTCGTTATTAATACTTATCAGTATCACTTAAAAAATGATATTTAATACAAGTTTTAATTTTAGATAAGTTTAGCTATTGAACAATAGGTCAAAAGTGATATCTAAAAAATATTTTATTAGAGTTATAGAATTCAAGAATTATGTCTGAAATTTAGGCACATTCAATGAATTTTGTTTTAATTTTTATAATTTTTTTATTTAAATTACTCAAAAAGTAAAAATAGGAAAAAATAAGACTCAATATAAAATTTAGGCACATAACAGGAACTTTATTTTATTCTTTTTTTAAATTAAATGTGGGATTCAAAAATTATGCCTGAAATCTAGGCGCGTACAAAGACATTATTTTGTCCTTTTTTATATGTTGTCTACTTATTAGAGATATTCACTTATTCTCTCTTAACAAGAACATTATTCTTTGCTATGACTTTTTCTAGCTTCCAAAAAAAATAAGCATCATCTAACTTTATTTAGGGTCTGTTTGGAAAACTTCAAAAGTAATTTTTTTGAACTTTTGACTTATGAAAAGTAGTAGTATTAAAGTTTGGTGCAAGTTTCAAAACCAAATTGCAGCTTTCTAAGAAACTATTTAAGAGCTTATAGAGAAGTTAAAAAAATGACTTCTCTCATAATACTACTATTTTTTTATCACATTTCTATAAAATAAGTACTTTTAAAACTAAAAATTCAAATACAAAATAACTTATTTATAAGCTACTTTTAATATAACAATTTATTATTTAAGATATTTTTTTAAAAGGAGCTTAATTAAGCTATTTATCTAAATTGAGCCTAAATAGGTTTAATTGATTATGAAAATGATACAATTTTTCGTTACTGATACCACATATCAGCATCACTTTAAAAATAATTTCTCATGCTAGTTTTAATTTTAAACGAGTTTAGTTATCATATAGGTCAAAAGTGATATCTAAAAAATATTTCAATAGAATTATAAAATTTAAGAATTGTGTATGAAATTTAGGCACATTCAAATAATTTTATTTTGATTCTTATCCTTTTTTGTTCAAATTACTTAAAATGTAAAAATAGAAAAAAATTAAACTTAGCACATAATAGAAAATTTAATTTTGTTCTTTTTAATCTTTTATTTAAATTAAATATAAAATCTCAAAATTATTACTAAAATCTATACGTATAGAAAGAACTTTATTTTGTTCTTTTTTATATATTGTCTTCTTATTTAAGATATCCATTGATTTTTTGTGAACAAGAAGAACATTCATGGCTATGACTTTTTCTAGTTTGGAAAAAAAAATCATCATCTAAGTTTATTTAATAGATTTAATGAATTATGAAAATGATACGGTCTCTCTTACAGACACCAAACCAGTATCACTTGAAAAAAATATTTAATGCAAGTTTTAATTTTTATTGAGTCTAGTTACTTTAGAGGTAAAAAAATGATACATAAAAAGTATTTTATTAGAGTTATAGAATTCAAGAATTATATCTGAAATTTAGGCACATTCAACAAATCTTATTTTGATTTTTATTATTTTTTATTTAAATTACTTAAAAAGTAGAAATAAAAAAAAATTGGACTCAATATAAAATTTAGACAAAAAACAAAAATCTTATTTTTTTGTCTAAATTAAATATGCGATTCAAAAATTATATCTGAAATCTAGGTTGTGAACAAGAAAATCATTCTTAGCTATAACTTTTTCTAGCTTCCAAAAAAATAAGCATCATCTAACTTTATTTAATAGGTTTTTGGATTACGAAAATGATACAATTTTTTTGTTACTGATACCACATACTAGTATTACTTTAAAAATATTTCTCATGCAAGTTTTAAATGCAAGTTTTAATTTTAAATGAGTTTAGTTACTGTATAGATCAAAAGTGATATATAAAAAATATTTTATTATAGTTATAAAACTTAGGAATTATATATGAAATTCAGACACATTCAAAAAAATCTTATTTTGATTTTTATTCTTTTTTGTTTAAATTACTTAAAATGTAAATATAGAAAAAAATAAAATTCGATATGAAATTCAAGCATGTAATAGGGAATTTAATTTTGGTCCCTTCAAATTTTTCTTTAAATTAAATATAAAATCCAAAAATTATGCCTGAAATTTATGAAAAGAACTTTATTTTTCTTATTTAAGATATCCACTAGTTCTTTGTGAACAAGAAGAATATTCATAACTATAGATTCCTCTAACTTTCAAAGGAACAAGAATTTTCTTTCCACTATGATCCGTTTCTTTAAGATTGTTCTCAGAAAAAGTCTTGATGATGGATATCTTGTGAGAATTTTCTTCTCTTCCCTTCCTATCCTCTTTATCTTTTACTGTTTTTATTTTACACATACAAAAATTTTTCATATATACTTATTATGTTTCACTATTTTTGTCATATTTTCCATGTGACGTAACAACCACACACATGCATAGTTTCTTTTCTTACCAGCATAATATGCTCCTCAATATTTATGCTTTTTTAGTTTTGAATTTTTTATTGTTAGTTAGTTAGAGTAGTAACTGAATCAACAAAAATGCTATTAAGGAAGGATAATTCTTAATAGGAGTATTCATGGATCAGATCCAATTCGCATATCCACAATATTTATCCAAATTCGATCCAAAAATTACAGATATAGTCCGATCTGTAAGACTATCGGATCGGATCAGATCATATCCGCATACTAATCGATCGGATTGCAGATTTTATGTAGATATTCGCATATCCGATCCACATATCTGCGTATCTGCAAAAAATAAAGAAATAAATAAATATTCTTTATATATTTTATTTCAACTAATAATTATCATATATATTGTATTATTTTAATTTATTATTTATAAAATGTATCTTTAATATTATTTTAAGAGTAAACATATTTAAAAGAATAGAAAAAATAAATTTTATGGATATTTTTTTAATAAAATAATATTTTAAAAATATTTTGTATTTTTGCAGATATATCCGATATCTGATCTGATCCGATCCACAAATTTTATTGATGTTTTGTGCGGATCAAATCGGATCCAAACTTAAAAACTGCGGAAATTGGATCCGATCTGATCCGATTCGCGTTCAGCCCTAATTCTTAGAAGGTTATTAAGAGGTTGAGTGATACAAATAGAGTGATACCACATACAGTATCACTTTAAAAATAATTTCTCATGCTAGTTTTAATTTCAGATGAGTTTAGTTATCATATAGGTCAAAAGTAATATCTAAAAAATATTTCATTAGAATTATAAAACTTAAGACTTGTGTATAAAATTTAGGCACATTCAAAGAATTTTATTTTGATTCTTATCTTTTTTGTTCAAATGAAACTCAGCACATAATAGGAAACTTAATTTTGTTCTTTTCAATCTTTTATTTAAATTAAATATAAAATCTCGAAATTATGACTGAAATCTATACATATAGAAAGAACTTTATTTTGTTCTTTTTTATATGTTGTCTTCTTATTTAAGATATGCACTGATTTTTTGTGAATAAGAAGAACATTTATGGCTATGACTTTTTCTAATTTTGAAAAAAAATCAGCATCTAAGTTTATTTAACAGGTTTAATGAATTATGAAAATGATACAGTCTCTCTTACAGACACCAAACCAGTATCACTTAAAAAAATATTTAATGCAAGTTTTAATTTTTATTGAGTTTAGTTACTTTAGAGGTAAAAAATGATACATAAAAAGTATTTTATTAGAGTTATAGAATTCAAGAATTATATCTGAAATTTAGGCACATTCAACAAATTTTATTTTAATTTTTATCATTTTTTATTCAAATTACTTAAAAAGTAGAAATAGAAAAAAATTGGATTCAATATGAAATTTAGGCACAAAACAGAAACCTTATTTTGTTCTTTTTTAATTTTTTGTCTAAATTAAATGTGTGATTCAAAAATTTTGCTTGAAATCTAGGTTGTGAACAAGAAAATCATTATTGGTTATAACTTTTTCTAGGTTCCAAAAAAAAAAGCATAGTCTAACTTTATTTAATAGGTTTAATTGATTACGAAAATGATACAATTTTTTTGTTACTGATACCACATACTAGTATTACTTTAAAAATATTTCTCATGCAAGTTTTAATTTTAAATGAGTTTAGTTACTGTATAGATCAAACGTGATATATAAAAAATATTTTATTATAGATATAAAACTTAGGAATTATATATGAAATTTAGACACATTTAAAAAAATCTTATTTTGATTTTTATTTTTTTTTTGTTCAAATTACTTAAAATATAAAAATAGAAAAAAATAAAATTCGATATAAAATTTAGGCACGTAATAGAAAATTTAATTTTGTTCCTTTCAAATTTTTATTTAAATTAAATATAAAATCCAAAAATTATGTCTAAAATTTATGAAAAGAACTTTGTTCTTCTTATTTAAGATATCCACTGATTCTTTGTGAACAAGAAGAATATCTATAATTATGGAATTCTCTAACTTTCAAAGAAACAAGAATTCTCTGTCCACTGTGATCCATTTCTTTAAAATTATTATCAGAAAAAGCCTTGATGATGGATATCTTGTGAGAATTTTCTTCTCTTTCCTTCCTATCCTCTTTATCTTTTACTATTTTTATTTTACACATTCAAAATTTTTTCATGTATACTTCTTGTGTTTCACTATTTTTGTCATATTTTTTATGTGATGTAACAACCACACACATGTATGGTTTCTTTTATTTCCAGCATAATATGCTCTTCAATATTTATGCTTTTTTAGTTTTGAACTTTTTAGTTACGTTAGTTAGAATAGTAACTGAATCAACAAAACTACTGTTAGGGAAGGATAATTCTTAGTAGGGTATTCATGGATCAGATTCGATCCGCATATTCACAATATTTATTCGAATTCGATCCGAAAATTGCGTATATAAATCCGATCTGCAAGACTATCGGATCGGATCGGATCAGATCCGCATACTAATCGATCCGATTGCGGATTTTGTGTAGATATTCGCATATCCGATCCATATATCCGCGTATCTGCCAAAATAAAGAAATAAATAAATATTCTTTATATATTTTATTTCAACTAATAATTATCATATATGTTGTATTATTTTAATTTATTATTTATAAAATGTATCTTTAATATTATTTTAAGAGTAAACATATTTAAAAGAATAGAAAAATAAATTTATTGATTTTTTTAATAAAAATAATATTTTAAAAATATTTTGTGTTTTGCGGATATATCCGATATTCGATCTGATCCGATCCGCAAATTTTATTGATCTTTTGTGCAGATCAGATCGGATCCAAACTTAAAAACTGCAGAGATTAGACCCGATCTGATCCGTGTTCACCCCTAATTCTTAGAAGGTTGTTAAGAGGTTGAGTGATACAAATAGAGTGATACCACATATCAGTATCACTTTAAAAATATATTCTCATGCTAGTTTTAATTTTAAATGAGTTTAGTTATCACATAGGTCAAAAGTGATATCTAAAAAATATTTCATTAGAATTATGAAACTTAAGAATTGTGTATAAAATTTTGGCACATTCAAAGAATTTTATTTTAATTCTTATCCTTTTTTATTCAAATTACTTAAAATATAAAAATGGAAAAAAAGAAACTCAGCACATAATAGGAAACTTAATTTTATTCTTTTCAATCTTTTATTTAAATTAAATGTAAAATCTCGAAATTATGACTGAAATATATGCATATAGAAAGAATTTTATTTTGTTCTTTTTTATATGTTGTCTTTTTATTTAAGATATCCACTGATTTTTTGTGAACAAGAAGAACATTCATAGCTATGACTTTTTCTAGTTTCGAAAAAAAATCATCATCTATGTTTATTTAATAGATTTAATGAATTATGAAAATGATACGATCTCTCTTACAGATACCAAACCAGTATCACTTAAAAAAAATATTTAATGTAAGTTTTAATTTTTATTGAGTTTAGTTACTTTAGAGGTAAAAAATGATACATAAAAAATATTTTATTAGAGTTCTAGAATTCAAGAGTTATATCTGAAATTTAGGCACATTCAACAAATTTTATTTTGATTTTTATCATTTTTTATTCAAATTACTTAAAAAGTAGAAATAAAAAAAATTGGACTCAATATAAAATTTAGGCACAAAACAGAAACTTTATTTTGTTCTTTTTTAATCTTTTGTTAAATTAAATGTGCGATTCAAAAATTATGCCTGAAATCTAGGTTGTGAACAAGAAAATCATTCCTGGCTATAACTTTTTCTAACTTCCAAAAAAATAAGCATCGTCTAACTCTATTTAATAGGTTTAATGAATTACAAAAATGATACAATTTTTTTGTTACTGATACCACATACTAGTATTACTTTAAAAATATTTCTGATGCAAGTTTTAATTTTAAATGAGTTTAGTTACTGTATAGATCAAAAGTAATATATAAAAAATATTTTATTATAGTTATAAAACTTAGGAATTATATATGAAATTTAGACACATTTAAAAAAAATCTTATTTTGATTTTTATTATTTTTTGTTCAAATTATTTAAAATGTAAAAATAAAAAAAATAAAATTCGATATGAAATTCAGGCACTTAATTGGGAATTTAATTTTGTTCCTTTCAATTTATTATTTAAATTAAATATAAAATCCAAAAATTATGCCTGAAATTTATGAAAAGAACTTTATTCTTCTTATTTAAGATATCTACTTATTCTTTGTGAACAAGAAGAATATCCATAACTATGGATTCCTCTAACTTTCAAAGAAACAAGAATTCTCTGTCTACTGTGATCCGTTTCTTTAAGATTGTTCTCAGAAAAAGTCTTGATGATGGATATCTTGTGAGAATTTTCTTATCCTCTCTTCTTATCCTCTTTATCTTTTACTGTTTTTATTTTACACATACAAAATTTTTTTCATGTATACTTCTTGTGTTTCACTATTTTTGTCATATTTTCTATGTGATGTAACAACCACACACATGCATGGTTTCTTTTCTTACCAGCATAATATGCTCTTCAATATTTATGGTTTTTTAGTTTTGGAATTTTTATTGTTAGTTAGAGTAGTGACTCAATTAACAAAGCTGCTGTTAGGGAAGAATAATTCTTAGTAGGAGTATTCATGGATCAGATCCGATCTGCATATCCGCAGTATTAATCCGAATACGATCCGAAAATTGCGGATATAGATCCGATCTACAAGACTATCGGATCGGATCGGATCAGATCCGCATACTAATCGATCAGATTTCGAATTTTGTGTAGATATTCGCATATCCGATTCACATGTCCACGTATCTGCAAAAATAAAGAAATAAATAAATATTTTTTATATATTTTATTTCAGCTAATAATTATCATATATGTTGTATTATTTTAATTTATTATTTATAAAATATATCTTTAATATTATTTTAAGAGTAAACATATTTAAAAGAATAAAAAAAATAAATTTTATTGATATTTTTTTAATAAAAACAATATTTTAAAAATATTTTATGTTTTACGAATATATCCGATATCCGATCTGAACCGATCCGCAAATTTTATTGATATTTTGTGCGGATCGGATCCAAATAGAGTGATACAAATAGAGTGAGTCGAACCAATTTTTGTTTATCTGGCCAATTTTGTGTTATGATTGTGAGTTTTACTAAGTATGGTTACCAACAACAGTTTCATTGGCATTGCAGAAAATGCCAAACAAGTTCTGTAGGAAATATGGTGGTGATATGCCAAATCCAGTGAAACTCCAGCCTCCAGATGGCACTGAATGGAGAATAGATTGGACTAATCGTGACGCTGAGATTTTGTTTGAAAATGGTTGGAAAGAGTTTGCTACATTTTACACTTTGGAGAATGGTCATGTGTTGTGGTTTGAGTACAACGGAACTTCTAACATCAAAGTAAACATATTCGACATGACTGCCCTCGAAATTGATTATCCTTCCAATGGCCGAATCGGTGATGACAACTCGGTTGAGATTTTGGATAAACCGCCGCCACGAAGGGGCCGAGGCCAGCCGAAGAAAAAAGTGATAACAGAACCAAAGCAATCACGTGCTTCTACAAGCAAAATAATGAAAAGTGCCATCAAAACTAAAGATAAAGATAAAAATCCCAATACACAAAACTTAAAAGATGGTCAATCTGAAGAGACAGCAGATCTTAAGCTGCCAATAATTCAACGTGCCAGACCAGATATGGATGGTCTGTTTCATAATCTCATCATTCTTTCATTTTTTAGATTCTACTGATTTTGTTTAATTTTTTTTATTTTCTTTGTTTCTAAAATGCATAAATACCTTGTTTATTGTTATTGGTACACATCTGAAGTTATTAGAGAAGCAAAGAAGTTCAAGTCGAAAAATCCTTCTTTTGTCATCAAGATTAAGCAAAAGCAACAAACAGGATCACCGGCAGTAAGTTGATTCATTTATCTCTGTGCAAACTTTGTATGTCATGCAAAATTGAGACTGTTGTGAACCATGATGATGAATTATTCTGATATGATTGCAGAATCTTCCAGTTTGTTTCTTCAGAATGTACTTCGAGAACACGAAGCAGTATGCAATTCTACGAGTTGGAAAGAAGCAGTGGCATGCAACATTGATCTATTATCCAGATAGGAAGAATGCCCTTATCTCTAACTGGCGCTTGTTCGTTAAAGAAAATAACTTAAAAGCCGGAAATGTTTGCATCTTTGAGCTCATTAACAGACAAGATCCAGAACTTAAGGTTCATATTCGTGGAAGCCATGATTAGCCAATGGCTTTGCTTACTTGTGTTGCAGATCAATGGAGTATGTTCAGGGATCAAGAGTTGTAACAGAGTCATAGTTTTCATCATACTAAATGGTTGCATTGCAGTGTTATTTCCTTAGTACCATAACTGAAATATATCAGTGATCCATGCAGAAACAATACATGTAGAATTTTATATTGTTGGTAGTATAAGATGTTATTTGGACAAAGTACTTAATCAAAAGTTGCCCAACTACTTATTTTCAAAGCAATTTATGGTTTGGATCCTATTTCACTCATTCTCCTTCATTTATTATACTTGTCACTTTTTAGAAAGTTACTAATTATTTACAGAGTTTCAGTAATTCCATAAAAAATTCCAATGTAAATAACTTTTAATGAGTGTATAACTTTTTTTAATTCATTGTATTGGAATAATAGGTAAATTGGTACAAGTTTATTATGTCATATTTAAACAAACGTAAAATGTTTCTGACAGAGATAAATGTGTCAACTTACTGGTGAAGATCCAGATAGTTGAGTTTGCCTTATCTTGGTTAAGAAAGAGGGATTCTTTGACTTGAACTTCCTTGCCTCTTGAACAACTTTACATGTACACCATAAAAATTTGCATAAAAGTTACTTGTAGCTAAGTTGAAGCTTCAAACAGCACAGTAATTTTTATTCATTTGAACGAAATTTAAACACAGCCTAAGAACAATAAGATATTTATTACATGAAATGCAATACGCCATATGAAAAATATTTTATGTGGAATATATGCGTACGCTGCTTTCAACACTGCAACACTGCATTCTTCATTCAGATTCACTAGCTTCTTCATTCTTGCAACACTCGATCCAGTTTTGTTTATCAGGGCCCTTCTCTACATCTTCAGTTTTGACAGAACTACTCAATATTTTACCTGTAGAAGGAAATGATACTTCTGCTGCTGCTTTCAATTTTTTCCTCGGCCGGCCTCGGCCTCTTCGTGGAGGTTCATTCTCAACCTTAACCATGTTGTCATCATCAATGTGGCCCTTGGAAGGATAGTTTATTTCAGGGCACCTAGTTTTGGCAGAACTTGTGAACATTTTACTTGTACAAGCAGATGGTGTCTTCGGTGCTGCTTTCTCTGTTTTTCTTGGCCGGCCTCGGCCTCTTCGTGGTGGTTCATTCCCAACCTTAACCATGTTGTGATCATCAATGTGGTCCTTGGAAGGATAGTCTATTTCAGGGCACCTAGTTTTGGCAGAACTTGTGAACATTTTACTTGTACAAGCAGATGGTGTCTTTGGTGCTGCTTTCTCTGTTTTTCTCGGCCGGCCTCGACCTCTTCGTGGCGGTTCATTCTCAACCTTAACCATGTTGTCATCATTAATGTGGTCCTTGGAAGCATAGTCTATTTCAGGGCACCATTTCACTGCTCTAGTTTTGGCAGAACTTGTGAACATTTTGCTTGTACAAGGAGATGGTGTCTTTGGTGCTGCTTTCTCTGATTTCCTCGGCCGGCCTCGGCCTCTTCGTGGCTGTTCGTTCTCAACGTTAACCGATCCAAAAAAATTTATTAGTGGAGCAAAATATACATAATATGATAATTATTTTTATAATTATATTTATTATTATAAATAATTTTCAAATTATCTCACAAATAAATTAAAATAATAATATGTTAATAATTTAACATCACAAAATTAAAATTAAAATCAAATTCATTAATCAAATACAATTTTTAAATCAATTCATGAAACAGAATAAAAAAATCCCGCATGAAAGTAGCAGTGAAACCATATATACACTACTACTGCTGCTTTGGCTATAATTTTTTTTTGTTTTGTGATAAAATTAATTGTATGAATGAAAAAAAAGCCATACAATAGAGCATAAAAGTTTAATCTTTTTCACATATATATATGAACTAACTCTCAAGAAGATCTTAAATAGAATCATATAAAAAGATGAATCAGAATGAAATTAATATACTGTAAAAATTCAGGTATAATCAACTTCACATAAAATTAATAGTTGATAATAATTTTATTTAATTAGATTAGTTCATAACGATTTCATTTAATCAAATTTTCATCTAACATAAAGTAACTGTACTTGAATTTTCACTTTAATATATTTGAAGGAAAAATATTACTCTTAAAAATAGAGGCAACAATCACGCATTCATGCTGTTAGTGAAGCAAAGCAATATTCAGGAAAAGGAATGGATGACAACATTATATATTTAGATTATTTGAACAGTTTTTAAACCATAAAAAAGAGAGTTAGAGAGCAGAAAGAAAAAAAGCTGACTTGAAACAACGCTTTGAGAAATTAAAATGATTTAAATTGAATAGGTTATTATTATTAGTCTTTTATATTATTTATTTAATTATTTTATTAAATAATAAATATAATATTTTATAATATAAAAAAGTCATTTAATCTCTTATCTTTTTATTTTTTTTTTTGGTGACTCTCTTATCTTTTTATTTGTCTATAGATATTGTGAACCAAAAAAATAAATAAAGTAAATGGGATCAAATTTATTTATTTTGTGGAGGAAAAAAATATTTTTACTATATACTATATATAAAATTTTTAAAACTCAATGGGGGCACTTGCCAATATAAATCCGTCCCTGACCTTAGCCATGCTGTCCTCATCGATGTGGTGCTTGGAAGGATATTGTATTTCAGCGCGCCATTTCACTTTTTTAGTTTTGGCAGAACTTGTGAACATTTTGCTTGTACAAGGAGATGGTGTCTTTGGTGCTGCTTTCTCTGTTTTCCTCGGCCGGCCTCGGCCTCTTCGTGGCGGTTCATTCTCAACCTTAACCATGTTGCCATCATCAATGTGGTCCTTGGAAGGATAGTCTATTTTGGGGCACCATTTCACTCCTTCAGTTTTGGCAGAACTTGTGAACATTTTACTTGTAGAAGCAGATGGTGTCTTTGGTGCTGCTTTCTCTGTTTTCCTCGGCCAGCCTCGTGGCGGCAGTTCATTCAAGATCTCAATCGAATCGTCATCGCTGATGTGATCCAAGGAAGGATAGTCTATTTCAAGGCAAGTCATGTCAAAAATGTTTACTTGAATGTTAGAAGTTTCATTGTACTCAAACCACAGCATATGGCCATGATCCAAAGAGTAATATGAGGCAAATTCTTTCCAACCATTTTCAAATAGAATGGCACCATCATACTCAGACCAATCTATCTTCCATGCAGTGCCATCTGGAGGCTTCAGATACACTGGATTTGGAACACCATCACCAAATTCCATACTGAACGTTTTTGGTATGATCTGCAATTCAAATGAAAGTATGAAACTAGTCTTAGTAATAAGCATAAATGAAAGAAACCCTTACAAGGGAAAAATCACAAAGAGAAATGCATGCATTAAATAATATAATAAGTAAAGAGGATATAAAGTGAAGAAAATGCTTACAAGATTTCCATCTTCAAGGCTTTGTCTGAGAACAATCTTGTAGAAACAGGTCACTTGGAAACTAGAGGAAGCCATGGATGTTCTTCTAGTTCACAGACACAGTTACAGTCTCTGGTAAAAAGACAAGTTAATTGAAAAAGCGAAAGAAGATGACAGCAACAGAAGAGTATTTAGGAGGTGGTGGATGATGAAGTTATCATTTTGCCCTCGATATGAGTTGTCTCTACTCTCATGAAAGTACTCGATGCAATACCAAAAGAATTGTCATCAAATCTAATACTGGAATTGTCTCTACTCTCATGAAAGAACGTACTTATATATAAGAAAAAACAACACACACCGTGCAACTAGACGTGATAAACCAAAAACTGTGTTTGAACTCTTAATTACAGAAAATTAAAATTCTAGTGGTAGTTAAAAATGGTTTTATCTTTAATGTATCAATAAGGTTCTTAAATGTGGAAAAGACTCCAAAAATATTTTGAAAGAATTCTTTACCTTTTCAATTTTTATAAATTTTATTTGTTAAATAAAAAAAATTCTCTCAAAATAGAAAGCACAAATTTAGTATATATTAGTATTCTAAAAAAAATCTTACAAATATTGGAATTATAATAGACAAAATTAATTATAATTATTTTATATTTGATCAATCTTCGGTCTTTTTTATGATATACTATTTTACTGCGTTCATGGATTAGATTCATAGGTAAATTACAATTTTGAATTAAATCCATGAAAAATTCTGCCTCACTTTTTTTATCTTTATACTAACCCATACTAAGAGACATGTTATTTGTACACCACACACAACCTTGTATTTCACTTTGAGAAATAACAATGCAATCATAAGTGACAAAACAAGAAATAAAATTAAAACACTTAGTTCATACATACATATATATATAACTGGTCCAAACCAAAAAGGATTGGATACAGTAGAAGTTTGATTCAACAGAAAAGAAAAAAAAAAGTGATACATTCTTCACGAAATTAACCTTATTTAAGAATTATGAGCTCTTAGTTCCTGAAGTTCTAATATATTAGCCTAGCATTGGGCTCTACAAATATGAACATCAAATAGATCTTTTTCATTGATGAGCTCAAAAACACAAACATCTCCAGCTTCTAATTTACTTGCTCTAGCAAAAGAACTCCAACCAGCCGAAATAAAGCTGTTTTTCGACGTCGGATTGTAGATTATCGTAGCAGGCCATGATTCCTTTCCGAACTGTAACTTTACATCCTGCTGATTCTTTTTAAAATACTTTCTGTAGAAGATAGCTGATAAGTTCTGCATCACCATGGTAAAAAATAGTTATAAACTTACAATTTGTAAAACTAAATATAAACTAGCACTCAGAAATTTGCATGGCATATTATGTTTTCATCGATAAAATGTATCGAAATAAACTTACAGGCCTTGATCTCCTTGGATCACTGTCTCTTATCTTGACCATAAAAGAGGGATTATGTGAGTTGAGCTCCTTAACTTCTTTGAAGAGTTGAATCCCATGAGTCACTGGTTTAAGTGACTCTGATATCACAACAGAATTGTAAGAAATTAGCATGAATTTTACTTGTGGAGAGTTTTGGATAAAGTTATATTTATAGGATTGGAAACCAACACAAATTTTAGCATAAGATTAGTTTATATAACAAATTGTGGTTACATTAAGGACCAAATACATAGTCATTGCATTCATAAGCTAACTGTATTTTTGGCAAAAACTAACAATAGTTTCCTTGAGATTGGAATTCTGCTGCTATAAATGTTGCAAGGAAGGGAAGAATTAAAGATTTGTAAAATGTACTCCAAGTCAAACACGGGGTCAATTAATTTTTATTATAAATTTTTTTAACGAGGATAATGCTATGTTGTACTGATATCTTAATTTTTTACAGAATAACGCGGCTAAAGAATTCCTAAACAATTGCCTTACCGCGGCGTTGTCGACGACAAATATGAACATCAAGCACCGGATCTTTTCTATTGATGAGCTTAAACAAACAAACATCTCCGGCTTGTAATTTAATAGCTCGAGCAAAAAGGTTCCAACCAGCAGAGATAAAGGCAACACATGATGATGGCCTATAGATCAATTTAACAGGGAACAACTTCTTTCCAAACCTTATATTTGCATTTTGTGGATTATTTTCAAAATACTTTCTGTAGAATTTAGTTGAAAAGTACTGCAGCACATCATATTTATGTCATCATGGTTAGAGATAAGACACAAAAGTTTGAAAGAATGATAGCACATGGAAGTTCACATGATACATAATTTTCAACATGATATATGTATTAACCTATACTTACACATGGTGCTCTCGTTTGAGACCGTTGCGTTATCTTGATGATGAAAGAGGGCTTTTCCCACTTAAACTTCTTAGCTTCTTTCAGAGATTCAAGTCTTGTAGGACAGGGCATAACAGGAGATTCATAATCTTTTCTTCTTCTATTCCTTTTACCTTGTACATTGGAAACAAAGAATCAGAAACTACCACTATAATGTATAGAAAGCAGTTGCAAGTTGTAACTCAAAAACAACGGTTAAATCCACAAAAGGAAATGATGATCTAATTATGAGACACGTACCATTAGAATTTTGATTGACAGACACTGGCATCTCATGATTTTTTTCTTTAGATTTAATACCGTGCGAATTGAAGCTTCTTTCTACATCCTTAATTTGTGTGTCATTTTCCAAGTGTCTATCTTTAGAACCAGATGACACTAGTGCTCTTAGTTTTTTCCTCGGTTGGTCCCAGACTTCTCTTGGCAATGATTCATTCAATCTTTTCTTCTGCGGTCCCTCGTTAAGTCTCATGTTTTGGGTGTTGCGACTGTTATCCATATCTCTAGTTTTTTGTTCTTCTTGCTTTTTCATCGGCTGCTGACCCCTGCCTGTCAGCTGCTCTTTGATCTGATCATTAGCAGGATACTCTATTTGGAGGCAATTCATGTCAAATATGTTTACTTTCATGTGAGATGTTCCAATATTGCACTCAAACCATAACAAATGGCCATGATCAAGAGAGTAATATGCAACAAACTCTTTCCAACCGTTTTTAAACAAAATTTCACCATTATGATTAGTCCACTCTACTCTCCATTCAGTACCATCTGGAGGCTTAAGATACAATGGGTTTGATAGGTCAGAACCATATTTTTCAGTGCTTATTGGTAACTTCTGCAATGTTATGAACCTGGTGTTAGCAACCATAATAACAATAAGGTGACACACATTAGTATGTCTTCACCAAGATGTTAGACATATATTATGTTAAACAGTTTAGTCAAATATATCAAACTATTTAAGGATTTTCGGCTATCATCTTTATATAATAAATTAATAATAACATTAAACTTTCAATTCATCCTTCACTAATAATTATAAATAGTGCAGTAAAGTAGTCCAAACATATTAGTCCTAAATTTTGCATGTAGGTAAAGATTAATCTTTCACCTATTTTAGTGAAGAGACTAATTTCAAATTTCAAAGGGCTATTTTGCAGCATTATTAGTATATTTAGAGACTATGAGTGAAATAAAAAAAATGTTAAACGACGGGATTGTCCAACATAAAAATTGGTAGGGACCAAATCAGTAATAACAAGATTAGAACTCGTGCATAACGAAAAATATGATGAATATGATAATTTTTCAAATCACCGCAATATGTACTGTGATATTTCCTATATTTCCTAATCTTAATTAGTGAAAATGTTATCTAGATCAGTTTTCATTAACAATAATGTAAATTTAATCGTAATTAATTTTGTAGTAAGAATACATACTGAGTACATAAAATATAACCATCTAACAAATATGTTTTTAGGTTTTCATTCATCTTATGTGTTTATTATTATTTTTTTTATGTACTTCTGCTACAAAATTAATTATAATTAAGTCTACATTATTGGAAATAGAAAATGATCTAGATGATAAGAAGAAGGAGTTTACTATTACTATATTTGCGACTAAGAAGCCATCCATGTGTGTTGTTCTATGAAAAAAATGTTTATAAACGAAAAAAATTATATATAGAAGAATAAAGAGAGAAAATTTTTGTTAATTAAACAATATCTCAAAAGATAAACAGATTAAAAGAAAAAGAGGGGATGGAGAAGACGAGAAAATGCTTACAAAGTCTTCATCTTGAAGAGCTTGTCTGAGAACAATCTTAAAGAAACAAATTACAGTAGAAGTAGAAGGAGAATGATTGTTTTGTTGACGGTTAGAAGAAGCTATAACAAACAGATGATGGATGAATTTGACTATTGTTGAAGCTCAGAGTCTATCTCACCCGTATTCCTTAAATAATCTTATTTTGGGATAACAATTAAATTAAAAAAAATAACAAGTGAGTACTAAAATAAGTTATATATATTTTAATTTATTTTTAATATAAATTTTATATTTTCATATGTATTATATATGTATAAATAATTTTAATATATATTTGATATAATTTAATAAATTAAAGGAAAAGTTAGGACTAATTCCTTCATAATTGATTGCAGATTATACAACCTTAAGTTTGAACTTATTCTATTTAAAATATTAGCAAAGAAAAAAAAGTATTGGAGGTAATTTTTATTAATGTAGAGGCAAGAATAGTATAATTCTTTTTTTAGAGTTTATCTATTCTGTGTTCTAAAGACATATGTTAAGATTATAAAATAAGAAAATTTTATTAAAAATATAAAAAATTTAAGTGAAAATGATAAATTAGATATCTAACTTTTTGATTCACGGATATTTAAGTTCTTAAAGATTTAAAAATATATTTTTTAAAAATTTTAAAAATTCATTTAAGTTTATGACTTTTTTAAATTAAAATGTGGTGGACACATTGATTTCTGAGTCTAATTTATCTCATTTTAAAAACTCTCTCACATATACATTCGTATTAACCAGGTCTATAATGTGAGTCACATTTAATTTTTCCCTAGAATCTGATAGACTATTCAAGTGAATATGAAGGATTCATATGTCCAAATTTTAAAAATATTAGAGTCTTAAATATATTTTTAAATTAACAAAAACTTAAATGTTCACGAATCAAAAGGTCAATAATCTATTTATCTTTTTCTTATTTAAATTTTTAATGCATTTATTTTGTAGTTATTAAATAAAAATATTTAATTTTTTTATTAGTGATAAGTTTATCATGTATCCTTAAAGTAGGTATTAGCTAAATCTTTTTTTTTATGGGTGAACTGATGAATTTTTTTAGGAATATTACATGATAAAATAAAAAAAATTAAAAAAAATTGCGTTCAGAAATTTAAAATATTCCTAATATTGAATATGTCTATTTTGCTTCAGATTTTGAACTATCACTTTTCTTCTCCAACTTATTTTTTTTATTAACTGTGATATTCTCTGCAGATTTTTTTTTTTTTTTGTAGTAAAAAGAATTCGCTTCTTTTTTTTTCTTTTGGACATTAAAGAATTCGCTTCTTAAGTTCACTGCATCACATGCCTCAGCCAATGCATGCAGCAGGTTTAATTTGCATGTTTGTTGATTGGATGTTACATAAGCAATTTTGTTAAAGTCTAATAAAAAATCTTGAGCCTTCATTTCTGGTATTGAGGAATATTGGGCTATATTAGCTAGTCAAAGTTTCTATAAAATTTAAAGCAAATTTAACTAGTCAGAGTTTCTATTAAACTTATAAAATATTATAAATTCTATATGAATGAAAATATATTAAATTGTTAGAAATTCTCTTATTCTTTGTGAATATATTGGTGAATTTAAAATAATAATAATATTATTATTTAAGTGAGTGAATAATCTGAGGCTAATAATAAAATATAGATATTATACTTAAAAAAATAATATAAGATAAAGTATGTGTAATTAAATACATTATAAATTTGTGGTTTAGCTTTTATTCTATTTTGTTTATTGTTTTGTGTTTTTTATTTTATTTTATTTTTTATAACATGTTCCACTTATAATTGTGTTAAATTTTTACTTAAAAAAATATTAGAGTAATTAATTACATTTTATCATTAGTTAATTATATTGATAATATGAGATACGTCATTAACTAACCTTATTTGGGAAAAAAATAGAGCTTAATTAGGAGGGTTTGATCAGCGGATAAAAATTATAAGATATATTTAATTATTTTCTCTATTTATAAACCAAATTGATTAGTAGATAAAAGTTGGAAACTAATTTAATTATTATTTAATTTAGTCACCAATTTAAAATATTGTATGTTATTAAATTTTAATATTATGTTTAATAACTTACAATTAGAATAATCAAATTTTAACTGCATTGTTGGAATATAAATTGATTATTATCGTATATTGTTGGTTCGTAATTTTAGTTAAGAATTACAAAACTCACGCCATTATATATCTCTTTGATTTAGATAAATTCTTTGACATATATTTACAAATAAAATAAAAGATTAAAATTGAGTGTATTTAACTTAATAACAAAAATTAATTCATAAAATAAAAAAGTTATCTTAACACATTCATTTAAAACGGTTACCTTTCTAATGTATTATACGAATTATTATGATTTAAATAGTATTTATATTTTTTTGTTTTTTGTTTTTTTACAAATTGCAATGAAAGGATATTATTTACACAAGAATAACAAATAAGGGCAAAAATTTAAGAAACTGGCTTTTTTTTTGAACGAACATATATAATATATCTATGAGAAAAATTAAACTAAACGCAGTGATATCTCTAATAAATAGTAGAAAAAAATGTATGTTTAATTATAAACTGGAGCTTGTTATTTACTTATTTATTTACTTCTGACCCCTTTTTTAATTATTTTATTCATTTATGTTAACTCACAAAAAAAAATAAAAAAATACAAACGAGTCAAAATGTCATCAAAATCCGTTGTTCTTATAGTAATCCCAAATTGCAAGGTACCGTCACAAATAATAATAATAATAATTTATATGCTGCATGAGAAATAAGGGAATCTGGGAAACTAGCAGAAAAATTGAAAAGAGAGATGCATTGGAAGTTTGAATAATTGACGGGGTCTACATGCACTGGTTTATTATGGCACCTGTATCAAGGGAATGGCAACCATCTTTTTAAATTTGTGCGTGGAGTAAATTGTAAAATTAGTCTTTGAATAAAATGATTTTTGAAAAGTTTTTTAATTAAATTTATTTTTTAAAAATTTTAAATTAGTCATGTTACTTCTTTTGTCATTTTTATGGTTAACGACATCAAAATTTGTTAATATAGTACGTTAAATAATATCACAATATATATCTAGTAGTTATAATTGACTATTAATATAATTAATTTATGAAATTAGATCAAATCAATTTTAATTTTTAAATTAAGAGATTTTAATGGCTCAAATTTCTTTTTCAATTAGATTTTAATTTGATCTAACTTCATAAATTTATTATGTTAATAATCAATTAAAATTCTAAGTGTGTTTTGTAATATACTACTTAATGTGTTACATTAATAAATTTTGATATCATTAATAAAAAATAATAAAAGAATTAACAAAATTAATTTAAAATCATTAAAACACGAATTTAATTAAAAAAAATTTCGAAAACTAATTTAAAAAATAAGTAATTTTTTAAAAATTAATTTGACCATTTACCTTTTATTTGTGTAGCTGCACACATTATACTTTTTCTTTTACATTTCATAAATATATTTATTATCTTTACTTCTCTGTTGATATATTCTAGAGACACATATTAAATTATAAAACAAAAAAATTTGTGAAAAATATAAAAAATTTAAGAGAATATCATAAATTGATCTCTAACTTTTTATCAGCAAATATTTAAATCTTTGAAATTTTAAAAATATATTTAAATTCTTGACCTCTTCAAAATTTAGATATATTGATTCTTAAGTTTAATTTGTCTCGTTTTAAAAACTTTCATACGTATACATTTGTATCAACTTAGTCAGTACAATGAGAGTCACATTTGATTTTTCTGTTGGGTATGACAGATTCAAGTGAATATGAGACATCGATATGTCCAAACTTTGAAAAAAGGGTAGAGTAGACTTAAATGTATTTTCAAATTTTCAAAAACTTAAATGTTCGTGAATTAAAAGTTAATGACATATTTGTTATTTTCTCATTTAAAATTTCAATATATTTATTTTGTAGTCATTAAATAAAAATATTTAAAACTTTTTATTATTGATAAATTTATCATGTATCTTTAAGACATATATTAGCTAATTTTTTTTTATGGGTGACCTAATGACTTTTTTTTTCTGAATATTACATCATTAGATGATAACATGAGAAAAAAAATTGAAATAAAAAATTGCGTTCAGAAATTTAAAATATATCTAATATTGAATATATCTATTTTGCTTCAGTTTTTGAAGTATCACTTCTCTTCTCCAACTTATTTTTTGTATTAACTGTGATATTCTCTGCGGAAATATTTTTTATGTAGTAAAAAATATTCGCTTCTTAAGTTCTTTTGCTTTTATGTATTTTCTAATTTTTGACCCTCTCCTTTGCTTGTGATGCTTTTAAGAATTTATAGAGCATGAAAGATATTTGATATAAATATAATTGTACTCCCATATCTTCTAATTCATTTCTTCATTTATTTAAAAACTTTTGATTGATTAAAAAGTGACCGTTGATGCTTTATACCTTCATTTTGTAGTGTACTACTTAATGATGATCATAATACATGGCAGCAGGTTTAATTTGCATGTTTGTTGATTGGATGTCACGGAAGCAAATTTTGTCTTGAGCCTTCGTTTTTGGAGAATCTGGGAAAAGTAAGACACATGCTTTGGAACACTGCAAAAGAAAAATATAATTGACCGATAACTCCAAAGAAAAGAAAGATAAAATAAATAGCTACGTGGTGTACATGCACTAATTTATTATGGCACCTGTATTGTTGACTTGTTGTGCAATACTTAATTAAGTATGAAGAGAATGCCTACAATCTTTTCAAATTTGTTTATGTAAACTGCAAACACACTAATAATAACTTTTAAAATATACTTCCAATAAATACAATTATGAAGAAGATATATAATAATTAAAATAAATTTACCAATTAAATCCTATAATCTAAATTTAATTCAACAAGTTGGTTACTTATATGATATTTTAGACAATTAAAAATACTTTAAATATTTTGACGTAACATTATTTAAATATTGTAACTTAATTATTTGTAATTGGTTGTATATATTGTTGAATGTTTATAATTAATTATGAGAGCATCTTTAATATTAGTTATATTTTTATTTTATTTTGGCCTTACAAAAATATTTGTGCAATGAGACTATATATCATAAATAGTAATTTAAAATTAAAAGAGAATTTTGATCTTCTAATACTTAATATTAATTCAATTAGAATTTTATATTATTTTTATTTATTTTATTAATATAATTATACAAATACCAAAATTTTATTGGTTCTTTGTCAATGTGATACTTGCATAAATCAATTTTAATAAAAATTTCAATTCAAAAATATATTTTTTAATTCATTTAAATAAACTTAATTAATTCTAAAATAATTTTTATTGATTAAATTTAATATATATACTGTTTGAGTCACCAAAAAAAAAAAAAATATATATATATATATATATACCGTTCTAAATTTATTCTATTCAAAATATTAACAAAAAAAAATATATTAAAAGTAATTTTTATTCATATAAAAGCAAGAACAGTATAATTTTTTTTAGAGCTTATTTATAATATGTTCTAAACACATATGTTAAAATTATAAAATAAGAAATTTTTTTATTAAAAATATAAAAATTTAAGAGAAAATGATAAATCGATCTCTAACTTTTTGATCTGTAGACATTTAAATCTTTAAAGATTTAAAAATATATTTAAGTTTTTGACCTCTTAAAAACTCTCTCACATAAAAATTCATATCAACCAGGTCAGTATAATGAGAATCGCCTTTAATTTTTTTATTGGATCTGACAGACCCAAATGAACATAAAGGATCTAATATATCCAAATTTTGAAAAGGGTAAAAATTTAAATGTTCCCTGATTAAAAAGTTAATAACCTATTTATCTTTTTCTCATTTAAATTTTTATTGTATTTTTATTAAATTATTAAATAAAAATATTTAAAATTTTTCATTAATAATAAACTTATTATGTATCTTTAGGATATATATTAGCTAAACTCTTTTTTTTTTAATATAGGTGAACCATGAATTTTCTTTTAATGAATATTACATGATAAAATTTGAAAAAAATTGAAAAAAAAAATTGCGTTCAAAATTTTAAAACATTACTAAAATTGCGTTCAAATCTTATTAATTTTCTTTTGTGTTGTACTACTTAATCATAATCATAATGCATGCAACAGTTTTTTTTTTTTTTTTTGAGACGTATTTAGGGCAATCATAATGCATGCAACAGGTTTTTTTTTTGGACATATTAGGGCTAACCCAAATACTATCCGAACCCCAACCCGCCCAAACCCCAATCTGATCTTCTCTCTCAAAGCGTTTAATTCTTGCACCAAGAGACAAGCTCCCATGGCCTCCACAGGTTTAGTTTGCATGTTTGTTGATTGTATGTCACAGAAGCAATTTTGTTGAAGTCCAATAAAAAATCTTGAGCCTTCGTTTTGGGTCTTGAGGAATATTGGGCTATATTGGCCAGACTTCTTCTATTTTTCTTCTAATATTTTTGTTTTGTGTTTTTGGTATCGATAGAACTGCATTTTTTTTTATACAGAATAATAAGTGCTACTCTCTTTTTTTTTTTTTTTGGAAATATTATCTTGGATCTGACAAAATTTGATCACACTAGAACATTGAAAAATTTTGAAATTAAATTTAATTGAATTTCAATCCATTGGCCAGCGACAAACCCTTAAATTGAGCTCAGTACCGCAACGGATTAGTCCTTGACCTATTGGATTGGGGGATATCATGGAAACTAAAAAAAAAAATTTAATTGAATTTGAAAACTAAATTACATCCTAAATTAGATAATAGAAACTACAAAAATGTAAATTATTTTTTTAGTGCAAGACAACATAATATTCATGAAGAATGAAGAATCATAAATGAATTAAAAGTTTTAAGTTGACGACTAAACTTAAAGTATTTAAAACAAATTTGAATAAAAAATTTAACTATTCAAAATTTCTACTAAATTTATGAAATATTACAAATTTTATATGAATAAAAATATATTAAGTTGTTAAAAATTCTCTTATTTTTTGTGAATGTATTAGTGAATTTAAAAAATAAAAAATATAATAGTGTTATTTAAATGAATGAATAATCTGAAATTAATAGTGTGGATATTATACTTAAAAAAAATGAATATAAAATAAAGTATGTGTAAGTACATTATAAATTCGTAGTTTAGCTTTTATTCTATTTTGTTTATTGTTTTGTGCTTTTTGTTTTTTGTTTTATTTTATTTTTTATAACATGTTTTACTTATAATTGTGTTAAATTTTTACTTTAAAAAATATGAGAGTAATTAATTACATTTTATCATTAATTAATTTATAATATGAGATATGTCATTAACTAACCTTATTTGACCAAAAAAAAAATTGAACTTTAAATAGGAGGGTTTGATCATTAGATAAAATTATAAGATTAATTTAATTATTTTCTCTATTTATAGACCAAATTGATTATTAGATAAAGGTTGGAAACTAATTTAATTATTATTCAATTTAGTCACCAATTTAAAATATTTTATATTATTAAATTTTAATATTATATTTAATAACTTATAATTAGAATAATCAAATTTTAACTGATTTGTTTGGAATATAAATTGATTATTATAATATATTGTTGGTACGTAATTTTAGTTAAAAATTACAAAACTCACGTCATTATATATCTCTTTCATTTAGAGAAATTCTTTCATTTATATTTGCAAATAAAAAATTTAAATAATTAATTTTAAAATTATTATTGATTATGTAGAGTATTTTATTTAAAATTTAAGTACATGTATGTATTTATTTAAGTCATTGGAACATTACAAATTTTTATAATATTCTTAACATCTTTTAAATTATTTTTTTTAATTATTTTACATGAAATAAAATATTTTTTGTGATATAATTTAAATAAATTTATTAAAAAAATTAATAATCTAAAAATTAAAAAATTATGTTTTATATTCCATGCATTACAAAAAAAAATGAACTCTAACTATATTTATAGGGTATTCATTGGTAATTTGAATGAGACCAATTCGAATTACCTTGGGCTGCTACTTGGTGGTAATTTCAATTAGTCCACTTCAAATTAGAGCTATATTCACGTGCATGTAGTTCGATTCACCCTCATTCGAATTACTAAAATATTTTGTCCATACATAATTCGAATTGCACTGCTTCGAATTAGTATTTGATTTTATAATTACATAAAAACACTTGGTAGATCCTGATAACATTTTTCGTTTTGGTAGATATGGATAATATTGGCTTCCAATTGGTTTATATATGCATCTTGCCCTATAAATAACTAATAATATAAATATAAATATAAAATCTATCAACATTTGTCGTTTTTCCAAAATATAAATATAGATAAGTAATAATAAATTATTAACGATCACAATATATAATAATTTATAAAATATACATAAATAATTAATAAAAAATAAACAATCAATCAAATACTACTTACTAAATAAAAAAAATCTTACATGATCAATTGATATTCTACAGATCACATATTTTAGTTATGCTACCTAATCAATCTGCAATATTTATCTATCATAAAAATACATATATGCATTGATATGTTGAGGAAATTCTGGTGCATGTATAGTCTCTAAATCCAACGATCGCATAAAAGTAGGCTCCACAAACGTATGTTGGTTTATTAATGCATTTGCCACCTCTGCTACCTCTGTCTCTATAGTGTCGTCAGCCTAACCTTCGTCTCCACCCGAATCAACGACCTCATAGTTATTTTCAAACTCCTCTTCACTATCACTATTATAATCTTCCAACTCAACATTTTAGTCTGCTTCAGATTGTTCGAACTCAATATACAGATCGATGAACGATATCTATGAGGGAGTTTTCATATACACTAAAAACATATCTTGCATGCTTGTTTCATCAGTTACATATTTGGTTTGAAACTGAATGAACCCACCAAATACGGATATAGGATACCTGTACAAAATACACGACACTCTCCTAATATTTGAGAATTTATTTTTCTCACAAATTACACTTTTTAATTCTTCAAACGACAATGTGAGTGGAATAACGATATCTAATGGATTTTCACACACAAATTTTACTCCTTCAACTTTTTGTAACAAAATATGTCCATGATAATAAATTTTTAACATCACTTTATCATCCATTATGATATATTCGCATCAAAAGCTCTCAATCTTAGTAAAGTTGTTGTTGAAACAATAAAGAAGAAGAAAGAACCAGAGGGTTTCAGAAGAGAGAATTGAGAGACGATGAAAAATAGAGACTTCAACTAATAGTGGGTTTATATAAAAACAGAAATTGGATCAGTCCGACCGCTCTTTAACCGGTTTAAATTTTATAAACAACTAAAATCAGACCGTCCAATTTTAGTCATATACGAATTCAAAATTATAGCATGCATGAAATTAGATCATTCGATTTTAGTCATATACAAATTCAAAATTATAGCATGCATAAAATTGGACCGTCCGATTATCAAATTCAAAATTTTTTTTCACACACAAATCTGATCGTCCGATTTGTGTTCTCCTTCTGCCGCAAAAAAATTGAACGGTCCAATTTTTTTCCCCTAACTTCGAAAATCTAATACCGTCACAACACACTATTAACCCCTCATACCTCCATAACTCAGCCTTACACACACTTTATTTTCATATTAAAAATAAGAAAAAGTATAGAAAACCAACTCTCTAACTAGCCAATTTAAACAACTCAATTAATTATATTAATTTTAATTTATTAATTAATTTGAATAATTCTTATTAATGATTATTTTAAAAAAATAGAATTTAAAATTAACTGCCTAATTGAAACATGATTCACGGTCTTGTTAGGACTCCTCCTCTTTCTACGCATTAAGTGTGTTGTTGTGCTTAATTCATTCCGCCAGCGTTCTTAAGAACGTGAACACCGAGTCCCACCCCCACCGTGCTACACTGTTCCTGCCACCTTTTGCGTTACTGTTCTTGATTGGGGTTCTATTGTTGTTCATTGCTTGATTACGTTCCGCTGCAAGGACCAGCATGATGCGTGACCATCGAATCCCCACCTCCGCCGTACTCCGCCGTTCTTGCCGCCATTAGCATTACTGTTCATCATCGGGATGCCATTGTTGTTCATTGCTTGATTACCTTCCGCCACAAGGACCACAACGCAACTACATCTTTGACCGAAGTCGTACGTGGTGGTTAGAGAGTTCTTCCCACCGAGCTGTTACAAAGAAATCGATGTCGCAGTGTACGACTTCTGATAGAGTGCATTCATCCATGGACCAATCAATTTCGAAACAAAGATTGAATAGCCCATTCGTTGATGTGAGTGATAATAATTCAATGGAAGGTAATGAACATTTAAGTGTGAGGTTGCAATTCAATCTGTTTCCAAAGTACATGGGAGAAAGAGGATGTTGTTTGGTTTTTTTGGGTTTTTCCATACAAGTGATTTGTATTTGGTTAGTCTCGTGTGATTTTTTTTTTGTATACTAAGTGAATATTTTTTTTCATTCGATTAGATGTTTCTGTGATGGTATTGTTGTTATTTGAGAATCTAATGAGGAGATTTTTCTGTAACTTTTACCAATGAATGCGTTTTTTTTCTGTTTTATTTTAGCCAATGCGTTTTTTTTTAAATAGAAAAAAAAGAGAATTATTTTATTAGTTTTGGATGATTTTTTTATGTTCTTTTTCTTTAGGATTTGGATGATTTTTTTTATTAGTTTTGAATGATTTTTTTTGTGTTTTGTATGCTTTTTTTTTTTTAAGATTTGGATGATTCTTTATCTTATATATTATTATTTTTATTTTTTTTTAGAATTTGGACGTTTTTTTTTAGAAAGAGAAATTAGGATTTACTTGATAAATAGTAAAAAGTAAATTAGAGTAAGAAGAGGTAATTAATAATCATTAATTTTGTATCTTTTAAAAATTAAAATTTAAATAATCATCAATTAATGACAATGAATGAGTATAGAATGCAGTTCAAAAATGCTTGTTGGCTATACCCATATCGATTCTCTAGCGGAATTGTAAAAATAATGAGTCATATGATGAGAATCTGAGAAACTAACTAAAAAATTGAAAAGTGAGACATGTATATTTTGGAACAAGTAAATAACACTGCACACAAAAAATAATTGACCGACAATCCAAAAAAAAAGTAAGTGTGTGTAATTTAAAGAGCATGAATACTAGAAACCTTATTTTATTCTTTTTCAATTTTTAGTCTAAATTAAGTGTGAAATTTAAAAATTATGTTTGAAATTTAGCATAGAAAGACTCTCTTTATTTAATAGGTTTATTGGATTAAGAAAATAATATAATTTTTTGTTACTGATACTACATGTCATTATCACTTCAAAAATGATTTCTAATGCAAGTTTTAATTTTAAAAGAGTTTAATTACTGTACAGGTCAAAAGTAAAACCTACAAAATATTTTATTAAAATTATAGAACTCAGGAATTATGTATGAAATTTAGGTACATTCAAAAAAATTATTTAGATTTTTATCATTTATAAATTAAAAAATAAAAATAGAAAAAAATGGGACTCATTATAAAATTTAGGCACATAACAAGGAAACTTATTTTTTTTAATTATTTGTCTAAATTAAATAATTTTCAGAAAATGTACCTAAAATCTATGCGCATATTAGGAATCTTATTTTTTTATTTACGATTTGGAGAATTTTTTTATTAGTTTTGGATAATTTTTATCTTATGTTTTGTATGTTTTTTCTTTTAGGATTTGAATGATTCTTTTTTATTAGTTTTGGATGATTTTTCTTTTTTGTGTTTTGTATATTTTTTTTTTAGGATTTGAATAATTCTTTATCTTATATTTTAATATTTTTTTAGATTTTAGACATTTTTTTAAAAATAAAAATTAGGATTTGCTCAATAAATAGTAAAAAATAAATTAGAGTAAGAAGAGATAATTAAAAATAATTAATTTTGTATCTTTTAAAAATTAAAATTTAAATAATCATCAATTAATGACAATTAATGAGTATAGAATGCAGTTCATCAGAATTGTTTGTTGGCTATATCCGTGTTGGTTTTCTAGCGGAATTATAAAAATAATGAGCCATATGATGAGAATCTGAGAAACTAACTAAAAATTTGAAAATTGAGACATGCATGCTTTGAAACAAGTAAATAACACTGTACAAGAAAAATAATTGACCGACAATCCCAAAAAAAAAATAAGTGTGTGTAATTTAAAGAGCATGAATACTAGAAACCTTATTTTGTTTTTTTTTTCAATTTTTTGGTCTAAATTAAGTGTAAAATTTAAAAATTATGTTTGAAATCTAGCGTAGAAAGACTCTCTTTATTTGATAAGTTTATTGGATTAAGAAAATGATATGGTTTCTCGTTACTGATACCACATGTCATTATCACTTCAAAAATAATTTCTAATGCAAGTTTTAAATTTAAAAGAGTTTAGTTACCGTATAGGTTAAAAGTAAAACCTAAAAGATATTTCATTAAAATGATAGAACTCAAGAATTCTGTATGAAATTTAGATATATTAAAAAAAATCTTATTTACATTTTTTATCATTTATAAATTAAAAAATAGAAATAAAAAAAAGTAGGACTCATTATAAAATTTAGACACATAACAAGAAAACTTATTTTATTCTTTTTTAATTATTTGTCTAAATTAAATATTTTTCAAAAAATGTACCTAAAATCTATGCGCATATTAGGAACCTTATTTTTTTATTTACGATTTGGAGAATTTTTTTTATTAGTTTTGGATGATTTTTATCTTATGTTTTATATGTTTTTTCCTTTAGGATTTGAATGATTCTTTTTTATTAGTTTTGAATGATTCTTTTTTTTTTATACTTTGTATGTTTTTTTATTAGAATTTGGATAATTCTTTATCTTATATTTTATTATTTTTATTTTTTTTAGAATTTGGACGTTTTTTTAGAAAGAGAAATTAGAATTTGCTTGATAAATAGTAAAAAGTAAATTAGAGTAAGAAGAGGTAATTAATAATAATTAATTTTGTATCTTTAAAAAATTAAAATTTAAATAATCATAAATTAATGACAATTAATGAGTATAGAATACAGTTCATAAATATTTATTGGCTATATCCGTGTTGGTTTCCTAGCGAAATTGTAAAAATAATGAGCCATATAATGAGAATCTGGAAAACTAACTAAAAAATTGAAAAGTGAGACATGCATGCTTTGGACAAGTAAATAACACTGCACAAGAAAAATAATTGGCCGACAATCTCAAAAAAAAAAAAAATTAAGTGTGTGTAATTTAAAGAGCATGAATACTAAAAACTTTATTTTGTTCTTTTTCAATTTTTTGGTCTAAATTAAGTGTGAAATTTAAAATTATGTTTGAAATCTAGCATAGAAAGACCCTCTTTATTTAATAGGTTTATTGGATTAAAAAAATGATATGGTTTCTCGTTACTGATACTACATGTCATTATCACTTCAAAAATAATTTCTAATGCAAGTTTTAATTTTAAAAGAGTTTAGTTACCGTAGAAGTCAAAAGTAAAACCTAAAAAATATTTCATTAAATTTATAGAACTCAAGAATTTTGTATGAAATTAGGCACATTCAAAAAATCTTATTTAGATTTTTATCATTTATAAATTAAAAAATAAAAATAGAAAAAAAGTGAGACTCATTATAAAATTTTGGCACATAACAAAAAATTTTATTTTATTCTTTTTCAATTATTTGTCTAAATTAAATATTTTTCAGAAAATGTACCTAAAATCTATGCGCATATTAGGAACCTTATTTTTTTATTTACGATTTGGAGAATTTTTTTATTAGTTTTGGATGATTTTTATCTCATGTTTTGTATGTTTTTTCTTTAGGATTTGGATGACTCTTTTTTATTAGTTTTTGATGATTCTTTTTTTTTTTGTGTTTTGTATATTTTTTTTCTTAGGATTTGGATGATTCTTTATCTTATATTTCATTATTTTTATTTTTTTAGATTGAACATTTTTTTAGAAAGAGAAATTAGGATTTGCTCAATAAATAGTAAAAAGTAAATTAGAATAAGAAGAGATAATTAATAATCATTAGTTTTGTATCTTTTAAAAATTAAAATTTAAATAATCATCAATTAATGACAATTAATGAGTATAGAATGCAGTTCAGAAATGTTTGTTAGCGATACCGTATTGGTTCCCAACAGAATTGTAAAAATAATGAGCTATATGATGAGAATATGAGAAACTAATTAAAAATTTGAAAAGTGAGACATGCATGCTTTGGAATAATTAAATAACACTGCACAAGAAAATTAATTGACCAACAATCCCAAAAAAAAATTAAGTGTGTGTAATTTAAAAAGCATGAATACTAGAAACCTTATTTTGTTCTTTTTCAATTTTTTGGTCTAAATTAAGTGTGGAATTTAAAAATTATGTTGAAATCTACCATATAAAGACCCTCTTTATTTAATAGGTTTATTGGATTAAGAAAATGATATAGTTTCTCGTTACTGATACCACATGTCATTATCACTTCAAAAATGATTTCTAATGCAAGTTTTAATTTTAAAAGAGTTTAGTTACCGTACACGTCAAAAGTAAAACCTACAAAATATTTCACTAAAATTATAGAACTCAAGAATTATGTATGAAATTTAGGTACATTAAAAAAATCTTATTTAAATTTTTATCATTTATAAATTAAAAAATAGAAATAGAAAAAAGTGGGACTCATTATAAAATTTAGGCACATAACAAGAAAATTTATTTTATTATTTTTTAATTATTTGTCTAAATTAAATGATTTTCAAAAATTGTACCTAAAATCTATGCGCATATTAGGAACCTTATTTTTTTATTTACGATTTGGAGAATTTTTTTATTAGTTTTGGATGATTTTTATCTTATGTTTTGTATGTTTTTTTCTTTAGGATTTTGATGATTCTTTTTTTTGTGCTTTGTATATTTTTTTTCTTAGGATTTGAATGATTCTTTATCTTATATTTTTTTTTAGATTTTGGACATTTTTTTAAAAATAGAAATTAGGATTTGTTCAATAAATAATAAAAAATAAATTAGAGTAAGAAGAGGTAATTAATAATCATTAATTTTGTATCTTTTAAAAATTAAAATTTAAATAATCATCAATTAATGACAATTAATGAGTATAGAATGCAGTTCAGAAATGTTTGTTGGCTATACCCGTATTGGTTCCCTAGCGAAATTATAAAAATAATGAGCTATATGATGAGAATATGATAAACTAACTAAAAAATTGAAAAGTGAGACATGCATGCTTTGGAACAAGTAAATAACACTGCACAAGAAAATTAATTGATCGACAATTCCAAAAAAAAAATTAAGTGTGTTTAATTTAAGGGGCACTCTACTGTACAGATTGAAATGGTATAGAGAGAGAATATAAATTCTTTTTATAGTTAATTTTTATTATTTTATTGGTATTCAAAATGTGGGTCCTATCTTTATTAATCTCTCTTTCATCCTATTAAAGAAAATATCTGTAAACTTACATCTGTACCATATAATTCACCAATAAAAAGCATGAATATTAGAAACCTTATTTTGTTCTTTTTCAATTTTTTGGTCTAAATTAAGTGTGAAATTTAAAAATTATGTTTAAAATCTAGCATAGAAAGACCCTTTTTATTTAATAGGTTTATTGGATTAAGAAAATGATATGATTTCTCGTTATGATACCACATGTCAGTATCACTTTAAAAATAATTTTTAATGTAAGTTTTAATTTTAAATGAGTTTAGTTACTGTACAGGTCAAAAGTGAAACATAAAAAATATTTCATTAAAATTATGAAACTCAAGAATTATGTTTGAAATTTAGGCACATTCAAAAAAATTTATTTTGATTTTTATCATTTAAAAATTAAATAATAGAAATAGAAAAAAATGGGACTCATTATAAAATTTAGACACATAACAAAGGAATCTTATTTTATTTTTTTCAATTATTTGTCTAAATTAAATATTTTTCATAAATTGTGCCCGAGGTCTATGCGCATATTAGAAACCTTATTTTTGTTCTTTTTCAATTTTTTTTGTCAAAATTAAATGTGAAATTTAAAAATTATGTCTAAAATCTAGCACATAAAAAACTCTATTTATTTAATAGGTTTAATAGATTTTGAAAATAATGTAGTTTCTCATTATTGATACCACATATTAGTATCACTTTAAAAATGATTTCCAATACAAGTTTTAATTTTAAACGAGTTTAGTTAATTTACAAGTCAAAAGTGATACCTTAAAAATATTTCTTTAAAATTATAGAAAAAGAATTATATATGAAATTTTAGCATATTTATTAATCTTATTTCGATTTTTATCATTTATTACTTAAAAGGTAGAAATAGAAAAAAAGTGAAACTCAGTATAAAATTTAGGCACATAATAAGGAACGCTATTTTATTCCTTTTCAATTGTTTGTCTAAATTGAATATTTTTCAAAAATTGTGCATGAAATCTATGCGCATATTTAGAACCTTGTTTTGTTCTTTTTTAAAGTTTTTTTTTGTCTAAATTAAATGTGAAATTTAGAAATTATGTCTGAAATCTAGCGCATAGAATGACTTTCTTTATTTAATAGTTTTAATGGACTAAGAAAATGATATGGTTTCTCGTTATTAATACCACATATCAGTACTAGTTCAAAAATTATTTTCAATATAAATTTTAATTTTAAATGAGTTTAGTTATTGTACTGGTCAAAAGTGATACTTAAAAAAATATTTTGTTAATATTATGGAAATCAAGAATTATCTATGGAATTTAGTTACATTTCAAGAATCTTAATTTAATTTTTTATCATTTATTATTTAAAAGTAGAAATAGAAAAAAAAGTGAGACTCAAAATAAAATTTAGGCACATAACAAAGAATCTTATTTTATTATTATTTTTAAATTTTTTGTCTAAATTAAATATTTTTTATTGTGTCTGAAATCTATAGGCATATTAAGAACCTTATTTTGTTTTTTTTTTTCAATTTTTTTTATCTAAATTAAATGTGAAATTTAGAAATGATGTCTGAAATTTAGCCCATAAAAAGACCCCCTTTATTTAATAGGTTTAATGGATTAAGAAAAGGTTTAATTACTCTGTTGGTTTTATAGTTTTGTGAAATTTTCAATTAGACCCTTATATTTTTTTTCTTTTTAATTGAGTTTCTGTACCAATTTTTTTTTCCAATTAAGTCCCTCTTAGCAATAATTGGCTTAATTGTACAGGGACCTAACTAAAAAAAATCGGTTCAAAAACCAAATAAAAGGAAAAAAAAAAGTGTAGGGACCCAAGTAAAAAAGAAATTAGTGCAAGGACTCAATTAAAAGAAAAAAAAGTATAGAAACCTAATTAAAAATTTCATGAAACTATGGGACCAACAGAGTAATTAAATCTTAAGAAAATAATATAGTTTCTTGCTACTGATACCACATATCCTTACCACTTCAAAAATAATTTTTAATGCAAGTTTTAATTTTAAATTAGTTTAGTTATTGTACAGTAAAAAATGATACCTAAAAAATATTTCATTAAAACTATGGAACTCAAGAATTATATATAAAATTTAGACACATTCAAATAATTTTATTTTAATTTTTATCATTTATTACTTAAAAAGTAAAAATTTAAAAAAAGTGAGACTCAATATAAAATTTAGGCACATATACAAAAGGAAATTTTATTTTATTTTTTTTATTTTTGTCTAAATTAAATGTTTTTCATAAATTATACCTTAAATCAATGCGCGTAAAGGAAACATTATTTTGTTTTTTTTATATGCTATCTTTTTATTAGAGATATCCACTGATTTTCTGAAATTTAGGCACATTCAGCGAATCTTCTTTTATTTTTTTACCTTCTGTCCAAATTATTTAAAAGGTAGAAATAAAAAAAGTGAGACTTCGTATAAAATTTAGACACATAACAAAAAATTTTATTTTTTTTAATTTTGTCTAAATTAAATGTAAAATCAAAACATTATAACTTAAATTTATGCGTATAGAAGGAATCTTATTTTGTTCTTTTTTATATGTTGTCTTCTTATTAGAAATGTTCCCTGATTCTTTGTGAATAAGAAGAACATTCATGGCTATGGCTTTCTCTAACTTAAAATAAATAAATAAATAAATAAACATTATCTAGCTTTATTTAATAGGTTTAATGAATTATAAAAATGATACGGTCTCTCGTTATTGATACTATATCAGTATCACTTAAAAAATGATATTCAATACAAGTTTTAATTTTAGATAAGTTTAGTTATTGTATAAGTCAAAAGTGATACCTAAAATATATTTTATTAGAGTTATAGAATTCAAAAATTATGTCTTAAATTTAGACACATTCAACGAATCTTATTTTGATTTTTATCATTTTTTATTCAAATTACTTAAAAAGTAGAAATAGAAAAAAGTGGGACTCAATACGAAATTTAGGCACATAACAGGAACTTTATTTTGTTCTTTTTTTAATTTTTTGTTTAAATTAAATGTGAGATTAAAGTTATGCCTGAAATTTAGGCGTGTACAAAGACCTTATTTTATTCTTTTTTATATGTTGTCTACTTATTAGAGATATTTACTTATTCTCTCTTAACAAAAAAATTATTCTTGGCTATGACTTTTTTTAGCTTCTAAAAAAAACAAGTATCATCTAACTTTATTTAGGACCGTTTGACAAACTTTACAAGTAGTTTTTTTTGAACTTTTAACTTATGAAAAGTAGCAGTATTAATGTCTGGTGCAAGTTTCAAACTAAATTGCAGCTTTTTAAGAAGCTATTTAGGAGTTTATAGAGAAGTTAAAAAATGACTTCTCTCATAACTGTTACTTTTTATCACATTTCTATAAAATAGGCACTTTTAAAACTAAAAACTCAAATACAAAATAACTTATTTATAAGCTACTTTTAATATAACTATTTATTATTTAAGTTATTTTTTAAAAGGAGTTTAATTAAGCTATTTATCTAAATTGAGTCTTAATAGGTTTAACTGATTACAAAAATGATACAATTTTTTGTTACTGATACCACATATCAGTATCACTTTAAAAATGATTTCTCATGCAAGTTTTAATTTTAAATGAGTTTAGTTATTATATAAGTAAAAAATGATATCTAAAAAATATTTCATTGGAGTTATGAAATTTAAGAATTATGTATGAAATTTAGGCACATTCAAAGAATCTTATTTTGATTTTTATCCTTTTTTGTTCAAATTACTTAAAATGTAAAAATAGAAAAAAATAAAACTCAGCACATAATAAGAAACTTAATTTTGCTCTTTTCAATCTATTATTTAAATTAAATGTAAAATCTTGAAATTATTACTAAAATCTATGCGCATAGAAAGAATTTTATTTTATTTTTTTATATATTATCTTCTTATTTAGGATATTCGGTGATTTTTTGTGAACAAGAAGAACATTTATGGCTATGACTTTTTTTAGTTTCGAAAAAAATAATCATCACCTAGATTTATTTAATAGGTTTAATGAATTATGAAAATGATATTATCTCTCTTACAAATACCAAACCAACATCACTTAAAAAAAATAATATTTAATACAAGTTTTAATTTTAATTGAGTTTAGTTACTGTAGAGGTAAAAAATGATACATAAAAAATATTTTATTAGAGTTATAGAATTCAAGAATTATATCTGAAATTTTGGGACATTCAATAAATCTTATTTTGATTTTTATTATTTTTTATTCAAATTACTTAAAAAGTAAAAATAGAAAAGAATTGGACTCAATATGAAATTTAGGCACATAACAGAAACCTTATTTTGTTCTTTTTTAATTTTTTGTCTAAATTAAATGTGCGACTTAAAAATTATGCCTGAAATCTAAGTTGTAAACAAGAAAATCATTCTTAGCTATAACTTTTTCTAGCTTCCAAAAAAATAAACATCATCTAAATTTATTTAATAGGTTTAATGGATTACGAAAGTTTTTTGTTACCGATACCACATACCAATATTAGTTTAAAAATAATTTCTCATGTAAGTTTTAATTTTAAATGAGTTTAGTTACTGTATAGATCAAAAGTGATATCTAAAAAATATTTTATTATAATTATAAAACTTAGGAATTATGTATGAAATTTAGACACATCCAAAAAATCTTATTTTGATTTTTATCCTTTTTTGTTCAAATTACTTAAAATATAAAAATAAAAAAATAAAATTCGGTATGAAATTCAGGCATGTAATAGGGAATTTAATTTTGTTCTTATTTAAATTAAATATAAAATCCAAAAATTATGCCTGAAATTTATGAAAACAGCTTTATTTTATTTTTTTTTAATATGTTATCTTCTTATTTAAGATATACACCGACTCTTTGTGAATAAGAAGAATATTCGTAACTATGGATTCCTCTAACTTTCAAAGAAACAAGAATTCTCTTTCCACTGTGATCCGTTTCTTTAAGATTGTCCTCAGAAAAAGTCTTGACAATGGATATCTTGTGAGAATTTTCTTTCTTTCCTATCCTCTTTTTATCTTTCACTGTTTTTATTTTACACATACAAAATTTTTTCATGTGAGATAACAACCACACACATGCATGGTTTCTTTTCTTACCAGCATAATATGCTCCTCAATATTTATGCTTTTTTAGTTTTGAATTTTTGATTGTTAGTTAGTTAGTTAGAGTAGTAACCAAATCAACAAAGCTGCTGTTAGGGAAGGATAATTCTTAGTAGGGGTGTTCATGGATCGGATCTGATCCGCATATCCGTTATATGTATCTGAATTTGATTCAAAAATTGTGGATGTAGATTTGATCTGCAAGGCTATCGGATCGGATCGGATCAGATCTGCACACTAATCGGATCGGATTGCGGATTTTGTGTAGATATTCGCATATCCGGTCCGCATATCCGCGTATCCGCAACAATAAAGAAATAAATAAATAAATATTCTTTTTATATTTTATTTCAAATAATAATTATCGTATATGTTGTATTATTTTAATTTATTATTTAAAAAATTGTATGTTTAATATTATTTTAAAAGAAAACATATTTAAAAGAATAGAAAAAATGAATTTTATTGATATTTTTTTAATAAAAATAAGCTTTTAAAAATATTTTGTATTTTACGAATATATCCGATAACCGATCCGATCTGTAATTGTTTGGATCGGATCGGATACAAGCTTAAAAACTGCGGAGATTGGATCTGATTCGATCAGATGATTTTAGTGCAAATCGAATCGAAATTTTAGCCATATCCGATCCGATCTGATCCGCGTTCACCCTTGTTAGAAGATTGTTAAGAGGTTGAGTGATACAAATAGAGTGGGTCGAATCAATTTTTGTTTATCTGGCCAATTTTGTGTTATGATTGTGAGTTTTGCTAAGTATGGTTACCAACAACAGTTTCATTGGCATTGCAGAAAATGCCAAACAAGTTCCGTAGGAAATATGGTGGAGATATGCCAAATCCAGTGAAACTCCTGCCTCCAGATGGCACTGAGTGGAGAATAGATTGGACTAATCGTGATGGTGAGATTTTGTTTGAAAACGGTTGGAAAGAGTTTGCTACATTTTACACCTTGGAGAATGGTCATGTGTTGTGGTTTGAGTACAACGGAACTTCTAACATCAAAGTAAACATATTCGACATGACTGCCCTCGAAATTGATTATCCTTCCAATGGTCGAATCGGTGATGACAACTCGGTTGAGATTTTGGATGAACCGCCGCCACGAAGGGACCGAGGCCGGCCGAAGAAAAAAGTGATAGCAGAACCAAAGCAATCACGTGCTTCTGCAAGCAAAAAAATGAAAAGTGCCATCAAAACTAAAGATAAAGATAAAAATCCCAATACACAAAACTTGAAGCTGCATGTCGAGAATGAAAAAGATGGTCAATCTGAAGAGACAGCAGATCTTAAGCTGCCAATAATTCAACGTGCCAGACCAGATATGGATGGTCTGTTTCATAATCTCATCATTCTTTCATTTTTTGGATTCTACTGATTTTGTTTAATTTTTTTTATTTTCTTTGTTTCTAAAATGCATAAATACCTTGTTTATGGTTATGGTACACATCTGAAGTTGTTAGAGAAGCAAAGAAGTTCAAGTCGAAAAATCCTTCTTTTGTCATCAAGATTAAGCAAAAGCACCAAACAGGATTACCAGCAGTAAGTTGATTCATTTATCTCTGTGCAAACTTTGTATGTCATGCAAAATTGAGACTGTTGTGAACCATGATGATGAATTATTCTGATATGATTCAGAATCTTCCAGTTTGTTTCTTCAGAATGTACTTCGAGAACACGAAGCAGTATGCAATTCTACGAGTTGGAAAGAAGCAGTGGCATGCAACATTGATCCATTATCCAAATAGGAAGAATGCCCTTATCTCTCATTGGCGCTTGTTCGTTGAAGAAAATAACTTAAAAGCCGGAGATGTTGGTATCTTTGAGCTCGTTAACAGACAAGGTCCAGAACTTAAGGTTCATATTCGTCGAAGCCATGATTAGCGAATGGCTTTGCTTACTTGTGTTGCAGATCATGGTGTATGTTCAGGGATCAAGAGTTGTAAAAGAGTCATAGTTTTCACTTTTCATCGTACTTAATGGTTGCATTGCAGTGTTATCTCCTTACTACCATAACTAGAAATAAGTAATCCATGCAGAAACAACACATGTAGAATTATATATTATTGGTAGTATAAGATGTTATTTGGATCCTATTTCACTCATCCTCCCTAATCAAAAGTTGCCCAACTACTTATTTTCAAAGCAATTTATGGTTTGGATCCTATTTCACTATTTCTCCCTCATTTATTATACTTGTCACTTTTTAGAAAGTTACTAATTATTTGCAGAGTTGCAGTAATTCCATAGAATTCCAATGTAAATAACTTAAGTGTATAACTTTTTTTAATTCATTGTATTCGACTAATTGGTAAATTGGTGCGAGTTTATTATGTCATATTTAAACAAACGTAAAATAAAAGTTAATTTAGTCACCAAAAAAAAAAAATAAAAGTTAATTTAGCTTACTTTATGTAAGATATAGGTATGAATATGTCCATAAGTTCTGTCAAATTTGTTGAGAATATGTCCATTACAATACACAATCTTGTCTATGAAATAAGATCCACAGGTACTTTTCTAATTTCTGATTTGAAGTGAGAACAACACTGCAACAATTAAGTGTGAAATGTGAAGAAAAACATGAATCCATTGTCACAACTCTTAATGACTAACATAAATATGCATTCATGACTAACATTCAAGTTTGATTTTAACAAAGTGGAGTGACACATTTCTTAACCAAATTTCTTGATACAAGAACTCCAGATACTCTAAAGATTGCCTAATTAAGCATCCTGATACTCTAAAGATTGTCTAATTAAGCATTCCTTAGAAAAATATGAGCATCAAGTTCTGCACCTTCTCTGTAAACAAGCTCAAAGATACAAATATCTCCAGCTTTCAAGTTATTTTCTCGAGCGAACGAGACCCAACCGGAGGACAAAATGACAATGTTACAGGCCACTGTTTCGTAACAGAATATTTGCATGACATGAAATCTTTCTGACAGAGACAAATGTGTCAACTTACTGGTGAAGATCCAGATAGTTGAGTTTGCCTTATCTTGGTTAAGAAAGAGGGATTCTTTGACTTGAACTTCTTTGCTTTTTGAACAACTTTACATGTACACCATAAAAATTTGCATAGAAGTTACTTGTAGCTAAGTTCAAGATTCAAACAACACAGTAATTTTTATTCACTTGAACGAAATTTAAACACGGACAAAGAACAATAAGATAATTATTGCATAGTTACATGAAATGCAATACGTTCTGGTATGGTATGCAATATGCATACGCTACCTATTTGGTGAATTTGTAACTATGATTTATGCATTTTAGCCAGAAAGCAATACATTAGAAACTACAAAAATAAAAGGATGACTTGATCATGAAATTACATACTATAAGGATCAACACTGGCACTTGGAATTGTTGGCATCTTAAGACCTGTCTCTTCAGATTGACTAGCTTCTTCATTCTTGCAACACAGCATATCAGGGCCCTTCTCTACATCTCCAGTTTTGACAGAACTCCACAATGTTTTACTTGTAGAAGGAGATGATACTTCTACTGCTGCTTTCAATTTTTTCCTCGGCCGGCCTCGGCCTCTTCGTGGCGGTTCATTCTCAACCTTAACCATGTTGTGATCATCAATGTGGTCCTTGGAAGGATAGTCTATCTCAGGGCACCATTTCACCATTCTAGTATTGGCAGAACTTGTGAACCTTTTACTTGTACAAGCAGATGGTGTCTTTGGTGCTGCTTTCTCTGTTTTTCTCGGCCGGCCTCGGCCCCTTCGTGGTGGTTCATTCACAACCTTAACCATGTTGTCATTGTTAATGTGGTTCTTGGAAGGATAGCCTATTTCAGGGCACCGTTTCACTACTCTATTCTTGGCAGAACTTGTGACCTTTTTGCTTGTACAAGGAGATGGTTTGTTTCGTGCTGCTTTCTCTGTTTTCCTCGGCCGGCCTCTGCCTCTTCGTGGCGGTTCATTCTCAACCTTAACCATGTTGACATCATCAATGTGGTCCTTGGAAGGATAGTTTCTTTCAGGGCACCCTTTCACTACTTTAGTTTTGGCAGAACTTGTGACCATTTTGCTTGTAGAAGCAGATGGTGTCTTTGGTGCTGCTTTCTCTGTTTTCCTCGGCCAGCCTCGTGGGGGCAGTTCATTCAAGATCTCAATCGAATCGTCATCGCTGACGTGATCCAAGGAAGGATAGTCTATTTCAAGGCAAGTCATGTCAAAAATGTATACTACAATGTTAGAAGTTTGATTGTACTCAAACCACAGCAGATGGCCATTATGCAAAGAGTAATACGAAGCAAATTCTTTCCAACCATTTTCAAATAGAATGGCACCATCATACTCAGACCAATCTATCTTCCATGCAGTGCCATCTGGAGGCTTCAGATACACTGGATTTGGAACACCGCGACCATGTTTCATATTGAACATTTTTGGTACCTTCTGCAATTCAAATGAAAGTATGAAACTAGTCTTAGTAATAAGCATAAATGAAAGAAACCCTTACAAGAGAAAAATCACAAAGAGAAATGCATGCATTAAATAATATTATAAGTAAAGAGGATATGAAGTGAAGAAAATGCTTACAAGCTTTCCATCTTCAAGGCTATGTCTGAGAACAATTTTGAAGAAACGGATCACAGAGGAACGAGAACGCTTGTTTTTTTGGAATCTAGAGGAAGCCATGGATGTTCTTCTTGTTCACAGACACAGTCACAGTCTCTAGTAAGAAGACAAGTTAATTGAAAAAGCGAAAGAAGATGAAGGCAACAGAAGCGTATTTAGGAGGTGGTGGATGATGAAGTTATATATACACACAAAAAAGAAGAGTATATAAGCACGTACCAATAGTTAAAAATAGTTTTATCCTTAATGTATCAATAAGGTTCATAAATGTGGAAAAGAATAAAAAATTATTTTAAAAGAATTCTTAATCTCTCCAATTTTTATAAATTTTATTTGATAAATAAAAAATTTTTTCTCTCAAAATAGAAAGCACAGTTTTAGTACATTAGTATTCTAACAAAAATGAAATCATACAAATATTGGAATTATAATAGACATAAAATTAATTATAATTATTTTATATTTTATTTATCTTCAATCTTTTTTATGATATACTATTTTAACGCGTTCATGGATTAGATTCACAGGCGAATTACAATTTTGAATCAAATCCATGAAAAATTCTGCCTCACTTTTTTTACCTTATACCAAACGCAACCCTGTCTTTCACTTTGAGAAGATAACAATGCAATCAATCATGAAGTGGCAAAACAAGAAATAAAATTAAAACACTTAGTTCATACATATATAACTGGTCCACAACAGAAAGGATTGGATACAGTACAAGTTTGATTCAACAGAAAAAAAGATGATACATTCTTCCCGAAATTAACCTTATTTAAGAATTAAGAGCTCTTAGTTCCTGAAGTTATAATGCATTGACCTAGCATTGGGCTCTACAGATATGAACATCAAACAGATCTTTTCCATTGATGAGCTCAAAAACACAAACATCTCCAACTTCTAATTTACTTGCTCTAGCAAAAGAGCTCCAACCAGCCGAAATAAAGCTGTTTTTCGATGACGGATTGTAGATAATTGTAGCAGGCCACGACTCCTTTCCAAACTGTAATTTTACATCCTGCTGATTCTTTTTAAAATACTTTCTGTAAAAGATAGCTGATAAGTTCTGCATCACATTCCATTTTTGAATCGTCATGGTCAAAAATAGTTATAAACTTACAATTTGTGAAACTAACTATAAACTAGCACCCATAAGTTTGCATGGCATATTATGTTTTGTCATCAATAAAATGTATCAAACTAAACTTACAGGCCTTGATCTCCTTGGATCACTGTCTTTTATCTTTACCATGAAAGAGGGATTCTGTGAGTTAAGCTCCTTAGCTTCTTTCGGGAGCTGAATCACACCGGATCCTTTCTATTGATGAGCTTAAACAAACAAACATCTCCGGCTTGTAATTTACTAGCTCGAGCAAAAAGGTTCCAACCAGCAGATATAAAGGCAACACATGATGATGGCCTGTAGATCAACTTAACAGGGAACAACTTCTTTCCAAATCTTATATTTGCATTTTGTGGATTATTTTCAAAATACTTTCTGAAGAATTTAGTTGAAAAGTACTGCAGCAAATCATATTTATGTCATCATGGTTAGAAATAAGACACAGTTTGAAAGAAATATAGCACATGGAAGTTCACATGATACATAATTTTCAACATGATATATGTATTAACTTATACTTACACATGGTGCTCTCGTTTGAGACCGTTGCGTTATCTTGATGATGAAAGAGGGCTTTTCCCACTTAAACTTCTTAGCTTCTTTCAGAGATTCAAGTCTTGTAAGACAGGGCATAACAGGAGATTCAGAACCTTTTCTTCTTCTGTTCCTTTTACCTTGTACATAGGAAACAAAGAATCAGAAACTACCACTATAATGTATAGAAAGCAGTTGCAAGTTGTAACTCAAAAACAACAACGGTTGAATCCACAAAAGGAAAGGATGATCCAATTATGAGACACGTACCATTAGAATCTCGATTGACAGACACTGGCATCTCATAGTTTTTCTCATTGGATTTTATATCGTGTGAATTGAGGCTTCTTTCAACATTCCTGATTTGTGTGTCATCTTCCAACTGTCTACTTTTAGAAGCAGATGACACTAGTGCTCTCATTTTTTTTCTCGGTTGGCTCCGGACTCTTCCTGACCGTGGTTCATTCAATCTTTTCTTCTGTTGTCCCTCGTTAAGTCTCATGTTTTGAGTGTTGGGACTGCTATCCACATCTATAATTTTTGGTTCTTTTGGCCTTTTCACCGGCTGCTGGCCCCTGCATGGCGACTGCTCTTTGATCTGATCATTGGCAGGATACTTTATTTCATGGCAACTCATGTCATATATGCGTACTTCAATGTAAGATGTTCCAATATTGTACTCAAACCATAACAAATGGCCATGATCAAGAGAGTAATATGCAACAAACTCTTTCCAACCCTTTTTAAACAAAATTGCACCATCATGTTTAGTCCAATAGACTTTCCATTCAATACCATCTCGAGGCTTAAGATACAATGGGTTTGATACGACAGAACCATATTGTGTAGTGAACTTTTTTGTTAACTTCTGCAATGTTATGAACCTGATGTTAGCAACCGTAATAACAATATGGTGACGCACATTAGCATGTCTTCACCAAGATGTTGACATGTATTATGTTAAATAGTTTAGTCAAATATCTCAGTCATCATCTTCATATAATAATAACATTAAACTTCCAATTCATCCTTCACCTAATAATTATAGATAGTGCAATAAAATAGTCTAAACATATTAGTCTTAAATTTTATATGTAGGTAAAGATTAATCTTTCACCTATTTTAAAGGAGAAACTAATTTCAAAATTCGAAGGACTATTTTATAGCATTATTTGCATAATTAGAGAGTGAAATAAAAAAAATATTAAGTACGGATTAACCAACATGAAAATTGGTAGGGACCAAATCAGTAATAACAAAATTAGAATTCATGCATAATGAAAAATGACGATGAATATAATAATTTTTCTAATCACCGCAATATGTCCTATGATATTTCCTAATCTTGATTAGTGAAAGTGTTACCTAGATCATTTTTCATTAGCAATGATGTAGATTTAATTGTAATTAATTTTGTAATAAAAATACATACGGAGTACATAAAATGTAACCACCTAACAAATATGTTTATAAGTTTTCATTCCATTTTATGTATTTTTTATATACATCTGCTACAAAATTAATTATAATTAAGCCTAAATGATTGCAAATAGAAAATGATCTAGATAACAAAAAGAAAGAGTTTACTGTTACTATATTTGCAGCTAATAAGCCATGCATGTGTGTTGTTTTATGAAAGAAGTGTTTATAAACGAGAAAAATCATATATAGAGGAATAAGGAAAGAAACTTTTTGTGAACAATATCTCAGAAGATAAACAGATTAAAAGAAAAAAGAGGGCATGGAGAAGACGAGAAAATGCTTACAAAGTTTTCATTTTGAAGAGCTTTTCTGAGAATAATCTTAAAGAAACTGGTTCCAGTAGAAGTAGAAAAAGAAGGAGAATGCTTGTTTTGTTGACGGCTAGAGGAAGCCATAGCAAACGAATGATGGATGAATTTGACTATTGTTGAGGCTCAGTCTCTCTCACCCGGTACTGGTTAAATAACCTTATTTTGAGATAACAATTAAATTAAAAAAATAAACAAATGAATACTAAAATTAATTATATGTATTTTAATTTATTTTTAATATAGTTTAATAAATTAAAAGGATAATTGATTGTAGAGTTATACAACGTTAGTTGATAACGGTGTTGTTAGAGAGACAATATAAAAAAAGAGAAAATTTTACTCATTTCATCTCTTTTTAGAGATATTAAAATGATATTTTTTTCTTTATTCGTACAATATACACTTCTCTTCCTTGTAATTTTTAAAAGATTTTCTCTTTAATTTATTTAAAATTTTTTGTGTTAACTAACATTAATTTTACTTATTTTTTAAGAAAAATAAATTATATTTTACAAAAGTACTCTTTAATAAAAACTTTATTCTTTATGATTAAATTCTAGGATAAAGTATATTTTTTGTCCTTAAAGTTTGACAAAAGTTTTAAAAAAATCCCTAAATTTTATTTTGTTTTCATTTTGTCCCAAAAATTTTCAATTTGTATCAAATATATCATTAATGGCTAAATTTTTAAAAAATTTAAGACTAATTTAACAATAATGCATGAAAATTATACTTGATTTATTTGGACTAAGAGTTGTTCTCATGAAATTGTTGTTGAATTGGGCTCAGTCTGTTTGTCCCGAAATTTAAACACTTAATTTTAGAAGCAAGCCCCACCTATTTAAATGGGTAAATGGGCTAGCCCGACAGGTTTAGCCCATTTTGACAGCTATATTTGCAAGCGGCAAAAATGATTTTTTGATATATTAAAGGTACTTTAAACGATTGTATTTTTTTTATGAAAATATTAATGAAATAAATCTTGTTGATTACACTGATCGTGATTGGGCTGAAGATATTGAAATAAGAAAAAGTACTTCAAAATTTGCATTTCATTTTGATTTTGGTGTAATTTCATAGTCTTCGAAAAAAATAATCAGTAGTAGCATTATCTACGATAAAAACAGAATATATAGCAACAAGTTATGCAACGTAAATAGTATGGGTAAAAAAATTCTTGAGAAATTGAATAAGAAATAAAATATTTTAACAATGATATTTTGTAATAACAATTCAGGTATTACATTTTGTAAAAATTTTGTGTTTCATAAAAGATTAAAGTATATTAATATTCGGTTTCACATAATTAGATAATTAGTGAATAAAAAAGAAATTTTGATTGAGTATTGTCTTATTAAAGATCAAGTACAGTTATAGATATTTTTACAAAGTTATTGAAAATCGAGGTATTTAACATGTTGAAAAGGATGGTAGAAATGATTAATTTTACAAGTTTAATTTAAAAAATACAATGTTAGATAATTAAATTAATTAAGAACATTTAAAAATAGTACAACATGCTAAATGTTACAACGTGACCAAAACAAACTACACATGCGATGAGAATGCGACACAAAAAAAGAAATATGAATAATAGAGTCGCCACAATTTTATTACAGAAAAAATTGGATAAAATTATTAGTTTGCAAAAAAATTGATATTTTAAAGACATCTAGAATTTTGATTATGCGCAAGGAAAGACGAAAACTTAATTTCAGTGCATCCTTAATACATCTATTTAAAACAGTTATTTTTAAATATATTATGCCAATTATTATGATTTAATTAGTATTTATATTTTTTGTTTTTTTTATAAATTGCAATAAAAGTATATTATTTACGCAAGAATAACAAATATGGGAAAAAATTTAAGAAACTGTTTTTTTTTTTGAACGAAAATAATATATCTATAAAAAAAACTAAACTAAACGCAGTGATATCCCTAATAAATAGTAAAAAAAAACTGTATTGTTTAAATATAAACTGGTGGAGCTTGTTATTTATTTACTTCTGACCCTTTTTTAATTATTTTATTCATTTATGTTACCACGCAAAAACAAAAATAAAAAATAAAAAAACAAACGGGTCAAAATTCAAAACCCGTTGTTTCTTATAGTAATCCCATACCGTCGCAAATAATAATAATAATAATAATAATAATAATAATAATAATAATAATAATATATGTTAAATGATAAATAATATTGATGATGGGAATTTAAGAAACGGACTAAAAAATTTAAAAGTGAAATATACATGCTTTAGAACAACTAAAATAACATTACACAAAAAAAATAATTGACCAACAATTCTGAATAAAAAAAGAGAAAGATAAAATAAATATGTGATCTACATGCACTAATTTATTATGGCACCTGTGTATTGTTGTGCAGTACTTTAACTACACGAACACTCTATAAAGAGAATGGCAACAATCTTTTTAAATTTGTTTGTACAATTATACACATTGTTTTTTTTATAATGAATTATACGATAAAGATATAAATTTATAAATTTTTTATAAGATTAAATAATATTTAAAAAAATTAAGATTTATATTCTGAACAACAATAATGTAATAAAAAATAATTATAAAATAAATCTATATTCTCTTTTTCTAGAGAAATATTTTGTATGTAGTAAAAAAAAATTCGCTTCTTAAATTCATTTTTCTTTTATGTATTTTCTAAATTTTGGCCCTTTCCGTTCCTTGTGATGCTTTTAAGAATTTACAGAGCATGAACGACATTTGATATGATTGCACTCCCATATTTTCTAATTCATTTCTTTATTTATTTAATCATGATCATAATACATGCAGCAGGTTTAATTTGCATGTTTGTTGATTGGATGTCACAGAGGCAATTTTTGTCTTGAGCCTTCGTTTTTGTCAAACGAATATTGACCTATATTAGCCAAACTTTTTCTGTTTTTCTTCTGCTTTTTTTTTTTATCGATGGAACTGAAATTTTTTTCACATAGAATAATAATAATAATAATTTATATGTTAAAATCACAATTGAAACTGATTACGAGAATCTGGAAAAGTAACAAAAATTGAAAAAAGAATGCTTTGGAACAACAAAATGACACTGCACAAGAAAAAATAATTCATCCATCGACAATTCCAAGAAAGAAAAGAAAGATAAAATGAATAGATACGTGGTGTACATGCACTAATTTATTATGGCACCTGTATTGTTGACTTCTTGTGCAATATTTAATTAACTATGAAGAGAATGGCAACAATTTTTTCAAATTTGTTTATGTAAACTGCAAACACATTAATGATAACTTTTATAATATATTTCCAATAAAATACAATTATGAAGAATATATATAATAATTAAAATAATTTTACCAGTTAAATTCTATAATCTAAATTTAATTCGATAAATTGGTTATTTACATGATATTTTAGACACTTAAAAATACTTTAAATATTTTGACGTAACATTATTTAAATATTGCAACTTAATTATTTGTATTTGGTTGTATATATTGTTAAATGCTTATAATTAATTATGAGAACATCTTCAATACTAGTTTTAATTTTATTTTATTTTAGATCTTACAAAAATATTTGTGAGATTATATGTTATAAATAGTGATTTGAAATTAAAAATAAATTTTATTTTTCTAATACTTAATATTAGTTTAATTAAAATTTTGTATTATTTTTAATTATTTGTGTATTTTAAAAATTAACTAAAAATATATGTTACCTTTTAAAATTAAATCATATTTTTAATTCAAATTAAATAATCTTAATTTTAAATGATATTTTAATCTTTTAAAATTAATTGTAAAAAAATATTTTTATTTTATTAGTTTTTTTAATCTGTTATGTTTTTATTATAATAGTTCAATATCAATTTTAAAATAAAATAACCCAAAACGAAAATAATAAAACAAAAAATTTTTATTCCAAATAAATTTTAAATAAAAAAATTATATTTTTTCCTTTGATGTTACTGTGGCTGTAAATTTTAACCCACTACAATTTTAAATTAAAAAAAATAATAATTCAAACTTAAAATGGGTTTGCGACAACAAAAAATTGTGTTTTGATGACCCAATACTAAAACACTACTGATTTTAGTTCAAAATAAAACAAAAACTGATCAAAGAAAAAAAATTTTTCTTTCTTCACATTTAAGAGCTTTTAAAACTTCAAATGCAAACTTTCATTCTTTCTTTTATTTACAGAATTTTAAAACTCCATTTATCTTTGGAGCATTAAATCGTGTGCCTTCTTTTCTTACTTCTCGCATTCATTTTCTTGATTTTTATTATTCTATTTATTCACTCATAAATACTTGCAACACAACTCAAATATATATGCACGTCTGAATTTATTCTATTTAAAATATTAACAAAAAAATATATTAAAGATAATTTTTATTCATATAAAAGCAAGAGCAGTATAATTTTATTTAGAGATTATTTATTATATTTTTAAAGATATATATTAAGATTATAAAATAAAAAAATTTATTAAAAATATAAAAAATTAAGAAAAAATAACAAATTAATTTTTAATTTTTTAATTTACAAACATTTAAATCTCTGAAAATTTAAAAATACATTTAAATTATTGACATTTTTAAAATATGGATATATTGATCCTGAGTCTAGTTTGTCCTATTTTAAAATGAGAGTCACTTTTGATTTTTCTATTGAGTCTGACAGACCCAAATGAACATAAAAAATCTATATATCCCATTTTAAAAGGATAAAAACTTAAATGTATTTTCAAATTCTCAATAATTTAAATGTTTGCATATCAAAAAATAAATAATTTGTCTTTTTTATTTAAAATTGTAATACATTTATTTTATAATCATTAAATGAAAATATTTAAAACTTTTCATTAATGATAAGCTTATTATGTATTCTTATGGTACATATTAGTTAAACCTTTTTTGTACAGGTGAATCGATGAATTTTTTTTTTTATGAATATTACATGATGCAAATGAGAAAAAAAAAACTGCGTTAAAAAATTTAAAATATACCTAATATTGAATATGTCTATTTTGCTTCAATTTTTGAAGTATCACTTCTCTTCTCCAACTTTTTTTTTTGTATTAACTGTGGTATTCTCTGCAAAAAAAAAAAAAAATAGTAAAAAAAATTCGCTTCTTCCTTTGCTTTTATGTATTTTTTAATTTTTGACTTTTATGTATTTTCTAATTTTTGGCCCTCCCCTTTGCTTTTGATGCTTCTTAAGAATTTATAGAACATAAAAATATTTCTTTGTTTATTAAGAAGTAGACGCTGATGCTTTATGCCTTCGTTCAACGGATAGTTTCATTATTGATGTTCTTCTTCTCTTGCTATCATATCTTGTTATTTTTCTTTTGTAGTGTGTACTACTTAATGATGATCATAATACATGCATGCCAGCAGGTTTAATTTGCATGTTTGTTGATTGGATGTCACAGAAGCAATTTTTGTCTTGAGCCTTCGTTTTTGGAGAATCTGGGAAAAGTAAGACACATGCTTTGGAACAATAATAATTGACCGATAACTCCAAAGAAAAGAAAGATAAAATAAATAGGTACGTGGTCTTCTTGCACTAGTTTATTGTGGCACCTGTATTGTTGACTTGTTGTGCAATACTTAATTAACTACGAAGAGAATGGCAACAATCTTTTCAAATTTGTTTATGTAAACTGCAAACACATTAATTAATGATAATTTCTAAAATATATTTCCAATAAAATACAATTATGAAGAAGATATATAATAATTAAAATAATTTTACCAATTAAATCCTATAATCTAAATTTAATTCAATAAATTAATTATTTACATGATATTTTAGACAATTAAAAGTACTTTAAATATTTTGACGTAACATTATTTAAAGAAAAAAATTTTTACTCTCCTCTTATAAGAGATACTAAAATGACACTCTCTTCTTTTTCATTTGTAAAATGTATATTTTTCTCCCTTATAAGTTATAACTTTTAAAAAATCTTCTTTTTAATTCATTTTAAATTTTTTGTATTAACTAATGTTAACGTTATCTATTTTTCAAAAAAAATAAATTATTTTTTTACAAAAATATCCTTTAACAAAAATTTTTTTTTTTCATTCAATTTTGCTTACCAAACTACTCTTTAATAAATTATTTTTTTATTAATTAAATTGTATTTTTATCAAAATATTTTAAAAAATAATAATAATTAAATTATTTTTTTTAAGATACCCTTCAATAATTTTTTAATTATTAAATTGTGATTTTACCAAAATTTTCATTAACAATTATAGTTATATTTTACTAATAATTTTTCGATATCAATATATATTGTTCTAACATTAAATAAAAAAATCTTGGTAAGATTATTTTTTGATATTAATATATATTAATTGTTATACATATTAATAGTAGTAAGATTTTTTTATTTAATATTAAAATAATATATATTGATATCGAAAAATTAATAGTGAAATATAAAAATAATTATTAACAAAAATTTTGATAAAATCACAATTTAATAATTAAAAAATTATTGAAGAATATTTTAAAAAAATTAATTTAATTATCAATTTTTTTTAAAAATATTTTAGTAAAAATACGATTTAATCAATAAAAAAAATTATTAAAGAGTATTTTAGTAAGCAAAATTTAATGAAAAAATAAAATTTTCACTAAAGTTATTTTTGTAAAAAATAATTTATTTTTTTTTGAAAAATAGATAAAGTTAATATTAGTTAACACAAAAAATTTAAAATGGATTAAAGAATAGATTTTTTAAAAGTTATAAGGGAAAAGAATGTATATTTTATAAATAGAAAAGAGGAGAGTGCATTTTAACATATCTCAAAAAAAAAGTAAAATCTTCCCTTATTTAAATATTGCGACTTAATTATTTGTACTTGGTTGTATATATTGTTGAATATGTTTATAATTAATTATGAGAACATTTTCAGTGCTAATTTTAATTTTATTTTATTATAGATCGTATAAAAATATTTGTGAGACTATACGTGATAAATAGTAATTTGAAACTAAAAATGAATTTTGTTATTCTTCTAATACTTAATATTAGTTCAATTAGAATTTTTATTTTATTTTTAATTATTTTATCAACATAATTATACAAGTACCAAAATTTTATTGGTTCTCTATCAATATAATATTATATCTCTAAGGTGATATCGTTTCATTTCATAAATTAACTCCAATAAAAATTTCAATTCTAAATTATATTTTCTAATTCATTTAATAAACTTAATTCTAAAATAGTTTTTATTGTTCAAATTTAATATTAAATATTATATTTCAATTTGTTAAAATCAAATCCAATTTTTTTTCTAATTCAATAAAACAAACTTAACTATATATAGTTGCTATTTTTTTATTTTAAAATTACCTAAAAGTGTATTTTAGTCCTTTAAAATCAAATTTAAATTTAGTATTATATTTCAATTTATTAAAATCAAATCCAATTTTTTCTTTCTAATTCAATAAAACAAACTTAATTATATAGTCGCTATTTTTTTATTTTAAAATGACCTAAAAATGTATTTTAGTCTTTCAAAATCAAACTTAAATTTTAGTATTCTAAATTCATTAAATGACATTAATCCTAAAAGGTATTTTGACTTTTCAAGATTAATCTTAATAGAATATTTTAAATTTTATATTAAAAATAAATTTCTAGTTTTTTTAATGTATTTAAACAACATTAATACTAAAAGGACATTTTGCTTTTTTATTAATATTTAAATGAATATTTTAGAATTTTAAAATTAATTTTTAAAAGAAATAACTTATCGTTTTAAATTCAAATATAAATATGTAGTCTTTAAAATAATTAAACTCTAATCCTAAAATGGTATATTTTTGTTTTTTTATAACTAAACTAATTTTAAAATTAAATTAAAGAGTAATTCACACATATAAAATAAATCCAGATCAAAATTATAACAATGTCCTAAACTTACAATTAGAATAATAAAATTTTAACTGTTTTATTGGAATATAAATTGATTATTATCGTATATTATTGGTTCATATTTTTTTGTTAAGAATTACAAAACTCACGTCATTATATATCTCTTTCATTTGGACAAATTCTTTCATTTATATTTGCAAATAAAAAACTTAAATAATTAATTTACAATTTATATGATCAAATCAAGCATATCATTAACAATACTATAGTTTATAAAATACCTGAGCTATATAGATATTCAACTTATAATGGATAGTAAAATAATAGGGTTATGCAAAATTGCAAAATTAAGCGATTAACGGAAAAAAGGTACTAAATTATTACAAAAATGTTATTTGTATACTAAAATCAGTCACTAAAATTAGTCACTAATATATTTGTGTTTAAATACATGTGTAATTTAATTTATTTTTAATATATATTTATATTTCAGTATGTATTTTATACTGATGACTGATTTTATTGACTAATTTTAATGTACACGTAGCATAACTCAAATGAATAAGTCCTCAGTTTTATGCATGTAAATAATTATATAATGAATTTACATTTTAATAAAAAAAATTAACATTTATTTATTCTAATTACGATTTATTGCAACATAATTAAAATTTAATAGCATAAATTTTTTTTTTCAAATTAGTTGCGAATAAGGATAACAATTAAATTGATCTTATAATTTTTACCTAATGATAAAATTAGCAAATTGATTAAAACTATATCTATAACTACAAGTTAGTTTGCCCAATGGCATGACATAATGTCAAATAACCTTCTACGTCAACTTTTTATCAAGGTAGAGAAATTATCTTGATTTATGGTTTAATTGAAACTGAAAACAAGTTAGTTTAAAATTGAGAAATCAATTAATTGTTATTTGATTATTTCACGTTCTTTATCATACTTGCATTGGACAATTGTTGGATAGTACAACTGTCTTGAATCAAATAAATGATTAAAATTGAATGTATTTAACTTAATAACAAAAATTAATTCATAAAATAAAAAAGTTATCTTACACTTTTAAATAAACTATATTCTTGTAAATATATAGAACTTATAATATGTTTATAATCTTAAATTAGATGTGTATATTTAAAATGCTTATACTTATTAATTAAAAAATGAGAAAAGTAACACGAATATAAAAAATAATATTGATTATGAAAATCTATAAAACTAACTAAAAAATTGAAAAGGAAAACATGCATGCTTTGAACAAGTAAACCAAAAAAATAATGGACCGATAATTTCAAGAAAGAAAAGAAAGATAAAATAAGAAAAAATATATGGAACTAACTCTAAACGTTAATAATGGAACAACTTAGTTAATTATAAATATAGTAATTAATTTTATTTATTTATGATTTAAAATATCGATTATTAAATGTTTTATTACATTTAAATTAGGAAGAGATACCTTCAGTATCATTGCAACATGAATTACGGAAATTGATTCAATTAGCTTCCGTCTCTTCACTTTTCTTTTTTCTTTAAATGCCTAAAACATGATAAATCAGAGAACAGATTCAGAACCATCCAATTTACAAAGAAAATAAATATCCTAATACCTAGCATAAACACCATTCACATAAAAATTTTGGATTCATCCAGAGATATTTGACCATCTTAGTTTCCTAGCATTATTGAATAAAATAAATAGATACGTGGTCTACATGCACTAGTTTATTATGGCACCTTTATTGTTGTTACTTATTAGAAGTGAGTCAAGCCAGCTCATGAGCCAGCTCGAACTCGACTCATTAACAGCTCGATAAGCTAAGCGCGTGAGCTGGTGAGTCAAGCTTGAGCCTGAAATTGAGCTCATAAATTAAATGAGTCGAGCTTGAGTTTGGATAAATTCAGCTCATTAGCTCGTGAGTTGGTTCGATTATATATATATATATATATATATATATAACAATCTTAATTATTTAATATTTATATTTATTTTTTACATATAATTTTAATATAGGATATAAATAAAATTTTTTTAATTTATTGGTATATAAATAATATATAAAATTGATTTTTTCAAATATTTTTTAAAATATATAAATTATAATTTACTGATATAGAATTATAAATTATGTATTTATGTTTCTCTTATTTAAGCCAGCTCGTGAGCTTTCGGTGAGCCGAACTTGAGCTTAAGAAATAGACTAGATTGTTAATGAGTCGAGCCGTGAGTCAAGCTCAATTTTCGTAAGTCGAGCTTGAGCTTGGTCTAACTCAACTCAGCTCGACTCACTTCTAGCCCTTAAAGATGACAATTACACCTTATCTTTTTTCAAGTAAATGTTGAATTAAAAATTTTTTACTAAATATAAAAAATATTTAATTATTAAAAAAAATTATAAATTGATAAATCGATTATATTTTAAATTATCATCAAATTTTATAATAATGTTACATCTTTTTTGTAATTCGCATATAAGATCAACTATCTGCAGTTTAAAAAATAAATAAATTAAAATTAGAATATTCTCGACCACAAATAGAATTAGAATTAAATTTAAATTTTATCCAATTCTATCTGTAATCACCCCTAATTGTTGTACAATACTAAACTACACGAACACACATCATACTCTTTCTTTTACATTCCGTAAATATATTTATTATTTTTACTTCTCTGTTGATAGTTGATACACTACTCTCTTTCATTTTTCTTCTTTCACATACATTTATTTTCTTGATTTTTATTATTCTATACCTTATTCACTCATAAATACTTGCAACACAACTCAAATATATATAGGTCTAAACTTATTCTATTCAAAATATTAACAAAGAAAAAAATATTAAAAGTAATTTTTATTGATGTAGAAGAAAAAATATTATAATTTTTTTTAAGAATTTATCTATCATATATATATATATATATATATATATATATATATATATATTCTAAAAATACATGTTAATTAAGATTACAGAACAAAAAAGTTTTCATTGAAAATATAAAAAACTTAAGAAAAATTGACATGTCGATATTTGACTTTTTGATCCACAAATATTTAAATCTTTAAAAATTTAAAAATATATTTAAGTATTTGACTTTTTCAAAATCTAGATACATTGATTTCTAGGTTTAATTTGTCTTATTTTAAAAAAAAATTTATGTGTGTATTTGTATCAACTAAGTCGGTACAATAGGAGTCACATTTGATTTTTCTGTTGAGTCTACGAACCCAAATGAACATAAGGGATCGATATGTTCAAATTTTAAAAAAGTTAGAAACCTAAAATGTATTTTCAAATTTTCAAGATCTTAAATATTTGCAGATAAAAAAGTCAATGATCTATATTTGTCTTTTTCTCATTTAAATTTTCAATGTATTTATCTTGTAGTCATTGAATGAAAACATTTTAAACTTTTTACTAGTGATAAACTTATCATGTATCTTTACTGCATATATTAGCTAAATTCTTATTTTATGGGTGAACTGATGAAATTTTTTATGAATATTACATGATAAAATGAAAAAAAATAAAAAATTGCTTTCAAAAATTTAAAATATACCTAATGTTGAATATGTCTATTTTGCTTCAGTTTCTGAACTATCACTTTTCTTCTCCAACTTATTTTTTTTGTATTAACTTTGATATTCTCTGCAGAAATATATTTTTGTAGTAAAAAAAAATCGCTTCTTAAGTTCCTTTGTGTTATGTGTTTTCTAATTTTTGGCCCTCCTCTTTATATGTGATACTTCTAAATTTATAGAACATGGAAGACATTTTGACATAATTGTACCCTCATATCTTTTAGCTCATTTCTTTATTTATTTATTTATTTTTTATTTTTTGGAATCTTTTGACAGGTTAAGAAGTGGGCCGGGGGTTAATTCTTTATACTTTCGTTCAGTGGATAGTTTTATTATTGATGGTCTTTTTCTTCTCTTACTATCATGTCTTATTATTTTTCTTGTGTTGTACTACTTAATTTTGTTAAAGTCCAATAGAAAATTTTGAGCCTTCGTTTTTGGTCTTAAGAAATATGGGCTATATTGGCTTAGACTTTTTCTTCTGTTTTTCTTCTGCTTTTGTTTTTTATTTATTGATGGAACTGAACTTTTTTTCACACAGAATAATAGGTGCAAACTAAATTATCAACTACTCTCTTTTTTTTTTTAAATATTATGTTGGGTAGGACGAAATTCGGTATTCACACTAGAAAATTAAACACATTTAAAATTAAATTGAATTGAAATTAGAAATCAAGTTACACCTTAAATTAGGTAATAAAAAATACAAGATTACAAGTTATTTTTTTAGTTAAGACAACACAATATTCATAAAAAATAAAGAATTATGAATTAAAAGTTTTAAGTTGATGACTAAATTTAAAGAATTTAAAACAAATTTAAATAAAGAATTTGATTAATCAAAATTTCTATTAAATTTGTAACATATTACAAATTTTATATGAATAAAAATGTATCGAGTTGTTAAAAATTCTCTTATTTTTTGTGAATGTGTTGGTGAATTTAAAAAATAAAAAATATAATAATATTATTTAGGTGAATAAATAATTTGAGACTAATAAAATGTGGATATTATACTATAAAAAAATGAATATAAGATAAAATATATGTAATTACATTATAAATTTGTGATTTAGCTTTTTATTCTATTTTGTTTATTGTTTTATGTTTTGTATTTTCTATTTTATTTTATTTTTTATAACATGTTCCACTTATAATTGTGTTTAATTTTTACGTAAAAGAATATTAGAGTAATTAATTACATTTTATCGTTAGTTAATTGATAATATGAGATATGTCATTAACTAACTTTATTTGGCGAAAAAAAAATAGAGCTTTAATTAGGAGGGTTTGATCATCAGATAAAAATTATAAGATGAATTTGATTATTTTTTCTATTTATAAATTCAATTGATTATTAGATTAAAGTTGGAAACTAATTTAATTATTTTTCAATTTACTCACCAATTTAAAATATTTTATGTTATTAGATAAAATATTATGGTTAATAACTTAAAATTAAAATAATCAAATTTTAACTGCTTTGTTGGAATATAAATTGATTATTATCGTATATTGTTAGTTCGTAATTTTAGTTAAAAATTACAAAACTCACGTCATTATATATCTCTTCCATTTAGACCAATTCTTTTATTTTATTTACAAATAAAAACTTAAGTAATTAATTTACAATTTATATGATCAAACCAAGCATATCATTCACAATACTATAGTTCAAAAAATAAGCTTTTTTATATAAATAAATAAAAAATATATTAATTTCCATAATACGTATGCAAAGAAAGTTTGACCTAAATGTGCAAGGCAATTTTAGAAGAAGCACCTGCGAATGGATTAATCCTCCATATTAGGTAGAGCACTCACAAATTGCCTCTGCGACTGCACAAGAAATCTGTTGCTGGCGACCACGACATGGAGCAAGTCGTGAATAGCGCATACAAGTTGGGCCATCTCAGGGGCAGCATCAGTGAATTAGCTCCAAATCGTTGGCGGTGCACACGAAATGAGGAGTCAAAGCTGCAAAGTTTCAGTAAACACAAGTTTTCCTACGAGTATGCACTGGTTGAGTTGGGTGACAATGGACAGAGGAAAAGGAAATTGGGACACATATAAAAGGGGGAAATGGGAGGGGACCAAGTGAAACATTCAGTAGAAAAAGGGAAAGGAAGTTTAATAAAAATAGTGGTGGTAAAAAAATATTTGTGTTGTGGCTTTAATATTTTGTATTGTGGTTGGAAAAAAATTAAGATGAATGGCGGTGGAATCGACGTGGAAAAGAATTTTAATCAGCTGGATGAAATTCATATTGCCGCACATTTATTTCATAAGGTTAGTTTTAGTGATTATGGTTTATGATTGATGTTATTAGTATTTTTGTTAGAATTAATTTTGTTGGTATTTAATTTTGGTTATAGTATTTTGAATTATATTTTTCATCTTCTTTCTATTGCAGCTCATCCATGTTATCACTTCTTATGGCACACTGGTTGATGTTTTCCTTTAGATCTGGCAAATCCAAGCATGGAAATTAGGTGGCAGAAGTTTGAGCCTTATCTAAGATGATCAGAATTTTATTATGCTTTTTTAATAAAGCATTTCGAGTATGACAATCCATCGATAAGCGCCTTTATCGAAAGATGGCATCCCGAAACGCACACATTTTACCTCCCTTTGGGTGAGTGTACCATAACTCTGAAGGATGTTACAATGCAATTAGGGTTGCCTATTGATGACGAGTCTGTCAGTGGTACTTTGAAGTCATGGAACAAGTTCCACCAGAGAGATATATGACAATGGTGTCAAGAACTTCTTAGTGATATTCCAGCCGGCCATGTAGAGACAACGAAGTTCAACATAAAGTTGAAGTGGCTTAGGACTGGTCTTTAACAGATGCCACTTGACTTAGAAGATAATGCCCTCATTTAATATTCACGTTGTTACATTCTGTATTTGTTGGGAGGCGTGCTACTACTGCTAAAATCTTCGATCTCATCTTCATCAGATGTTTTTGCCATGCCATCATGATGACCTTATCGGAATGCAACAAGGTTGGGAGCCAATGGGAGGGGAGGGACGTGCATGCTGATTATCTATATTTTCTTTCGGCGTCACAAAGGTGTTAAAAGTGGGACTATGGGTCCTACGAATATCCTGAATCGGAACGAAATCTACTGATACCGCATTTCTAAGCTACTCCACATTATTAGAACTAGATGAGCTTCCACCAATATCTTAAAGATTCGCACAAAGTTCCAACGAATAGATGCTTTCAATGGTACGATGATTAGAAAACATCATCAAAACATGTTGGTTAGATTTAATCTATATTTTCTTATTTGCAAATGAGTTGACTACTACAACTGGCATCTTGTAAGTCAACTTTGTGATTTCCTTTTTTTTCAACCATACCAATATTCAAGAGAATCAAATTCTTCAGCTCTTACAACGATGTCTGTGGCGGAATCATTATCCAAAGTGGATCATCACAAACAAATATAATATCTTCTGCCGTATGAAAATTTTTTCATTCCAATATATTATCATATAAATGTTTTCAGAAGTTATACACACAGCAAAACTAGAAACCACAATATTTAAGAGAGAAAGAAAGTAAAGAGGTGGAAGAGAGATTTTGGAGTTGGAAGAAACTGCAGGAGAATAGTTCCTTCCATGAATGGTAACACACTGGTCGTCACAAGCATTTATATAGGAAAACTAGGAACCAATTTTGTATGCGGTACATTTTAAGTGTACCATTTCGTTTGTAGTACAAATGATATAGGCTCCATTTTGTAGTAGCCCCACCAGAAGTGCCAATTTTGTGGACGCCAATCATAAAATAGTCTTCTCTGCTCATTTCGTTGGCGCCGGACTGGATATGGTTCTGTCATGGCAGAGGCAATTTGCAGGCGCTCCACCTGATATGAAGGGTAAATCTATTTTACTGGTGCTTCTTCTGAAGTGGTCTTGTACATTTTGGTCAAACTTTTTCTACATACGTATTATGAAAATTAATATATTTTATTTATTTATTTATATAAAAAATTCTCCGAAAATACCTGAGCTATATGGATATAGGAAACTAACTAAAAAATTTAAAAGTGAGACATACATGCTTTGAAACAAGTAAAGTAACACTAGACAAGAAGAAGGAGGAGAGGGTTTAGCTAGGATTAATTTTGTTCATTTGGGGCTAACATTACATGTTTTAATGGTGATGAGGTGAAACAGGGGAGGGTTTAGTTAGGATTAATTTTGTTCACTTGGGATTAATTTTGGATGATACTTGTATTGTCAAATGGATTTCCGAGTCCAGCCCAACAGGAATTGATAGACCCTCTTGATTCCCCAACAAAATTGATAAGCTAAATGACAAATAACATTGATGATGAAAATCTAGGAAACTAACTAAAAAATTTAAAAATGAGACATGTATACTTTGGAACAAGTAAAGTAACACTGCATAAGAAAAATAATTGACCGACAATTCCAAAAAAGAAAAGAAAGATAAAATAAATAAGTAGAGTGAATACTCAACCCGACGTCTCATAATTTTTTCGAAAGACTACGAAGCCTCAAACAAAAAAAATATCCTTTTTGGCTCCTGATCCTTATTTTTATGTGACTGATTAGCTTCTAAAAAATATTGATAGAAAGGTTAATTAGTCTCATAAATATAAAAATCATGGGTCAAAAAAGATATTTTTTTTATTGAGAATCTTGTTGTCTTTTGAGATAATTGTTAAGGATTGTTTAGAATTTTTTTTTCAAATAAGTGTGTTGTCTGCATGCACTAGTTTATTATTTCTCCTGTATTGTTGTGCAATACTTCACACTAGACGAACACTCTATGAAGATAATGGTAACAATCTTTTCAAATTTGTTTATGTAAACTGCACACATTATACTCTTTCTTTTACGTTTTATAAATATATTTAATAGGGTTAAGTACTTTTTTTGTCCTTAAAGTCTAAGGTCAAAATTAAAATGGTCCCAAACCTTTTTTTCTTATTAAAATCTTCTTCAACATTATAAAACGTTATAAAATCGTCCTTTTGTCTATGAACAACATTTTCAGACAATTTTGCCCTTAAATAAAAATAAAAAAAACTTTTTTCCCCTCACCACTAACCTCTGCATCATCAACATCATCGCTAGACATTTGCTCTCTCTACCCCCTTTTTTTTATTGCCCTCACTATTGCTAACATAACCGTCACACTTTCTTTCTCTCAATTATCAGTTTATCATCCTAAATCACTACCACCCACCTATTATCCCCAACCATTTTCTTTCTACCTGAACCCTCTTTTTTTTTTATACTTAAAAAATTCACTAGCAATAATTCACTAACAACAACAACTACAATAAATCAACAGAAATTTTAGATTAAAAAACAATTAAGCAATCATCAACCACAATTTTAGATATAAAATCAACAACAATAAAAATTATACAATTATAAATTATTAGTTACAATAAAACAACAACACAAATTCAGTAACAGCAGAACCAATTGTAACAAATTTTTTAATCCAAATTATACGATTATATGTATTTTTAATTTGTCACGTACATTCATTTTCTTGATTTTTATTATTACATGGCTTATTCATTCATAAAATTTGCAACACAACTTAAATATATATATACAGGTCTGAACTTATTCTATTCAAAATATTAGCATAGAAAAAAAGATACTGAAGATAATTTTTATTGATATAAAAACAAGAATAGTATAATTTTTTTTAGAGCTTATCTATCAATGTTCTAAAGGCACATATTAAGATTATAAAATAAGAATTTTTTTTTTGAAAATATAAAAAATTTAAGAGAAAATGATAAATTGATCTCTGATTGTTTGATCCGCAAACATTTAAGTTTCTGAAGATTCAAAAATACATTTAAGTTCTTGACCTCTTATCTGAAGACATTGATCCTTGAGTCTAGTTTGTCTCATTTTAAAAACTTTTTCACGTGTGCATTCATATCAACCAAGTCAGTACAATATGAGTCACATTTGATTTTTCTGTTGGGTCTGACAGACCCAAATTTTGGAAATAGTAGAGACTTAAATGTATTTTTAAATTCTCGAAAATTTAAATGTTCGCGGATCAAAAGGACAATGACTTATTTATTCTTTTCTCTTTTAAATTTTTAATGTATTTATTTTGTAGTTATTAAATAAAAATATTTAAAATTTTTTATTAATAATAAATTTATCATGTATCTTTATGGTACATATTAATTAAACCCTTTTTTTATAGGTGAACTGATGAATTTTTTTTATGAATATTATTATATGATAAAATGAGAAAAAATTAAAAAAAGATAAAAATTTGAAAAGAGAAAAAATTGCGTTCAGAAATTTAAAATATACCTAATATTGAATATGTTTATTTTGCTTCAGTTTTTGAACTATTACTTTACTTCTCCATTTTTTTTTGTCTTAACTGTGATATTCTCTGCAGAAATATATATTTTTTTTGTAGTAAAAAAATTCGCATCTTAAGTTCCTTTGCTTTTATGTATTTTCTAATTTTTGGCCCTCCCCTTTGCTTTTGATGCTTCTTAAGAATTTATAGAGCATAAAAAATGTTTGATATGATTGCATTCTCATATCTTCCAATTCATTTCTTCGTTTATTTGAAATTTTTTGACAGATTAATTAAGAAGTGGGCGCTGATATTTTATGCCTTCGTTCAGTGGATAATTTAATTATTGATGTTTTTTTTCTCTTGCTATCATATCTTGTTATTTTTCTTTTGTGTTGTATTACTTAATCATAATCATAATCATAATGCATGTAACATGTTTAATTTGCATGTTTGTTTTGGATGTCACAGAAGCAATTTTGTTGAAGTCCAATAAAAAAATCTTGAGCTTTCGGTTTTGGTCTTGAGAAATATTGGGCTATATTGGCCGGACTTGTTCTATTTTTCTTCTGATGTTTTTTTTTTCTTTTTATATCGATAGAACTGAGTTTTTTTTGGAAAATATTATGTTGGATCGGACAAAATTTGGTATCCACACTACAACATTAAAAATATTTAAAATCAACCAACATGGGTTGATCGAATGGTCAGCTCACTCATCCATTTAAACAAGTGTCGGGAGTTCGAACCCTTCTTTGTGCATGCAGTAACCCATTGACCAGTGCAGACCCTTAAATAGAGTCTAAGGGTCTCAGATTCACGACGAATTAGTCCTTAACCTGTTACAGTGAAGGCTTGGGTCCAATAGCAACTTTGTTTGCTTCATTTAGAACTTTACTCGAAATCTTTATGGAAGGAATATAGAACTATGCTAATAGAGTAATAGTAGAAGTGGGTGTGTGTTGTGTAAGACAAAAAGAAAATTGAATTGAAATTGAAAATTAAGTTACACCCTAAATTAGATAGTAGAAATTACAAGAATATAAGTTATTTTTTTGGTGCAAAACAACACCAACATTTACGAAGAATTATGAATGAATTGAAAATTTTAAATTGATGACTAAACTTAAAGAATTTAAAGCAAATTTAAATAAGAAATTCACCTAGTCAAAGTTTTTACTAAATTCATGAAATATTACAAATTTCATATGAATGAAAACATATTAAGTTGTTAGAATTTTTTTTATTCTTTTTTTTTGGTGACCAAATAGAAAAGAAAGAAAAAAAAAAGAGACAAAACTAAATTAATTGGCTAGGGTTATATCTAAATCTATTAGATGTTGAAGCTCACTCTATGGTTGGCTCCAATTCGAGTGAATGTCCGCGCCAGAAGCAGCTGCTTTAGCCATACAATCTGCAACATTATTTGCAGTCCTCTGAATTAAAAGAATAGAGACTCTCCAATTCCAATTCATAACCTCCTGTATATGCTTTGCCAAATCCCATTCCGGAATATCCTTATTAAGCATTCTTTGGTTTACCAAGAAAAGAGCTTCTAAACCGTCTGTTTCACAAATAATCTTACGAAATCCACTCTCTTAAACAAGAAGTAAACCTCTCCAAATTGCATACAATTTAGTAAAAAGAACACTGCACACTTTGACTTTCCCAGTGCAACCTTTTAACCAACATCTATCAAGATTGCGAATGATACAACCAAAATCAGCATAGCCAAAAGGAGCAAACCAACTAGCATCACAATTCAAATTTTTTATTCTTTGTGAATGTGTTGATGAATTCAAAAAATAAAAAATATAATAGTGTTATTTAAATGAATGAATAATCTTAAACTAATAAAGTGTAGATATTATACTTCAAAAAATGGATATATAAGATACATTATAAATTCGTGGTTTAGCTTTTATTTTATTTTGTTTATTGTTTTGTGTTTTGTGTATTCTATTTTATTTTATTTTTTATAACATGTTTCACTTATAATTGTGTTGAATTTTTACTTAAAAAAATATGAGAGTAATTAATTACATTTTTTCATTAGTTAATTGATAATATGAGATATGTCATTAAGTAACCTTATTTTGGCAAAAAAAAAAAAACAGAGCTTTAATTAGGAGGTTTGATCAGATCATTAGATAAAAGTTTTAAGATCAATTTGATTATTTTCTTATTTATAGACCAAATTGATTATTAGATAAAAGTTGGAAACTAATTTAATTATTATTCAATTTAGTCACCAATTAGAATAATCAAATTTTAATATTATGTTTAATAACTTACAATTAGAATAATCAAATTTTAACTGCTTTGTTGGAATATAAATTGATTATTATCGTATATTGTTGGTTCGTAATTTTAGTTAAGAATTACAAAACTCACGTTATTATACATCTCTTTCATTTAGACAAATTCTTTCATTTATATTTACAATGCAAATAAAAAAACAAATAATTAATTTACAATTTATATGATCAAGCCAAGTATATCATTAACAGTACTGTAGTTCATAAAATACCTAAGCTATATGGATATTCAACTTATTATGGGTAGCAAAACAATAGGTTTATGCAAGTTGCAAAATTAAACGATTAACGGAAAAAAAGTACTAAATTAATAAGTCCGATCCTCAGGTTTATGCATGTAAATAATTATATAATGAATTTACATTTTAATAAAAAGATGAAAATTTATTTATTCTAATTACGATTTATTGCAACATAATTAAAATTTAATAGAATAATTTTTTTCAAATTAGTTGCTAATAAGGATAACAATTAAATTAATTGATCTTATGATTTTTAATTAATGATAAAATTGGCAAATTGATTAAAACCATATTTTCTACAAGTTAGCTTGTCTAATGGGCAATGGCATGACATAATATCAAATAACGTTCTACGTCAACTTTTTATAAAGATAGAGAAATTATCTTGATTTATGGTTTACTTAAAACTGAAAACAAGTTAGTTTAAAGTTGAGAAATCAATTAGTTGTTATTTGATTATTTCACATTCTTTATCATACTTGGACAATTGCTGGGTAGTACAACTATGTTGAATCAAATAAATGATTAAAATTAAGTGAATTTAACTTAATAAAAAAAATTAATTCATAAAATAAAAAAGTTATCTTACCCTTTTAAATAAACTATATTCTTACAAATATATAGAACTTGTAATATGTTTATAATCTTAAATTAAATGTGTATATTTAAAATACTTATTAATTAAAAAGTGAGAAAAGTAAGACAAGTGTAAAAAAATATTTAAAATCTAAAATCTAGTAAAATGTTTTAATTTGTAAGCTAAGAGTATAGAAATAGTCAAAATAGGACACTAACTTCACTCTTTTAACTTTTGAGTTACATTTGACAATTTTGAAATAATGAACTACTCAACTACAACCAAATATTGAGGAAAAAAAAAAGAAGAAAAGAAAAAGATGTGTATAAATTACTCGAAATACTTAATTAAAAAAGAATTTATCTTTCTTTTTTATATTTGATAGTGGTTACATTGTAGTTGATTATTTTCAATTTTCCAAACAATATTTGGGTTCTAATAAAAATAATGTTGAGCTAATATTTATGAATTTTCATATATTATCTCTCGCTGGTTTATATATAATTTTCATACATTAATCAGAGAGTGGCATGGAATCCAAATCTGATTGCTACATGCTTTGTTTTGCCGTGTTTATGAAGGAAGGAAAAAATGCATATCATGCCATAAACATCTACATATAGATTTGAAGAGTGAGAAGGATATAGCAAAGAATTAGACCAAATTGATACATTTTTTTCCATGCGTATTTGGTACTCCTGGAATAATTAGAAACTGAGAGAGAATAGCTCAAAGACTTTTAAGATAAGCATTGGAGACTAAAACTTTACCACACATACTCAAGACTCTTGGAACGTAAAGGTTGGTTTGATTCATTATTCCATTCTCATGTTTATGTATATATAATGTGGTTGAGTGAGTGGAGTGAAACCCATTCCACTAAAAATGGGAATTAGATACCAAAATATTGCTGCATGCGTAATACTGGTACTTGTGATGGTGATGGCTGAAATTGCAGGCATTTGTACAAATTCAAGTACTCTCCTCCACTCTCCGTGTCTTGAAAGAGAGAGGCAAGCTCTTGTGAAGTTCAAAGCATCCCTGACTGATCCATCAAACTTGCTTTCCTCCTGGCATGGTCATGACTGTTGCCGATGGGAAGGGATCGGCTGCGACAAGGTTACTGGTCATGTTGTCATGCTTGATCTCACCCCTCCTTATCTGAAATGCTCGAGATCCATGATGGAAGGAGAATATTGGTTAAGAAGTGATGATGAGGACAACTGTGACCTTTTAGACGAGCAATATTTAGAAGCTGGGAATGTTAATTCATCGCTGCTGGAACTGGAATACTTGACTCATTTGGACTTGACTGGAATTTATTTCTATTGGAATCCCATACCCATGTTTGTTGGTTCTATGCGACGCCTGAGGTATTTGTCCCTCTCTGATGCCGGTTTTGGCGGGAGAATACCCAGCAATCTTGGAAATCTCATCAACCTCCACTTTCTTGATCTGAGTGAGAATGAATTTTCACCAGACAGCAACATCAACTGGATTTCTCAACTGCCATTTCTGGAGCACCTCAACATGATGCACTCTTTTATTTACAATGAGTATCAGGTATTTGTCCTAACTTATTACTTGGATAGTTGGATGGTTAATAATTCATGGACTTGACCAAGTTGCTTCTTGTTCCTCCCTCAGGTTAATATTATTAATCTCACCATCACTGCTCCAAATCTTCACTTCCTAAGTCTTGCCGGCAATGGACTTAGTGTGTCAAATTTGGATGCTTTACAAAACATAACATCTCTTGTGCATCTTGATCTTCGTTGGAACAATCTTGCTTCAGTTCCATCTTGGTTTGGCAACTTCAAGAAACTTGAGTATCTTGATCTTTCAGGGTGTGGGCTTCATGGCCCAATTCCAAATGCTTTCCAAAATGCAACTTCCATTGAATTTTTGGACCTTTCTTCTAACAATTTTGACTTTCTTCCATCCTGGTTTCACAAGTTTGAGAAACTCAAGCATCTTTTTTTCCCATCTAATAACTTCAAAGGTTCAATTCCCGTTGCTTTACAAAATATGACTAGCATTGAGTCCCTTCACCTTTCTAGTAACTCTTTTACTTCAGTTCCATCTTGGTTTATTGAGTTAAAGAAACTTGTCTACCTCAATCTTTCATTTAATAAATTAACATCTATGGAATGTTCCATTTCATCCATTTTGAAAAATATGTGTCACCTGAAAACATTAAATATAGCAGGAAATAGACTCCGAAAAGAATCCATTGGAAACAGTGATTTGTCAACCTGCATTAGACATGATTTGGAGAATCTTGATTTGAGTGAAAATGAATTTAACGATCAATTGCCATCTTGGTTAGGACAACTTAAAAATCTAGGCAACCTTGATCTGGAAGATAATTTTTTCTATGGTCCCGTTCCCTCTTCTTTTGAAAAATTACTGAAATTGAAAAATTTGCATCTATCCAACAACAAGTTAGAAGGGGTCTTTCCTAATTTCTTGGGACAACTTGTAAATTTACATGCTGTTGATCTTTCAAATAATTCATTTAATGGAACAATTACTCAAAATCTTGAGCAACTTGTAAATTTAAAATTTTTTGATGTCTCAAATAATTATCTAACTGGATCCATTCCTTTGAGTCTTGTTCAACTTATAAATCTAACCTCCCTTGATTTGTCAAATAATTATTTAAAAGGAATCATACCTACAAGTCTTAACCAACTTGTAAATCTATCTGTCCTTGATCTTTCAAGGAATATGCTAGATGGGAGAATTTGTATTGATTTTCAAAAACTTGGGGTTCTATCATACTTGGATCTATCTTCAAACAATTTGAATGGAACCATTACAGGGGAAAAAAGTTGGCCTTTGCTTATCCCAGAAATGTGGTATTTGAATCTCTCACATAATCAAATCAGTGGCTCACTTCCTAAACATATTGGCCATATAATGCCCAATTTGAATAACTTGATTCTTGGAAATAACCTCATAAATGGTTCAATTCCAAAATCATTGTGCCAACTTGATTTGCACGTCCTTGACCTTTCAAAGAACAGACTATCGGGTAAAATCCTCAATTGTTGGAAGGATAACGGAGAATGGGAAGAAATAAATTTGTCATCCAACAAACTCTCAGGGGATGTTCCAAGCTCATTTGGGAATCTCTCCACTCTGTCATGGTTGCATTTGAACAATAACAGCCTTCGTGGAGAATTTCTAGCATCTATGAGAAATTTGCCACAGTTGTTGATTATTGATCTTGGAGAGAATCAACTTTCTGGCACCATCCCATCATGGAGTGCAAACACATTTTCTTCCCTACAAATTCTAAGATTGCGGCAAAACAGGTTAAGTGGTAGCATTCCTTCACAGATATGTGAACTGTCATCCATTAAAATCTTGGACCTTTCTCGCAACAATTTAAATGGTTCAATACCTCGCTGCATAGGCAATCTTCGAGGAATGTCTCTTGAGGCTCCCGCTTTGTCTCCTACTTCATCTGTGGCCGAGCTTCACAATTCGTCTCTTACACAAGAATCTGGTTGGACAACTGAGGATGTCATAGAAGTCATAAAAGGAAGAGAACTTGACTACATAAGAATCTTGAAGCTTGTAGTCATCATGGATTTGTCTGAGAATAACTTGGTTGGCTCCATTCCAAAAGGAATAACATTGCTCAATGGTTTGCATAGCTTGAATCTATCAAACAATCATTTGATTGGAAAGATCCCTAACATGATAGGGGATATGAGATCACTTGAATCCTTTGATGTTTCGAGTAACCAACTCTCGGGTACAATTCCAAGCAGCATGTTAGCTTTAACATCACTAAGTCATTTATATTTGTCATACAATAACTTCTCTGGACCAATTCCCACAGATAACCAGTTTTTAACTTATGATTCATCGAGTTATGCTGGCAACCCATATCTCTGTGGATTTCCTTTACCCAACAAATGTGGTTATTTACATGAAGATCATGGGAGCAGCGAATTTGAAGATGATGACAGCAACTTAGATAAGTTGGAAAAGTGGTTGTTCTACCTTGTCATTGCAATTGGCTTTGCAACTGGGTTTTGGGGAGTTATTGGGACTTTGTGGTTCAAGAAAACTTGGAGGCATGCTTACTTCAGATGGGTGGAAGATTTAGCCGACACTATCTATGTCACAACTGCAATAAGGATGGCAAAATTGAAGAAGTGGATGATGATGAGAAACCGTGTTGTTGTTTGATCATGTGTTCATGTGTGTGTTTTCTTTTTTATTTTGAAGGATCAAAAGTGGTAATAAATTAAGGAAAGTGAAAGATGTTTGATGTATGTATGTATGTGTATGCATGAATTTGTAATAGAGATTGTCATTTGATGTTTAATCTCTCGAAGAGCCTCCATATAAATCAGAACAACATTTCTAACAAAGTCATTAAACAAAAATTGAAGTTAATAGCTCCGTTCTGCAATTCACCTCTTCTGATGCACAATTTTCTTAAACTCTTCGATTCATTTCCTCTGAAACTTGATTTAATGCAGCTGTAGCCATAGCACAACTATTATGTAACTTTACGCTTCATTTCTGGTTCAATATACTTGCTGATTAAAGAGGGAAGAGGCTATTGATCTGATTTTGTTAGCATTCATTCTATAACAAATACTGTACAAGGGAATAGAAAGATTAGAGATAAAAGTAAGTGGCCTAGCAATAATGAGAAGAAGAGTGAGGGAGCAAAAAAGATAAAAGATTCAAGATCTGATCAATAGAAACAGATTTCAAGAACATAAAGCCAGTATGAGAAATGCAGAAGTGTGTAATGAGCAAAATAATTAAGAGGAAACTAGCTAAGACAACTATAAATCATACACATGCTATATGTTTAGTTTTTATAAGACTATTTAAAACTGTATATGAGAATATGCATATTTCTCAAGGTGTATTTGGTCCGGGGAAAAATAAGACCTACATTTTCACTAAGGTGATAAAACAAGAGACAATATTTACAATAGAGATTGTCGATAGTAGAATTTCAATTTTACAAAATAAGTGCTGCATATTTACTAATGGATTGCTTAACCATTGGCTCTATAAATATGAGCATTAAGCACTGAATTTTCTCCATTAATGAGCTCAAAGACACAAACATCTCCAACTTTTAAATCATTCTCAACACTAAAAGGCCACCAACCATTCGAGATATAGGCAGCTGCTGCTATGGGATAACAGAGCAATAAATTTGGTCATTTTATGAAGAAATATTATGTACTATATTATGAGTATTGAATAAAATTTTTTTTAATACAATAATTAAGTTACTTTCATTATTTTTATTGTAATTTAAATAACCTTATACGCAATCCTACTAATCTAGCTTTAATAATTAGGATGCAAGTTGTTGGACCTAGAGGATAATAATTTCCTTCTTGGTCTGTATGGTTTGTGTTATTGCTCTCTGGATTTGTATTCTTGTCTCTAATAACTCTCACGTCCCCGGTCCCTTGCTGGGAGCTTGTAAGCTTTGAAGTATATAAAAATAAATAAAAAAAAAACCCTTGATTCATTATATTCATTATTGTTACCGTGGTGAAAAATATTGCCACTCTATTTTTTATAAAAATAATATTACATGACTAATAAAATTTATTATTTTTAGTCATTATTTAACCAACAATATAATTAGAAGTATTAAAATTTAAATTTTAAATTCTAATAGTATAAAAATGAGATGTTAATTCTAGGCGTTAACTAATATTCAATCTGAGTGTTATAATCGATTATGTTAGTTAGGTAGGAAGAAATTAAAAGGAAATTATAATCATTGACTGTTGTTGGTTGGTATAACAAAAGGTGAGAGAGTGATTGGGTCATGCATGCAGAGATGAAAAGAAAGAGTGGCATCCATCTCATATATAGTATATTTGGGTCATAGTGAGTCGACTTTACGTGAAGTTGATAACTGAGAGCTGTTAAATGATTTAACTAATTTGACTAAATTTTTATCTAATTAGAGCGAGACCCGCGCAATGCGCGGAGAGGTAGATTATTTATACTATATAGTATATTTTAATAAATGTTATATTAAAAATATTTTAGAGAACATATTATAAATAGATTTTGAATTTATTTATTTTTAAAAAAGAGATAGGTTATTTATATTAGAGTTATACAAAACTGCATTTTCATTTTTTTTTATTTTTCGATTTACATTAATGGCTACACTTTGTCTTTTCTTGTAGTTTTTTTGTTTGTAAATATACTAAATAATTAAAAAAATAAATGAATGAGAATGAAAAATATATAAAAATGTTATATTAAATTTAAGAAATTTTTGACAATTAGTATGAGAGATTAAGAAATAAAGAGTAGTAAAAGTGTTAATATATATAAGTTGTATAATTTGAATATTTGTAACTGAAATTTTTTATAATTATTATTATTATGACACTTTTAATGTATGCATATTTATTGTATTTAATTAATACTTGATGTTTCAATTGAATAATAATAGATAAGAGTTTTTTGTTTTAATTTTTTTAAAACATTTTATTAAATAGTGATCGATTGATTTTCATCTTTAGCCAAGTCATTAGAATTGTTGATGTGGCATCATTAGCAAAGAAAAGACGGCTTAAACTCACTATGGATATTATATTAAATTTAAGAAATTTTTGACAATTAGTACGAGAGATTAAGAAATGAAGAATAGTAAGAGTCTTAATATGTATAAGTTGTAGAATTTGAATATTTGTAACTGAAATTTTTTATAACTATTATTATTATGACACTTTTAATGCATGTTTATTGTATTTAATTAGTACTTGATGTTTCAATTGAATAATAATAGATAAGAGTTTTTTGTTTTAATTTTTAAAAATATTTTACTAAATAGTGATTGGTTGATTTTCATCTTTTGCCAAGTCATTAGAATTGCTGATGTGGCATCATTAGCAAAGAAAAGATGACTTAAACTCATTGTGAAGAGAGTTGGTATTAGCTTTTAGATAGATAGATAGATAGGTGCAAAAGATTTCATTTTCATCCTACATAGCAAACAATTACAACAAATTATACGATTTTTTCCTATTAATTAGCTATGAGTAGCAACAATTAGAATAAAACATGTTATAAAACTTGTGCTACTTGCAATGATTTCACAATTAAAATACCTGGGAAGAATGGTGATGTTGGCCTGAGATCCAGCATCGAGCTCCGGCAGAAAACCGCAACAAGAGGAATGGAGTTTGGCCTGGTTTCTACAATTTATGTAATGCGGCTCCACCGAAGATGGACATCGCGATGGACAATTTGTTTCGAGGAAAAAACAATGGCTCATGGGAGCGGAAGAGGATGTAGGTAGAAAAAAACAATGGCTCATGAGATAGTACGGAGAGGTGCGAAGAGAAAGAGGGTTTCTAGATGTATGAGAAAGGTAAGGGCTTTTTTTAAGGTAAATGTTAATTTGTGTTTTTGTTGTTTTAGAAATAAGGATTGATTTAGAAAAAAGTTAAGTTGTTGGTTTTTATTGTGTTTTTTAGTTTTGTTTTGTATTTTTTTGTTTGTTTGAACATAAGAGTTGATTTGGCAAGATTTGATTGGTTGATTCTAACATTTTGCCAAGTAAGCAATGTTGCTGACATGGGGTTCGTAGAAGAAGATGAATAGTTTCAAAGTAATGTAGATAAACTTGTGTATCTACTTTTATATATTAAGAATAGATGGCTCTCAACTATCAAATTCACGTAAAATCGACTACACGTGAGTTTTCAACTTTTGAACACGTATTTGTCACTAGAGACTACAACTTTACCCCACACGCAAGAGTCTTGCTTGGTCTTGGAAAGTAAAGGTTAGGTTCATTATTATTCCATTATGCTTCTTCCGAGAAAGTAACAATGATTCATGACTTGTTCATGATGAGTATGTATAATTGTATATATAATGTGATTGAGTGAGTGGAGTGAAAGGCACTACCAAATTAAATATCATCAATAGTATGTTTTATTATATTCCACTGAAAATGAGAATTAGAGACCAAAATGTGGCTGCATGCACAGTATTGGTACTTGTGGTGGTGGTGGTGGCTGAAATTGCAGAGTTATGCATGTGTGAAAATTCAACGACTCGCCTCCACTCTCCGTGTCTTGAACGAGAAAGGCAAGCTCTTGTGAAGTTCAAAGCATCCCTGAATGATCCATTTAACATGCTTTCCTCATGGCATGGCGATGACTGCTGCCGATGGAAAGGGATCGGCTGCGACAATGTTACTGGTCATGTTGTCATGCTTGATTTCGCCTCTCCTTATGTGAAATGCTGGAGATCCGTGCCACAAATTGAATACAACGTGGCGGAAGAATTTGATGATGAGTTCATATCAAGTGAATGTGAACCTTTCATCCATCAATATGTGGAAGCAACGAATGTTAATTCGTCCCTGCTGGAACTGGAATACTTGACTCATTTGGACTTGAGTGGAAATTACTTCTATCAGAGTCCCATACCCATGTTCGTTGGTTCTATGCGGCGCCTGAGGTATTCTGATGCTGGTTTTGGCGGGAGAATACCAAACAATCTTGGAAATCTCACCAACCTCCACTTTCTTGATCTGAGTCGGAATGAATTTTCCCAAGCGAGCAACATCAATTGGATTTCAAAACTGCCATTGCTAAGACAACTACTAATTATTAAGAGGAAACTTGCTAAGACAACTACTAAATCATACACATGCTGCATGTGCAGTTTCTATAAGACTATTGAAAACTGTATATGAGAATATGCATATTTCTCAAGGTGTATTTGGTCCGCGGAAAAATAAGAGCTACATTTTCAAGAGAGATTGTCCATAATAGAATTTCAATTTTGCAAGATAAGTGCTACATATTTGCTAAATTACTTGGTTTAAGAGCTCCTGAAGTTCTAATGGATTGCTTAAATAGGAGCATCAAGCACTGGATTTTCTCCATTAATGAGCTCAAAGACACAAGTTTTAAATCATTCTCACGTTCTTTATCATATTAGAACAATTGCTAGATAGTCCAACTATATTGAATCAAATAAATTATTAAAATTGAGTGTATTTAACTTAATAACAAAAATTAATTCATAAAATAAAAAAGTTATCTTACGCTTTTAAGTAAACTATATCCTTACAAATACATAGAACTTATAATATAAACTATATTCTTACAAATACATAGAACTTATAATATGTTTGATGAGTTTGGAAACTCTATTTTTAATTAAGTGATGATCAAATATTATTAACAGCAAAATTATTAATCTAATTTTGATTCATATATGTTAATTAATTAATTTTGCTGTGCAGGTATAAATTGGGCCGAAAAGAAATGAAAAATATATCAAGCCCAATTGAATAAAAAATATTCAACCTTGGTATTAAGACATTGTGATGATGTTGGCTGAAATCATATTTGGGCCAGAAATTGTTACTTAAGCCCAATTGGTTAAATCCATCAGCATTGATACAAGAATATATGATGAGAAGCTGAATCATTATAATGTTGGGCCAAAATTGAACTATTATTGCTACAAGTCCAAGTTAATCATTTTTGCTATACACACAATGCATGATCCGAAAACAATTAACCAGGAAAGCAAATGTTATTATTGCTTTATGCCTTCAACGGATCTTACACTTCATCATGTGATGAAACTCAAATTTCATTAAAGTGAAGTTAAGAAATGCATGGGAACTATGAGAGAGAAAGTATCATTGATTTGATTGAAGACATCAATGCTGCACGCTAAACTGCAAGGGAAGTAAGACCATCTCCAGTAGGAAACTCATTCTAGTCCCTATTTATGGCCCACCTATCATAAAAAGTAACTTCACGTCAGCTTTTGCATCATTACCAGTAAATAGGAACTCAAAAAATCTCTCTCTCCTCCATTAGAAGGAACTAACTTTAGTTCCTATTGTGGTCCCACATAATTAATTAATTAAAGTAATTAAAATTAATATAATTATTATTTTTTATAATAATATTATTTAAATTTATAAATTTAAAATAATTTAATATTATAAAATATTAAAATAAATAACTTAAATTTGGTTAGTATTTTAAATTTTATAAATAAAAATAAATAATCCAACTAAAAATTATTTTATAATATGTAAAAATTAAATTTATTTTTTATGTAAAATAAATTTAATTAATTATAATTTAATATAACAATATAAATAATATTTGATATTGATTTAACATAATTATTTATATTAATTATAATTTAATATAACTAATTATTAAATAATTAATATAAATAATTAATTAAATAGATATATAAATATTTAATATAATAAATTATTATAATTATTAATAAATTAATTATAATTTAATTATTCAATATATATTTAATATATTTTTTATTTTTTTTATTAACTTACCACATGGCATGATTTTATTGGTTGTTGCAAGTCCCTGTTTAGAGGAACTCTCAACCTTGATCCACGTGAAGAGTCCTCCTTCCCTTTTCACTCCAATGGTACTTGAGTCTCCATATGTCAGAAGAGGAACTCTATTTTTTAGCATTGGAGTTGCTCTAAAAGCAATCTCATTTCAATTAATTTGATTCATTTAATTGCTTTTCTTCTAGCTCTATCTTCTCTCTCATCTCTTTCTTCTCTTCGGTCATTTCACAGAGGAAATTATGGAAGTTAAGTTGAGCTACCAAAAGAAAGAAGGAGCTACATGCATCAAGAACATCGAAATAATGGCACGAAAACATAAAAATTGTAGTGGCTAAGATCTGCAACCATAAAAGGAAAGATATAGTGATGAGATCTCAGTCTCTCCATACCAAAAATGGACAAGGAAGATTTTGGCCAGTAAGAAGAAGATCTTTGGAATGGCTTGTCTCTGCTTTTGAAGTTCACTCATCACAGAAGGTAGCTAGGGTGGTTACGTGAGGGAGGAAGCAAAAGTGGAGCAGAATAAGCCATCATCATCATGAAGCATCAAGGGCCATAAATCTATCTTGGAGAGCAAGCTAAGGATGGAGCGCTCGGATTGATGAAGAGTGATGACCAAGGAAGGACTAGAGGTAATTGCATGTTGGGTTTTGCATGGGTTATCTCTTCTCTCTCTCTGGCCGAACCGGTTTTGTTCTTGGAGAAGAAGAAGTTGGCTTGGTTTTTGGCTTCAAATGTGGAGGCTTCCCTCTTCTATAAAAAGAGAGAACAACCACGGTTTGGAGCAAGGAGAAAGTGTGAGAGTGCAAGGCACAGAGTTCTCAGAGCTACCTGAGCTAACAGATTTCTCTTCTCCTTCAATGTATTATGTTTTGTATTTTTCTGTTTAATTTTGTCATGTCTTGAGTCTCATGAAAAAAGGCAAACAATGAGGTTTGTATGAAAAAATCATAGAGCGGAAAAAGGCAGAGAGTGCAAAATTAAAAGAAAAAGCCATAGATGTCCTTAGAGTTCCTTTATTCATCTATGTTATGTTTCATGATTCTGTGGGAATCCCCTTGTAAGTTGGGTTAGCACTTTACAGTCTGTAATCAAGAAGATTATAGTGAAATTCTATCATTGTTGTGATGGAGACTGGATGTAGGCTGCACTGCACTTAGCAGCTGAACCATGATATATCTGAGTGTAATTTTCTCTCTTCTCTACTCCATTTCTGTTTCTACTGCACCGGAGCTAAAACTGAAAATATCTCGTGTCAAGTGACGAGACAAAAATAAAAGTCTCATGGCTAGGGACGAGACAAAAATAAAAAAGTCTCCCGAAGTTATTTCAAAGACCAGCAAGTGTTACTGAGCAGAAAATGGGGTTAAGATTCAACCTCCCCTTCTCTTAGCCACTGAAAACCATCAATGTTTATAATCTTAAATTAAACTAGAGTGAGACCCGCGCAATGTGCGGAGAGGTAGATTATTTATAATATATAGTATATTTTAATAAATATTATATTAAAAATATTTTAGAGAATATATTATAAATAGATTTTGAATTTATTTATTTTTAAAAAAGACATAGGTTATTTATATTAGAGTTATACAAAATTGTATTTTCTTTTTTTTTTTCGATTTGCATTAATGACTACACTTTGTCTTTTTTTGCGGTTTTTTGTTTGTAAATAATGAAAAAAATAAATGAATGAGAATGAAAAACATATAAAAATGTTATATTAAATTTAAGAAATTTTTGACAATTAGTATAAGAGATTAAGAAATGAAGAGTAGTAAGAGTCTTAATATGTATAAGTTGTAGAATTTGAATATTTGTAACTGAAATTTTTTATAATTATTATTATTATGACACTTTTAATATATGTTTATTGCATTTAATTAGTGCTTGATGTTTCAATTGAATAATAATAGATAAGAGTTTTTTATTTTAATTTTTTTAAAATATTTTACTAATTAGTGATTGGTTGATTTTCATCTAGCAATTTTAGGTATTAACTTTTTCGGCTTGTCATTACCACTGCAAATCCTTATGCAACAAAGAGAATAAAACATGGTCAAAGAATGATAATCCATTTTAAGTAAATTGTGGAAGCAAGACTGCACATGTGGAATAACAATTTGAAAAAGAGGAACACGTAAATATAAATTGTAAAAGAAGTACTCCACATGTAAAATAACAATTTATAATTTGATGACGAAATATTGCAATCGATAGTATATAGGGAACAATAATTTTAAATGCACATTAATTTTGGTTGTAAATGTTGGACAGAACCGTTTACAAAAGAGGAATACATAAACTTGTGCTACTTGCAATGAGTTCACAATTAAAATGTTATTATTTATAACAAATAAATAGAGCTATTGAAAATGATATTAAACAATGAGAAGAGTAAACGGCAAAGTTGAAAATCTTTAGGAAGATACCCGAGACAAATTTCCTACGTTGGCGGCACTGAATGGTGACGTTGGTCTGAGACCCATAATCGAGCTCTGGAGAACCATTTACAAAAGAGGAATACATAAACTTGTGCTACTTACAATGAGTTTACAATTAAAATGTTATTATTTATAATAAATAAATAGGGCTATTGAAAATGATATTGAACAATGAGAAGAGTAAATGGCAAAGTTGAAAATCTTTAGGAAGATACCTGAGACAAATTTCCTACGTTGGCAGCGCCGAATGGTGATGTTGGTCTGAGACCCAAAATTGAGCTCTGGCAGGAAAACCGCAAGAGGAGGAATAGAGTTTGCCCTGGTTTCTGCAATTTATGCAATGCGGCTCCGTCGGAGATGGACATTGCGATGTACAATTTGTTTTGAGGAAAAAACAATGGCTCATGGGATCGGAAGAGGATGGAGAAAATAGGATGGGACCGGAAGAGGATGGAGGAAATAGGATCTTTGTACGGAGAGGTGATAAGAGGGTGAGGGTTTGAGAAAGGTAATAAGCTCTTTGGTTTTGAGAGCTTTTTGTTGGGGTAAATGTTAATTTGTGTTTTTGTTGTTTTAGAAATAAGGATTGATTTAGAAAAAGTTAATTTGTTGGTTTTTATTGTGTTTTTTAATAGTTTTTTTTGTGTTTTTTTATGTGAAATAAAAGGTGATTTGGCAAGATTTGAGTGGTGGATTCTAAAATTTTGTCAAGTAAGCGTTGGTGCTGACATGGCGTTAGTAGAATAAGAGAAATAACTTAGAAGCAATGTGTGTAAACCTATGTACCTACTTTTATATATTAAGAATAGATGTGTGTATTTAAAATACTTACTAATTAAAAAGTGAGAAAATTAAGACAAGTATAAAAAATATTTAAAATCTACAATCTAATAAAATGTTTTAATTTGTAAGCTAAGAGTATAGAAATTGCCAAATAGGACACTAACTTCACTCTTTTGAGTTACATTTGGCCACCCTGAAATAATTAACTACTTAACTACAACCAAATATTGAGAAAAGAAAAAGAAAAAGAAAAGAATCTATATATATGTATATATATCACTTGAAATACTTAATTAGAAAAAAAATTATCATTCTATTTTATTTTGATAATGGTTAAGTAGTTGATTATTTTCAATTTTCCAAACAATATTTGGGTTCTAATAAAAATAATTTTGAGCTAATATTTATGAATTTTTCATATATTATCTCTCGCTAGTTTATACATAATTTTCATACATTAATGAGAGAGTGGCATGGAATCCATATCTGATTGCTACATGCTTTGTTTTGCAGTGTTTATGAAGGAAGGAAAAAATGCATATCATGCCATAAACATCTACATATTGATTTAATGAGTGACAAGGATATAACAAAGAATTAGACCAAATTAATACATTTTTTTCCATGCGTATTTGGTACTCCTGGAATGATTAGAAACTGAGAGAGAATAGCTCTAAGACTTTTAAGATAAGCATTGGAGACTGAAACTTTACCACACATACTCAAGACTCTTGGAACGTAAAGGTTGGTTTGATTGATTATTTCATTATCATGATTATGTATATATAATGTGGTTGAGTGAGTGGAGTGAAAGCCATTAACAAATTAAATATCATCAATTATATCTATTTATATTCCACTGAAAATGGGAATCAGATACCAAAATGTTGCTGCATGCTCAACAATGGTACTTGTGATGGTAATGGCTGAAATTGCAGGCATTTGTGCAAATTCAAGTACTACTCTGCACTCTCCATGTCTTGAAAGAGAGAGGCAAGCTCTTGTGAAGTTCAAAGCATCCCTGACTGATTCATCAAACATGCTTTCCTCATGGCATGGCGATGACTGCTGCCGATGGAAAGGGATCGGTTGTGATAATGTTACTGGTCATGTTGTCATGCTTGATCTCGCCTCTCCTTACGATCAATATTTAGAAGCTGGGAATGTTAATTCATCGCTGCTGGAACTGGAATACCTGACTCATTTGGACTTGAGTGGAAATGACTTCTATTGGAGTCCCATACCCGTGTTCATTGGTTGTATGCAACGCCTGAGGTATTTGTCCCTCTCTTATGCTGGTTTTGGCGGGAGAATACCCAACAATCTTGGAAATCTCACCAACCTCCACTTTCTTGATCTGAGTGGGAATGAATTTTCACGAGACAGCAACATCAATTGGATTTCTCAACTGTCATTGCTGGAGCACCTCGACATGATGGGCTCTTTTATTTACAATGAGTCTCAGGTATTGGTCCTAACTTATTACTTGGATAGTTGGATGGTTAATAATTCATGGACTTGACAAAGTTGCTTCTTCTTCCTCGCTCAGGTTAATAATATTATTAATCTCACCATCAGTGCTCCTAATCTTCACTTCCTAAGTCTTGCCTACAATAGACTTATTGTGTCAAATTTGGATGCTTTACAAAACATGACATCTCTTGTGCATCTTGATCTTAGTTGGAACAATCTTACTTCACTTTCATCTTGGTTTGGCAACTTCAAGAAACTTGAGTATCTTGATCTTTCAAGGTGTGGGCTTCATGGCCCAATTCCAAATGCTTTCCAAAATGCAACTTCCATTGAATTTTTGGACCTTTTTCGGAACAATTTTGACTCTCTTCCATCCTGGTTTCACAAGTTTGAGAAACTCAAGTATCTTTCCCTCTCATCTAATAACTTCCAAGGTAAAATTCCCGTTGCTTTACAAAATATAACTAGCATCGAGTCCCTTGACCTTTCTAGCAACTCTTTTACTTCAGTTCCATCTTGGTTTATTGAGTTAAAGAAACTTGTCTACCTCGATCTTTCATTTAATAAATTAACATCTATGGAATGTTTCATTTCATCCATTTTGAAAAATATGTGTCACCTGAAAATATTAAATATAGGACGAAACAAACTCCGAAAAGAATTCATTGGAAACAGTGATTTGTCTACCTGCATTAGACATGATTTGGAGAATCTTTATTTGTGGGAAAATGAATTTAACGATCATTTGCCATCTTGGTTAGGACAACTTAAAAATCTAGGCAACCTTGATCTCGAAGATAATTTTTTTTATGGTCCCATTCCCTCTTCTTTTGGAAAATTACTGAAATTGAAAATTTTAGATCTATCCAACAACAAGTTAGAAGAGGACCTTCCTGATTTTATGGGACAACTTGTAAATTTACAGTGGGTTGATCTTTCAAATAATTCATTTAATGGAACGATTACTCAAAATCTTGAGCAGCTTGTAAATTTACAACATTTTGATGTCTCAAATAATTATTTAAAAGGAATCATCCCTACAAGTCTTAACCAGCTTGTAAATCTTAATTGGCTTGATCTTTCAAGGAATAAACTAGATGGGAGAATTTGTATTGATTTTCAAAAACTTGTGAATCTATCATACCTGGATCTGTCTTCAAACAATTTGAATGGACCCATTACAGTGGAAGAAAGCAGGCTTTTGGTTCTCTCAGAAATGTCGTATTTGAATCTCTCAAATAATCAAATCAGCGGCTCACTTCCTGAACATATTGGTCATATAATGCCCAATTTGGGGTACTTGATTCTTGGAAATAACCTCATAAATGGTTCAATTCCAAAATCATTGTGCCAAGTTTATTATTTGAGTATCCTTGATCTTTCAAAGAACAGACTATCTGGTAAAATTCCCAATTGTTGGAAAGATAACAAAGCATGGGAAGAAATAAATTTGTCATCCAACAAACTCTCAGGGGCTGTTCCAAGCTCATTTGGGAATCTTTCCTCTCTCTCATGGTTGCATTTGAACAATAACAGCCTTCATGGAGAGTTTCTAGCGTCTGTCAGAAACTTGAGGAAGTTGTTAATCATGGATCTCGGAGAGAATCAACTTTCTGGTACCATCCCATCATGGAGTGCCAACACATTTTCATCACTACAAATCCTAAGATTGCGGCAAAACATGTTGAATGGTAGCATTCCTTCACAGTTATGCAAATTATCATCACTTAAAATTCTGGACCTTTCTCGCAACAATTTAAATGGTTCAATACCTCACTGCATAGGCAATCTTCCAGGAATGACTCTTGAGGTTCCCACTTTGCCTCCTACTTCACTTTATGCTGTTCAGTGCAATTTTAGTAGTTATTATAGTTCTTGCAATCGTTCTTTGTCTCATATAAATGGTTGGCAAACTGAGGATGTCATAGAAGACATCAAAGGAAGAGAACTTGACTATATAAAAATCTTGAAGCTTGTAGTCATGATGGACTTGTCCGAGAATAATTTGGTTGGCTCCATTCCTAAAGGAATAACATTGCTCAATGGTTTGCATAGCTTGAATCTATCAAACAATCATTTGATCGGAAAGATCCCTAACATGATAGGGAATATGACATCACTTGAATCCTTTGATGTTTCAACTAACCAACTCTCAGGCACAATTCCAAGCAGCATGTCAGCTTTAACATCACTAAGTCATTTAAACTTGTCACACAATAACTTCTCTGGACCAGTTCCCACAGATAACCAGTTTTTAACTTATGATCCATCCAGTTATGCTGACAACCCATATCTCTGTGGATTTCTTCTACCCAACAAATGTGGTTATTCACATCAAGTTAATGGGACCACTGAATTTGAAGATGAAGACAGCAACTTAGATAAGTTGGAAAAGTGGTTGTTCTACTTTGTCATTGTAATTGGCTTTGCAACTGGATTTTGGGGAGTTATTGGGACTTTGTGGTTCAAGAAAAATTGGAGGCATGCTTACTTCAGATGGGTGGAAGATTTAGCCGACACGATCTATGTCACAACCGCAATAAGAATGGCAAAATTGAAGAAGTGGATGATGATGATGAGAAACCGTGTTGTTGTTTGATCGTGTGTGTGTTTTTATTTTTATTTTGAAGAATCAAACATGGTAATAAATTTAGGAAAATGAAACATGTTTGATGTATATGTATGTATATGAACGAATTTGAAATATAGATTGTCATTTGATGTTTAATCTCCTGAAAGAGCCTCTGCATAAAACAGAACAACATATGTAACAAAGTCATTAAACAATAAGTCATTAAACAGTATATTTAAATTTAATAAATTATAGGTTCTTAGAACTTTATCAAATTTTCAATAAAAATCTCTATAGCTTAAAAGTTTATAATTAACTTCTCATGTTAGATAAAAAAATTTTTCGATTAGATTCCTAATATTTAACAACAGGTGTTGTTAAAAAGAAAAAGAAACATTCTTAGAAGAAGAACATAAAATCAGTATGAGAAATGCAAAAATGTGTAATGACTAAATCATGCATATGCTTCATGTCCAGTTTTTATAAGACTATTAATCTGTATATGGGAATATGCATATTTCTACACGTATATATCATAATAAATTCATTTAGTTGTGCGTTACCAAAGCTAATTTATCATCCATGTTTGATTTCATGATTTGTATGATTATCATTGTTGTTTATATATTTAAAAGTGAAAGCATTGGTTTACCTCAATTTAATTTGGTCCATCCAAAATGCTCCTTCTATGTTATTATTCATGCTAATTTAACAATTTAATAAAATTTTATGTATCAATTTTCATATTTTTTCCCCTTTCATTATTTGGTGCTTGCATTGGCTATGTGTATCTTGAAGAAATGCTACTTTCAATTTGATCTGTTCGCATTGACACATCTCAATCTGATAAGATCGTGTTCTATATGTATTTTATATTGAGAATAATATCTGTTAAATAAAAGTGAAATGATTAGTTTGAGAAAAACACAAGGATGAAATAAAAAGGAATCGGAAATAAGCATTGAGTGTTGTTGGCGTAAGAAAAGGGGATAGAGTCAATGAGTCGTTGGGTTAAATGAAAAGAAAGAGGGACATCCATCTCAGATTGGTACACATATTTTTCCAACACGTATTTGTTACTCCACCAATAATTGCAAACTCACAGAGACTTGTTCAAAGTAGCCTCAAAGATTTGGAGACAGGGACCGAACCACACATGCAAGAGTTGACTCTTGGTCTTGGAACATAAAGGTTGGGTTCATTTATCCATTGTGCTTCTTCCAAGAAAGTAACAATTATTATTCATTCACTTGTTCATGATCAGTATGTATATATATAATGTGATTGAGAGAGTCGAGTGAAAGGCAGAAACAAATCAGATATCATCAATAATATCTATTATATTCCACTGAAAATGAGAGTTAGATACCAAAGTGTTACTGCATGCGCAGTATTAGTACTTGTGGCGGTGGTTGTTGAAATTGCAGAGTTATGCATTTGTGCAAATTCAACGACTCTCCTCCACCCTCAGTGTCTTGAACGAGAGAGGCAAGCTCTTGTGAAGTTCAAAGCATCCCTGACTGATTCATCAAACTTGCTTTCCTCCTGGCATGGCCATGACTGCTGTCAATGGGAAGGGATCGGTTGCGACAATGTAACCGGCCACGTTGTCATGCTTGATCTCGCCTCTCCTTATGAGAAATGCAGGAGATCCGTGCCACAAATTGAATACATGTCGGAAGAATATGGTGAGTTGTTATCAAGTGAATGTAGCCCTTTCAGCGATCAATATTTGGAAGCTACGAATGTTAATTCGTCCCTACTGGAACTGGAATATTTGACTCATTTGGACTTGAGTGGAAATGACTTCTATTGGAGTCCCATACCGATGTTCATTGGTTCTATGCAACGCCTCAGGTATTTGTCCCTCTCTGGCGCTGGTTTTGAGGGGAGAATACCCAGCAATCTTGGAAATCTCACCAACCTCCATTTTCTTGATCTGAGTCGGAATGGATATTCACCAGACAGCAACATCAATTGGATTTCTCAACTGCCATTGCTGGAACACCTCGACATGAGCTGGGCTTACAATACATTTCAGGTATTTAAACATGCTTCCGTTATCTCTATCTGTTGTCCTAACTTATTACTTGGATGGTTAATAATTTGTGGACTTGACAAAGCTGCTTCTTGCTCTTCCTCGCTCAGGTTAATAATATTAATGTCACCGTCAGTGCTCCTAAACTTCAATTCCTAAGTCTTGCCTACAATAGACTTAATGTGTCAAATTTGGATGCTTTCCAAAATGCAACTTCTATTGAATTTTTGGATCTTTCTTGGAACAATTTTGACTCTCTTCCATCCTGGTTTCACAAGTTTGAGAAACTCAAGTATCTTTTTCTTTCATCTAATAACTTCCAAGGTACAATTCCGGATGCTTTACAAAATATGACTAGCATTGAGGTCCTTGACCTTTCTGACAACTCTTTCACTTCAATTCCATCTTGGTTTGTTGAGTTAAAGAAACTTGTCTATCTCAGTCTTTCAAGTAATAAATTAACATCCATGGAATGTTCCATTTCATCCATTTTAAAAAATATGTGTCACCTGAAAAGTCTATATATAGCAGGAAACAAACTCCAAAAAGAATCCATTGGAAACAATGATTTGTCTACCTGCATTAGACATGATTTAGAGAATCTTGACTTGAGTAAAAATGAATTTAACGATCATTTGCCATCTTGGTTAGGACAACTTGAAAATCTAGTCAACCTTGATCGCCAAGAAAATTTTTTCTATGGTCCCATTCCCTCTTCTTTTGGAAAATTACTGAAATTGAAAAATTTATATCTATCCAACAACAAGTTAGAAGGGGGCTTTCCTGATTTCATGGGACAACTTGTAAATTTACATGTCGTCGATCTTTCAAATAATTCATTTAATGGAACAATTACCCAAAATCTTGAGCAACTTGTAAATTTACAACATTTTGATGTCTCAAAAAATTATCTAACAGGATCCATTCCTTCGAGTCTTGGTCAACTTATAAATCTAACTAAACTTGATTTGTCAATTAATTTTTTAAAAGGAATCATCCCTACAAGTATTAACCAGCTTGTAAATCTTAATAGGCTTGATCTTTCAAGGAATAAACTAGATGGGAAAATTTGTATTGATTTTCAAAAACTTGTGCATCTATCATACCTGGATCTGTCTTCAAACAAGTTGGATGGAACCATTACAATGAAAGAAAGTCAGCCTATGATTATCTCAAAAATGTTGTATTTGAATCTCTCTCATAATCAAATCAGTGGTTCACTTCCTGAACATATTGGTCATATAATGCCCAATTTGGTGAACTTGCGTCTTGGAAATAACCTCATAAATGGTTCAATTCCCAATTCGTTGTGCCAAAATGATCAGCTGGGAATCCTTGACCTTTCAAACAACAGATTATTTGGTGAAATTCCAAATTGTTGGAAGGATAACAAAGCATGGGAAGAAATAAATTTGTCATTCAATGAACTCTCTGGAGCTTTTCCGAGCTCATTTGGGAATCTTTCCACCCTGTCATGGTTGCATTTGAACAACAACAACCTTCAAGGGGAGTTTCTAGTGTCTGTGATAAGTTTGCCATCGTTGATCATTATGGATCTCGGAGAGAATAAACTTTCTGGCACTATCCCATCATGGATTGCAAAATCATTTTCTTCACTGCAAATTCTAAGATTGCAGCAAAACATGTTAAGTGGTAGCATTCCTTCACAGATATGCAAACTAATAATGCTACAAATTCTGGACCTTTCCCAAAACAATTTACACGGTTCAATACCTTCATGCATAGGCAATCTTCCAGGAATGATTCAGAACCCATCCCTCACAGCATTGGGTCCCACTTTCCGTGATTCTCCGCCGGTGGCTGTGGCTTCAACTGATGAGTGGCAAGCTGAGGAAGTCGTTGAATTCATGAAAGGAAGAGAACTTGACTATAAAAAGATCTTGGATCTTGTAGTCATCATGGACTTGTCCAAGAATAATTTGGTTGGCTCCATTCCAAAAGGAATTACATCACTTGACGGATTGCATGGCTTGAATCTATCAAACAATCATTTGATTGGGAATATGAAATCACTTGAATCCTTTGACGTTTCAAGCAACCAACTCTCAGGCACAATTCCAAGCAGCATGTCAGCTTTAACATCACTAAGTCATTTAAACTTGTCACACAATAACTTCTCTGGACCAATTCCCACAGATAACCAGTTTTTAACTTATGATCCATCCAGTTATGCTAACAACCCATATCTCTGTGGATTTCTTCTACCCAACAAATGTGGTTATTCACATCAAGTTAATGGGACCACTGAATTTGAAGATGAAGACAGCAACTTAGATAAGTTGGAAAAGTGGTTGTTCTACTTTGTCATTGTAATTGGCTTTGCAACTGGGTTTTGGGGAGTTATGGGGACTTTGTGGTTCAAGAAAACTTGGAGGCATGCTTACTTCAGATGGGTGGAAGATTTAGCCGACACGATCTATGTCACAACTGCAATAAGAATGGCAAAATTGAAGAAGTGGATGACGATGATGAGAAACCGTGTTGTTGTTTGATCATGTGTGTGTTTTTATTTTTATTTTGAAGAATCAAACGTAGCAATAAATTAAGGAAAGTGAAACATGTTTGATGTATGGATATGTACGAATTTTTAGTAGAGATTGCCATTTGATGTTTAATCTCCTGAGGAGCCTCTGCATAAAAAGAACAACATAGCTAATAACAAAGTCATTAAAGAAAAATTGAAATAAATAGTATAGATATAGATTCATGATGTAAAAGTAAAAAAAATTGGAGACAATTCAACGAATTGCAGCAAAAAACATATATTCTTAATATATAAAAGTAGATACATAAGCATGCATCACATTATTTTTGAGACATTTTTTTTTTCCTACTATTGCCATGTCAGCAATATTGCTTACTTGGCACAACTTTAGAATCAACCACTTAATTCTTGCTAAATCAACTATTATTTTCAAATCAGCAAAAAAATAAAATATACAAATAAAAAACTAAAAAATAGAATCCAATAAATTTGTAACCTCCAAATATATTGAATTCATATTTCTATATTTATTATATCTTACCGTTATAAACAATACAATAAATTTATAATCGCAACAATTAATTTATAAATTAAAAGTTTAAAAAATAAAAATTATATTTTATTTTTATAATTATGTTTATTATAATCATTTTAATTTTTACCAATGAATTATACCTCACATGGCATAATCTCCCATATTGGTCACGAATTCAAGTCTTTATCTTTGGTAACAAAAAAATAATCATTTTAATTTTTAGAAGTAGCACTAGGTACAAAGAACTATTATTGTAGTTTTTACTTATTATTAAAAACAAATTCTATTTTATTTTACCAATATAAATTTTAAAAAAAATATTTGAAAACTAAAAAAAAAACAAATTTATTAAAAGAGTATCATAACGAAACCAAAAAATATATGATATTAGACATACATTTTTATATTAGATAAATTCGTAGTATATAAGATACATCATGCATGCATGTTTATCTCAAAACACTAATTAACTATTTTCTCTTTTTTTTTACTAAAAATATTTAACTTTTAGCTTTTGTTGCGTATATTTGTACATATAAGATGCATCATGCATGGATACAAATCTAAATATATAATTATTACAATAATTATGTTGATCGCAACTCCATAAATTTATAAGATGCATCATGCATGGATACAAATCTAAATATATAATTATTACAATAATTATGTTGACCGCAACTCCATAAATTTAGGCCATTGACTATGTCAATTGCATTGCCAATTTTAGAATAATTATTATTTGGTTAGAATCAACCACTCAATTCTTGCCAAATCAACTATTATTTTTAAATTAGCAAAAAAAAATATACAAATAAAAAACTAAAAAATAGAATCCAATAAATTTGTAACCTCCAAATACATTGAATTCATATTCCTATATTTATTATATCTTACCGTTATAAACAATATAATAAATTTATAACCGCAACAATTAATTTATTAATTTTTATAAATAACTCACTAAAGGTAATAAACATCCATATTACAAATGTCATAATAATATTATTAATCATAATAAATTTTATGTTATACGTATTTAAATTCCATACCATTTAAACTACATATATAAGTCTCTTATCACTATTCCTTTACATAACATCAAATTTAACACAAAAAATTTATTTTCGAACTGCACATCTCAAACTTACTCAATAGAACATCATTCTTTCAGAGCAGAACGATTACAAATCGAATAACTATCCAAGATCTAATGGCCATGCAATGAGAATCTGATGATTAGGTATGACAAAAAAAAATCACAACATGCATCGTACATTCATACTTACTCAAATACCATATACCTAATGATAACATAAATTGAATATTGAAATAGGAAAAGATCTTCACAATTTTAGCAACTATAAACGAAATTGATGACAAATTAGGATGGAACTATGTTAAATGTAAAAAGTGTCAAAAGAAAGCATATAAAAAAAAACAACTTCATTTGCGGCACATGTAATCAAACACCACAATATCCAACAATAAGGTAACTCTATATACTTTTCATAATCTCATCTATCAAATTATTAGTTGCTAGCCCAATATTATTTTAGGTTCAGAATTCAATTAAAGGTTTTAGATCAAAGTGTTACAATAACTTTTGTACTATTTGATGGCGATGCAAAAAAACTTATTGGGCACAACTGCTTCAAATCTAATGACATTTCAGAAAAATAATGACATTGAAGCACCACCCCATCAAGAGATTAAGGAGAAAGAAAACTATACAAATTCAAGACACATCTTCGGAAGAAGAATATACATACAAAGATGGAACCAAATAACACAATAAAAAGTGCATCAAACTCAACAATTCATAAAGAACTCTTCGCAAGAACCTACGACAAAAAGAAGAAAGCACAAACTCTAACAACCAACAAAAAAAAAGGAGGACGAGCGCCACATAAGATGACTAAGTCCATCAACTAAAACAAATGCAAAAATCAAACCACCAAATAAAAATGTCACTTTGTACGACTCCAACATCCAAATCTTTTGTACTACAAATTATTTAAAATAAAACATCTTTTATATTTAACTTCAATTTACACATATTTAATTTATTTCTACAAAACACAACAATTTTTAATATTTATTATATATTATCATTAATTTATCGTCCGCACATCGCGCAGGTCTCATTTTAGTAATAATAATAACAACAACAACACAAAAATACAAGAAATTTGGTATATTATATGAAGAAATATGATTTACTATATCATGAGTATTAAATAATTGCTTTTAATATAATAATAAATTTACGTTCATTATTTTTGTTGCATTATTAAGTATAGAATCTTGTACACAATCCAAAACTTCTCTTGATTACTTTCAATTTTGCAAATGATATTTGAGTTCTAATATAAATAATTTTGAGCTAATATTTATGAATTTTTCATATACTATCTCTCGCTAGTTTATATATAATTTTCATACATTAATGAGAGAGTGGCATGGAATCCATATCTGATTGCTACATGCTTTGTTTTGCAGTGTTTATGAAGGAAGGAAAAAATGCATATCATGCCATAAACATCTACATATTGATTTAAAGAGTGACAAGGATATAACAAAGAATTAGAGCAAATTGATACATTTTTTTCCATGCGTATTTGGTACTCCTGGAATAATTAGAAACTGAGAGAGAGAATCGCTCAAAGACTTTTAAGATAAGCATTGGAGACTAAAACTTTACCACACATACTCAAGACTCTTGGAACGTAAAGGTTGGTTTGATTCATTATTCCATTATCATGATTATGTATATATAATGTGGTTGAGTGAGTGGAGTGAAAGCCATTCACAAATTAAATATAATCAATAATATGTTTTATTATATTCCACTGAAAATGGGAATTGGATACCAAAATGTTGCTGCATGCGCAGTACTGGTACTTGTGATGGTAATGGCTGAAATTGCAGGCATTTGTGCAAATTCAAGTACTCTCCTCCACTCTCCGTGTCTTGAAAGAGAGAGGCAAGCTCTTGTGAAGTTCAAAGCATCCCTGAATGATTCATCAAACTTGCTTTCCTCATGGCATGGCCATGACTGCTGCCGATGGGAAGGGATCGGTTGTGATAATGTTACTGGTCATGTTGTCATGCTTGATCTCGCCACTCCTTTTGCGAAATGCTGGAGACCTATGTGGGAAGGAGAATATTGGTTAAGAATTGATGATAATGACAACTGTGACCTTTTATACAATCAGTATTTAGAAGCTCGGAATGTTAATTCGTCCCTACTGGAACTGGAATACTTGACTCATTTGGACTTGAGGGGAAATCGTTTCCATTCGAGTCCCATACCGATGTTCATTGGTTCTATGCAACGCCTCAGGTATTTGTCCCTCTCTGCTGCTGGTTTTGGAGGGAGAATACCCAGCAATCTTGGAAATCTCACCAACCTCCACTTTCTTGATCTGAGTCGGAATGAATTTTCACCAGACAGCAACATCAATTGGATTTCTCATCTGTCATTGCTGGAGCACCTCAACATGATGGGCTCTTTTATTTACAATAAGTCTCAGGTATTTGTCCTAACTTATTACTTGGATAGTTGGATGGTTAATAATTCATGGACTTGACAAAGTTGCTTCTTCTTCCTCCCTCAGGTTAATATTATTAATCTCACCATCACTGCTCCTAATCTTCACTTCCTAAGTCTTGCCGACAATGGACTTAGTGTGTCTAATTTGGATGCTTTACAAAACATGACATCTCTTGTGCATCTTGATCTTAGTGGGAACAATCTTACTTCAGTTTCATCTTGGTTTGGCAACTTCAAGAAACTTGAGTATCTTGATCTGTCATGGTGTGGGCTTCATGGCCCAATTTCAAATGCTTTTCAAAATGACAACTCTCTTACTTCATTGAGTCCCTTGACCTTTATGACAACTCTCTTACTTCAGTTCCATCTTGGTTTATTGAGTTAAAGAAACTTGTCTACCTCAATCTTTCAATTAATAAATTAACATCTATGGAATGTTCCATTTCATCCATTTTGAAAAATATGTGTCACCTGAAAACATTAGTTATAGGAGGAAACAAACTCCGAAAAGAATTCATTGGAAACAGTGATTTGTCTACCTGCATTAGACATGATTTAGAGAATCTTTATTTGTGGGAAAATGAATTTAACGATCATTTGCCATCTTGGTTAGGACAACTTAAAAATCTAGGCAACCTTGATCTCGAAGATAATTTTTTTTATGGTCCCATTCCCTCTTCTTTTGGAAAATTACTGAAATTGAAAAATTTATATCTATCCAACAACCTTATAAATCTAAATAATCTTGATTTGTCAAATAATAATTTAAAAGGAATCATCCCTATAAATTTTAACCAACTTGTAAATCTGCGTACACTTGATCTTTCAAGGAATAAACTAGATGGGAGAATTTGTATTGATTTTCAAAAACTTGTGAATCTATCATACCTGGATCTGTCTTCAAACAATTTGTATGGAACCATCACAGTGGAAGAAAGTCATCCTTTTATTATCTCAGAAATGTGGTATTTGAATCTCTCAAATAATCAAATCAGTGGCTCACTTCCTGAACATATTGGTCATATAATGCCCAATTTGTGGTCCTTGATTCTTGGAAATAACCTCATAAATGGTTCAATTCCAAAATCACTGTGCCAAGTTGATGATTTGAGAATCCTTGATCTTTCAAAGAACAGACTATCTGGTAAAATCCCCAATTGTTGGAAAGATAACAAAGTATGGGAAGAAATAAATTTGTCATCCAACAAACTCTCAGGGGCTGTTCCAAGCTCATTTGGGAATCTTTCCTCTTTGTCATGGTTGCATTTGAACAATAACAGCCTTCATGGAGAGTTTCTAGCATCTGTGAGAAATTTGTCACAGTTGTTGATTATGGATCTTGGAGAGAATCAACTTTCTGGCACCATCTCATCATGGAGTGCTAACACATTTTCTTCACTACAAATTCTAAGATTGCGGCAAAACCTGCTGAGTGGTAGCATTCCTTTACAGATATGTGAACTATCATCCATTAAAATCTTGGACCTTTCTCGCAACAATTTAAATGGTTCAATACCTCAGTGCATAGGCAATCTTCGAGGAATGACTCTTGAGGCTCCCACTTTGTCTCCTACTTCATCTATTGCTCAAGGTCCTTCTCTTCAAACAGAATCTGATTGGCAAACGGAGGATGTCATCGAAGTCATAAAAGGAAGAGAACTTGACTACATAAGAATCTTGAAGCTTGTAGTCATCATGGATTTGTCCCAGAATAATTTGGTTGGCTCCATTCCAAAAGGAATAACATTGCTCAATGGTTTGCATAGCTTGAATCTATCAAACAATCATTTGATCGGAAAGATCCCCAACATGATAGGGGATATGAGATCACTTGAATCCTTTGATGTTTCAAGTAACCAACTCTCAGGCACAATTCCAAGCAGCATGTCAGCTTTAACATCACTCAGTCATTTAAACTTGTCACACAATAACTTCTCTGGACCAGTTCCCACAGATAACCAGTTTTTAACTTATGATCCATCCAGTTATGCTGACAACCCATATCTCTGTGGATTTCTTCTACCCAACAAATGTGGTTATTCACATCAAGTTAATGGGACCACTGAATTTGAAGATGAAGACAGCAACTTAGATAAGTTGGAAAAGTGGTTGTTCTACTTTGTCATTGTAATTGGCTTTGCAACTGGATTTTGGGGAGTTATTGGGACTTTGTGGTTCAAGAAAAATTGGAGGCATGCTTACTTCAGATGGGTGGAAGATTTAGCCGACAGAATCTATGTCACAACCGCAATAAGAATGGCAAAATTGAAGAAGTGGATGATGATGATGAGAAACCGTGTTGTTGTTTGATCATGTGTATGTTTTTATTTTTATTTGAAGAATCAAAAGTGGTAATAAATTAAGGAAAGTGAATGATGTTTGATGCATGTATGAATGTATGTGTTTGCATGAATTTGTAATAGAGATTGTCAATTGATGTTTAATCTCCTGAAGAACCTCAGCATAAAACAGAACAACATATCTAACAAAGTTATAAATTGAAGTTGAGTTAATAGCTCCCTTATGCAATTCACCTCTTTTGATGCACCAATTTTCTTAAATTCATTTTGATGTAATTTTCTCTGAACCTTGATTCAATGCAGCAGTAACAATACCACAACTGTTATGTAATTTTACACTTCATTTGTGGTTCAATATACTTCCTGGTTACAGAGGGCAGAGTCTATTGATTCAATTTTGTTAGCATTCATTCTATAACAAATAATGTGCAACGGAACACACACCTGATGACTAATCGAATAAGAAGTTCTTATATATCATGTAATTAAAAATAATAATATGAAAAAAAAAATCAATTCTCTAGCAATATATTATAACATTCTGCATGGTTTAGTCTTGATGACAGTAAATTATTTGAGTCAATTAAAACACTAATTCTCAGTTGATTGAACCTAACAAAGAAGCAATGAGACCTCTTTCTCGGTTCATCACAATCAGTTTGTCATGACCCGAACCAAGCCATTACTGGCGCTCAAGGGACAAGTCCCTCAGCAAGCCAAACGACCAAATTTTCAGAAAAACGGACAGAATCTCCTCTGTTTCTAGGACCTTACCAACATAAATATTAATTCCCTGTATTAATAATAAACCTCCATTTTCAAAGACAATAACAACAACGTACTCCAAATTATATCCACAACCAAATATATCCAAAATACGCATCATATATATATCAAGTTGATAACTAGAGTATATAGTTAAAACCATAAGTCTTACATAACCAAATCATAATCACTACCTAAACAGTTCAAGATTCAAAATAACATAACCCACATGAGGATCCTGCCTGTGACATATGGAGCATTGACATAATCTAGATTTTGAGCAAAGGTTTTGATATGAGCTGTAAGGTCGGTTACGAGTTATAAGCTCGGTAACGTATCTGCTATCACAACCGATCATCTGTTATAATCGGCATTCATTCTCGACCAATAACCTCGGACAAGCAATAAATTACCTCTCCAAACGTTACGACCTAAATCTAACGTTCGATAATAAACAGGTATAAAAGGAAAAGCAAGAAGAGGAGAAGGTAATCAATCTTTAATAAGAAAAGTCTCCATACACATTCTCTTATTGACTTGAGCGTCGGAGTGCCTTTGCAGGTACCCACCTCCCGCACTTCCTTCTTGTGGACGAGGTTCTGGATCGCATCTCAGGAGTCTGCCGACCTTATCAAGGGAGCGACCTATACCTCGGCTTGAATTGGTAAGAACATTGGCGCCCACCGTGGGGCCTGAAGGTTTGAAACGTCATTTGAACTAAGCCCCAAAATCTCCACATACCCTCATGGCTGATGTCCCCCCACCCACTCCATCCGAGCTTCTAAGGATGGTGACCGAGCTTCAACAAGCGAATCAGCGAATGGCGGAGGACAATCAGAGAATGCAAAACCAGATCGCACAGCTGGAACAAGCTCGCTTGGAACATCACAATAATGATCATGAGAACAACGAACGAACTCATGTTTCTGAGACACCGCAAAGCAATGATGAAGAAAATCCACGGAACGAAGAAGCTCAGCCTGATAATGAGGAAGAGCAACCCGACAACTCGGCAGGACCATTTACAGCAGATATAATGAACTTTCAACTCCCCAGACAATTCACCCTTCCGACAACCTTAGTCCCATATGACGGATTGGGTGACCCAAAGCAACACGTCAAGAAGTTCCGATCTATTATGATTGTTAACGGTGCATCCGATCCAATTCTTTGTCGATGTTTTCCATCTTTTTTAGACGGTCCTGCACTTGACTAGTTTTGTTCTTTGCCTGCAGATTCGATATCCCGTTTTCAGGAGCTAGCCAGTCAATTCGAAGATCATTTTGCAGCATCCGCCATATACCTCCACGACTCAGACTATCTGACGACTATTAAGCAGGGACCACAAGAGAGCCTGAAAGATTATATAACTCGATTTACAAAAGTGGCCATGCAGATCCCTGACCTCCATCCTGAAGTCCACCTACACGCCATTAAGAGCGGCCTGCGTCCAGGAAAGTTTCAGGAGACCATCGCCGTGGCCAAACCAAAAACCTTGGCCGAGTTTCGAGAAAGCCAAGGGACAGATTGATATTGAAGAGCTCCGCCAGGCATGAAGGGCAGACAAGTCGGCCGTAAAGGATGATGAAAAGCCACGTGACAACAAGAAGAGCTTCAAGCCAGTTCCGCGATATGAATCTTACACCCAGTTTAATACAAAGCGGGATGATATAATCAAGGAGATACTGAACTCTAAATTGATCAAACCTCCTCGAAAGGCAGGCACCTATCCAGAAGCAAAAAACGTAGACAAAACCCGATACTGCACTTTTCACCAAAAGCATGGCCACACAACCGACGAGTGCGTCATTGCCAAAGATTTATTGGAGCGCTTGGCACGGCAAGGGCATCTTGACAAGTTTATTACAGGACATATGCAAAAGAGAGCAACATCGAGCTCCGAGCAACTACCAACAGGTCCATCATCAAAAGACAAGGATAAAGCTCCTGCTCACCCTCGGGGGGTGATCAATTGCATTTCAGGCGGCTATGCTGGTGGTGGCCATACAAGCTCGGCTAGAAAAAGAACCTACAGGGCCATGTTAGCAATCGAGGATACCTCTCATAACCCCACCCCGGTGCAGGATGTCCCAGAGCTGACCTTCGGACACGCCGCCCTCAATGCTACTTACACCAATTATGATGATCCGGTGGTTATTTCTATCCAACTGGCCGACCTTATAGTAAAAAAAGTACTACTTGATCTAGGAAGTAGCGCTGATATCCTTTTCTTTAGCACATTTCAAAAGATGAAACTGAGCACTAACATTTTACACCAATATTCGGGAGAATTAGTCGGTTTCTCGGGAGAGCGGGTCCCCGTGATGGGATCGGTGTGGTTACAAACCACTCTCGGAGAACACCCTTTGTCTAAAACACAAGACATCCAATATCTGGTGGTTGATTGTTTTAGTCCTTATAATGCTATATTAGGGAGGCCATTTCTGAATAAATTCACTGCAATAGTCTCAACATTTCACCTTTGTGTCAAGTTTCCTGTGCAGGACAACATCATCGCAACTATCCACAGTGATTTACATGAAGCTCGGCGCTGCTACAATACAAGCCTAAAGCCCATAAGAAAAAGTCCCGAAATTCGCGTCAATTCTATACAATCAGAGCATCCAGCCTTGGCCGAGCTGGACCCAAGAGCCGAATTTCAAGAACGCCCCATACCAAATGAAGATCTAATAAGGGTCACCTTGACTGACGATCAAACGAAATTTACCTTTATCAGAGCATCAATGGACAAAGACGCGAGGGAGAAGCTGACCACATTCTTACGTCAGAATACCGACTTATTTGCTTGGACCTCAGGGGATATGCCAGGAATTAGTCCATCAGTAATAACACACAGATTAGCAGTCAACCCAACAGCCCGACCAGTTTCTCAGAAAAAGCGGAACCTCGGAGCTGAAAAGAGAGAAGCCTCAATGACAGAGGTCAAAAAGCTCATCGATGCTCAGTTCATACGAGAACTCAGATTCACGACATGGTTGGCTAACGTCGTTATGGTAAAAAAACATAATGGTAAATGGCGCATGTGCGTCGATTTCACTGATTTAAATAAAGCATGCCCCAAAGATGCTTATCCCCTACCCTGCATTGACAACTTAGTAGATAACTCATGCGGTTACGGTACACTGAGTTTCATGGATGCATATTCTGGTTACAACCAGATCTTTATGCATCCATCAGACCAGGAAAAAACAGCTTTCATAACTGAATATGGTAATTATTGCTATAATGTTATGCCCTTTGGTTTAAAGAATGCAGGTGCAACATATCAAAGATTAATGAATAAAGTCTTTGAGCAGCAGATAGGCAGGAACCTCGAGGTCTATGTGGACGACATGGTCGTCAAAACAAAGGTCGGCCACACCCATATCGACGACCTTGATGAAATATTTGCGCAAGTCAGAAAATACAATATGAGGTTAAATCCTGAAAAATGCGCCTTTGGTGTTCGAGGGGGAAAGTTCCTCAGGTTTATTCTGACAAGCCGAGGAATAGAGGCTAATCCAGAGAAATGCAAAGCTATTCTTAACATGCACAATCCCACTACAGTAAAAGAAGTTCAACGGCTGACAGGCCGCTTGGCTGCACTATCAAGATTCTTGCCGTGTTTAGCAGCCAAATCCTTTAGCTTCTTTCAATGTTTAAAGAAAACAACAAAACACTTTTCTTGGAATCAACGGTGTGAAGAGGCATTCTCAAACTTAAAACAGTTTCTGTCTAAACCACCTGTTTTGCAAAAGCCAAAGCTCGGTGAACCATTACATCTATACTTATCTGTAACTGATGTGACTATTAGTTCTGTTCTTATTACAGAAAACAACAAGGAACAACAGCCGGTCTACTTCGTGAGCAAGTCACTACAGAATGCCGAGCTACGCTACCCAATGCTCGAGAAGCTGGTCCTAGCACTAATCTTCTCTGCCAGACGACTCCGACCTTATTTTCAGAGTCACACGATCATCGTTCGGACAGCCCACCCACTTCGACAGATACTTTCTAAACCTGAATTAGCAGGACGATTAGTTAAATGGTCCATAGAGATGTCCAAGTTTGACATTCAGTATCAGCCTAGAGGGTCGATCAAATCTCAATATTTAGCAGACTTCGTAGCCGAACTTACGTCCTCGGACCCCGACAATAAAGGTCAAAGCTGGACCTTATTTGTTGATGGAGCTTCGAATCCTCAGGGGGCAGGTGCAGGAATACTACTTGAAAGCTCGGATGGCATAATAATCGAGCACTCTCTCAAATTCTCGTTCAAAGCAAGCAACAATCAGGCCGAGTATGAAACCCTCATTGCCGGGCTCAGGTTAGCTAAAGATTTACATGTCAAAATTCTAAAAATTCACTGTGATTCACTACTAGTTGTTCAGCAAGTAAACAATGGTTTTCAAACAAAAGATCAGATATTATTGAAATACCTCGATATTGTCCAAAAGCTATTACATGATTTTTCAAATGTTGAGCTCATCCATATACCTAGGGAACAGAACAACAGAGCCGATATTTTGTCAAAATTGGCCACAACACAAACACAAACTTCAACGCTTTTCCAATCAACTTTAAGCAGGCCAAGCATTGACATACCTAAAATCCTAAGCATAATTAACCAAGAAGGTTGGCAACAACCTTACATACAGTATCTCCGTAATGGTACTATTCCAGAAGAAATCCAGGAAAAGAACAAATTTAGGCGACAAGCCTCCTTTTTTACATTAATGAATAACTCTCTTTATAGGCGAGGATATTCTCGACCTTTGTTAAGATGTTTGGACAGGGCAGAAGCTGATATTGTCTTGTCAGAGGCCCATGAGGGCATCTGTGGAATACATTGTGGTGCTCGGAGCTTAGCACGGAAGGTACTCCGGGCAGGCTTTTACTGGCTGACGATATGGGACGATAGTAGACAAAAGGTCAGATCCTGTGACAAATGTCAGAAACACTCACCGATGATTAACATGCCCGCAGAACATCTTCATCAGGCAGAGGTAAGCTGGCCGTTCAACAGATGGGGAATGGACATTCTTGGGCCATTCCCAACGGCCCCAAGACAGGTGAAATATTTAGTGGTCGCAATAGATTATTTTTCAAAATGGATTGAAGCACAACCTTTGGCAAAAATCACATCATCCCAGATGATAAGCTTTGTTTGGAAAAGCATAATTTGTAGATTCGGTGTACCACATCACATTGTAACCGACAATGGTCGGCAGTTCACTGACCATAATTTCAAGGAATTTTTGCAGAACCTAAAAGTAAAGCAGCATTTTTCCTCGGTGGAGCACCCACAATCTAATGGGCTAGCAGAGGCCGCTAATAAAGTCGTCCTTCAGGCACTACGAAAGAAACTTGACGACGCAAAGGGATTATGGGCTGAGCTTGTGCCAGAAGTGTTATGGGCATACAACACTACAGTGCATTCAACGACCAAAGAAACACCATTTCGCTTAGTCTATGGATCCGAAGCAATGATCCCCATGGAAATATCACAAAGTTCACTCAGAAACCAAGCCGAGCATCATGACGAAGCTCGGTAGGCAGAACTCGACCTAATAGAAGAAATTCGAGAAACATCAGCCATCCGGCACCGAGCACTACAACAGCAGCTCAGCCGACGACATTCACGAAAGGTACAGCCGAGAACATTCAACGTCGGTGATTTAATCTTAAGGAAAACTGAGCAAGCTCGCCGACCTTCTTCCCATGGAAAGCTCGCCGCAGCCTGGGACGGTCCCTATCGAGTATGTGAAGTGCTGGGGCGAGGGGCTTATAAGTTGGAACAATTAGACGGCACAACAATTCCAAGCACGTGGAACGTCAACTCTTTGAAGCAATATTACAGTTAGCAAACAAACCAGTACTCTTTTTCCTACTTTGAGGATTTTTTCCGAAAGGTTTTTACTCATAGAGGTTTTAATGAGGCTGGTTCACCTGAATAACCTTGTACAGGTACTATTAATAAAGTCTAAATCTTTTTATACAATTTCAGTAATCATTTATTTCTTGTTGAAGCACGAAACGGACTAACAGTTATTAACAAATATTCCCATTAAGCAAAAAGTCGCATCATTTTACTACGGATGCGCAAACGGACATAACAGTTATTAAGCCAAAACAAAGCTGCTAAATAAACGATTAGGAAACAGAAACACCTAATCGCACAGACTACAGAAAGCACGTCTAAAGTGTCTTTTAACAGAAAATAAATAAAAGTCAGTCAGCCAGATTCTCATCACCCTCCTCAGCAGTTTCTTCATCATCCACAAGTTTCCCATCCCGAACTATCTTTCCGGGATCCATAACAGAAAAATCTACATTAGGAGCAAGGTGCTTTGCTTGGTTCACAGCCCTCTGAAACCCTTCAGCAAACGCATCCAAAATATCACCCTGTTTGCTATTTTCAAACTCTTTCATCTTTGCCGATAAATCAATAACTCGGTCATTAAGGCTTAGAAGATCACCTTCTTTCTTTTTCAATAACCCAGAAATGTTTTCACGACATTCCCTTTCAACCTTCAAATCAGTTTCAGCATCAGATAGTTTCTTTTTCAAGTCAGTCAAGTTCGATTCTTTTACCGCCAGCTGATCTTTCAGTTCAGTAATTTTGTTATATTCACAAGCTAACTTCCTATGTCTTTTCTCTTGACTACGCCCAATACTGGCGAGTCGGAAACCTAACACCTGAAATCCCAAAAAAGATGTCAAAAAAAAAAGAAGCACGGAATATCACAAAGATACTTGATAACATACCTGCAGAAACTGATCTACTGCTACATCTCCAACCTCTCCCACCCGATTTATATCTGACACAGTTTGCACAACCTCATCAGCTACAACATTAAAAGGGAATTTCTTACTCCACACTGAACCAAACTCCCCTTCTTCTTCGAAAACATGGAGCTTCTCTTGCATTATGGTAAAACTTGATAAATCCTCAAGAGGAATACTGTTGTCTCTAGCCAACACCTCTTCTGCAGTGCCAGACTCTGATTTCCTCTTTTTGAAGGCAATCCCCTTTTTCTTTGGCTGAGGCTGGTTAACCTCGGTACCACCATCCACCTTATCAGCATTCGATGAGGAACCATCAAAATTCTTCGCCTTAAAACGGGATCTCAAACTCGAAGCAGTAACCCCAGGGAAATTTCCAGCTACAACACAACAGCAAATTGTTCAGTAATAAATTGAGCAGATAAAATTTTTTGAAACAACTGTCATCATCCAAATATCTTACCAAAATACTCTACAACAATCGATTTATTTTCCTCCCACAAAAGTAGGTCAGAAACAGATATTAAACCTCCCCTATCAACCATCTCCATCAGAAATGAGATGATACACTCATTCCGAGAATCAATAAGTTCTGGACCCAGTATGTGCTGCGGTTGGCAGCACCAATACATGGGAAATTTTTCCCCTAAATTTTCATCAAGATAGAAAGGAAACTCTTCATCTTTTGATTTTACTTTCAGAAACATCTCTTTGAAATCTTTAAAAGAGGATTTGTAAAGTTTGAAAATCGAAAACCCTGGAGTACTGTTTAAATTTATCCACAAACCCTTCCATACCCCCTTGGCTTGGAACAAACAAAAAAACAACTCTAGCTCCGCTTCTATCTCAAGGAAATCCATCAGAGCCTGAAAGCATCTGATGAAAGCCCACCCATTCGGGTGTATTTGAGACGGAGCACAGTTCATTTGTCTCATCACGTCACACTCGAAACTTGAGAAGGGAATCTTAACCCGCAGTTCCTCCATTACACAACTGTACATGTAAAAATACTCGAAATCTTTTTTTCTATGAAAAACCCGATCAGATCGACTGCATGGCAGCAACTCCACCCGAAAACCAGTTCTAACTATCCTTCCCAAATTTACCCTATGTACACTCTCCATATCAGAAAATAAGGATGCCCGTATGTGTACATCCTGATCAACCCAACCATAGTTTTCATCATTTTCAAAACCAGGAAATAATTTTTTCTTTTTATCACTCATTTTAAAAGAACAAAACCAAAAGAAAAAGTAAAAGACAGGAAGAAGAAGAAGCAGTTTTTACTGACCTCTAGTACTCATTTCTGCTATAAAAGTTTCTGCCTCCCACTCAAAAACCGTAAGCAAACCACAAGCCTTCCTAGCCACTAATTTTAATTCAACTCCTCAGTTCAATAATAACATCCTGACCGTTAACTCAAAAGCCACGTTAAACGGTCACAAAGCCTCATTGGAAGTTGAACCAAACAATAATAATTACACTACACAACACCCAAGGACCAATCAGAAAATTACTGCCCAACTCTACGCATACCAGGAGTAAGTAGTAAAACGAGACACGTTGACCTGGGGGCTCCACACACCGAGCTATAACTCGCCAATTAAAAGCTCAACCTGTCTCTTCCAAGTCAGGCCAAGCTTGGGGGCTGTGATATGAGCTGTAAGGTCGGTTACGAGTTATAAGCTCGGTAACGTATCTGCTATCACAACCGATCATCTGTTATAATCGGCATTCATTCTCGACCAATAACCTCGGACAAGCAATAAATTACCTCTCCAAACGTTACGACCTAAATCTAACGTTCGATAATAAACAGGTATAAAAGGAAAAGCAAGAAGAGGAGAAGGTAATCAATCTTTAATAAGAAAAGTCTCCATATACATTCTCTTATTGACTTGAGCGTCGGAGTGCCTTTGCAGGTACCCACCTCCCGCACTTCCTTCTTGTGGACGAGGTTCTGGATCGCATCTCAGGAGTCTGCCGACCTTATCAAGGGAGCGACCTATACCTCGGCTTGAATTGGTAAGAACAGGTTCCATTACATAATTACTAAGCCCTTGGAAAGAAGAAGAGCTCACCAAAATGACTAAGATCTACTGAGGGGCTGGTGGAATGGAACCTGGAATGACTCCTGTATCTAAAAAATATGGGAATATAATAGGGTGAGTTTTGCAACTCCGTGAGCAAACATTACATCTATAACCCACACGAGACAATACAGAGTTTACCTTGAAAATTATATTTCTTTTCAGAGATGAGAAATTCATATTAATTAATTATACAAACAATAGATAAATAGTTAAGCGGATGAATTGAAATGGGAGTTCTCATTCCAAAAGTCAAATCAAATCAAATATTACATACCTAGGGTGGCTCCACCTCTAAGGGTAGCCATTTCCTCTAGTGTGCCCATACGGTATAACAGATCCAACGTGTGGCCTACACGTTAGGCTAGCAACGCCCCTACTAGCTGAGGTCTGAGCCAGATGCATCTAGGTTAACATCATAACCGCCGTTAACTACGGTTTTCTAGTCAGAGTCTCCCAAACCAATCCAAACCAAATCACTTATAAAAATCTATAGTGCTTATAACATACTACTAAATTCCATAGCAAATCAATATATATAGGATTGCATACTAAAATTTAATTAAAATTTAAATAAGGTCAAATAAGAAAACATTTATACTTTACAAAATATATAAATATCGTCTCGTGTGTATTTTTATAAAATTGTAAGTTTCACAAATCAATATTTATTTTAAAAAATTCAGAAATCACAATAATAAAATATTTTCAAACTCCAAAATTAATTATTCAACATAGATATTGATAATAATATATTTAAAAATAATTATAGATATAATATCCATTCACAACTTGATTCCAAAGAACCGGAAGTAACTCTGAGCGCGTCAACGAGCTACCAAATGATGTCCAATAATTCTACAACTCTAGAAATATGACAATAATGATATTTGTGAGCTACTAATATTGTCAATTAACATAATCTTACTCGCCTTGACAAAAGTCCCAAATTTTCTAACCCCTAATAACCCTAATTCGGATTTATATATACCCATAAATATAGAGAAGACAAAAATTGGAGATATGGCTAATTATTGAATCAAAGAGTTACCTTGAAGCCTCAATAATAACTGGGACTCAAAGTTGAATGCTTCCTTCACTCATTAAGTTGAAATTTTCTGATTTGGAGATTTTGAGAAAATGAGATTTGAATAAATGGAGATAGAATAGAGAAGAAAAGGAAGCAAGATGATGAAGGTGAATTTGATGATATTGAGTGGTTGGTTGCAAGGAGAAGAGATGAAGAAATCTAGTTGGTAAGAGAAGAGAAATGAGGGTTTTACATTTTGATTTTTTGAAAGAAAATGAAAGGGAAGGAGAATAGAGGGGGAGGGGGAGTGTCGAAGAAGATGAGAAGAGAGAAAGAAAATTTTAAGTGGGGGCATTTGCCCCCCACGTGTTCTCAACCTCTCTTTCTTTTCTTTTTTTTTTTCACACTCTCGGTTATTACACAGTGGAACAACAATGCTAAAATATAAACCATGGGGGAGGGGGCAAAAAAGATAAAAGATTCAAGATATGATCAACATAAACAGACTTTGAGAACATAAATCCATCATGAGAAGAATGCAAAAGTGTGTAATGAGAAAAACAAATTCAGAGGAAACTAGCTAAGACAACTACTAAATCATACACATGCTACATGTGCAATTTTTATAAGACTACTAAAAACTGTATATGAGAATATGAATATTTTTCAAGGTGCATTTGTTCGGGGGAAAAATAAGTGCTACATTTTTCAGTAAGATGATAAAACAGGAGACAATATTTACAAGAAATTGTCCATAGTAGAATTTCAATTTTACAAGATAAGTGCTACATATTTGCTAAATTACTTGGTTTAAGAGCTCCTGAAGTTCTAATGGATTGCTTAACCATTGGCTCTATAAATATGAGCATCAAGCACTGGATTTTCTCCACTAATGAGCTCAAAGACACAAACATCTCCAACTTTTAAATCATTCTCAACACTAAAAGTCCACCAACCATTTGAGATACATGCTGACTAAGAACAACAATCTCTATGCATTTATCCACAAAAAAAAGATCAGTTGAATCAACAAAATGAACAACGATTCGATCATAAAAGAAGGCATACCATCCGAACGATGAAGGACAGATGGAATTATTGGATCTCAATGTTTTTTTCTTCAGATTGACTACCTCCTTCCACTTCTCTAGTTTCTATGGCAATTCTCAGTTGCTTACTTGTAAAAGGCAATGATAATGATAATGATAATGATAACGGTGTTTTCAATCTTTTCTGCTCTCTGCCCCAACATTGTGGTGGTAGCTCATTCTAAGTCTCAACCGAATCATTGTCGATCCAGTTATTGAAATGATAATGTATTTCAAGGCCACTCATGTCAAGCATGTGTACCTCAAAATAAGAAGTTCCATTGTCTCAAACTGCAACAAGTGGCCATGATCAAGAGAGTAATAAGCAGCAAACTCTTTCCAACCCTTTTCAAATAAAATCTTATCATCATGCTGAGTCTAATGTACTTTCCATTGAGTGCCATCTGAAGGCTTCAGGTACACCGGATTTTTCACACCACCACCATATTTGCTAGTGAACTTGTGTGGTATCTTCTGCAGTGCAAATGAACCTGATAGTTTTCAGTGGCTAAGAGAAGGGGGGGTTGAATCTTAGCCCCTTTTTTTGCGTAGTTACACTTTCTGGTCTTTGAGGAGACTTTTTTATTTTTATCTCATCCCTAGCCACTAGACTTTTATTTTTGTCTCGTCACTTGACATGAGATATTTTTGGTTTTAGCTCCTGTGCAGCAGAAACAAAAATGGAGTAGAAGAGAGAGAAAATTATACCCAGATATATCCTGGTTCAGCTGCTAAGTACAGTGCAGCCTACATCCAGTCTCCATCACAACAATGATGGAATTTCACTATAATCTTCCTGATTACAAACTGTAAAGTGCTAACCCAACTTACAAGGGGATTCCCACAGAATCATGAAACACAACATAGACGTACAAAGGAACTTTATGGACATCTATGGCTTTTTCTTTTAATTTTGCACTCTCTGCCTTTTTCCGCTCTATGGCTTTTTCATACAAACCTCACTGTTTGCCTTTTTCCATGAGACTCAAGACATGACAAAATTAAACAGAAAAATACAAAATAGAATACATTGAAGGAGAAGAAAATCTGTAAGCTTAGGTAGCTCTGAGAATCCTGTGTCTTGCACTCTCAATGCTTACTTCTAACTCCTTGCTTCAAATCGTGGCTGTTCACCCTTTTTATAGAAGGGAGAAGTCTCCACAGTTGAAACCAAAACAGACCAAGCTTAACTTCTTTTCCTTCACTTGAAACCGGTTCGGCCAGAGAGAGAGAAGAGGTAATCCATGCAAAACCCAACATGCAAATACCTCTAGTCCTTCCTTGGTCATCACTTTTCATCAATCCGAGCGCTCCATCCTTGGCTTACTCTCCAAGATGGATTTCTGGCCCTTGATGCTTCATGATGATGATGGCTTCATCTGCTCCAATCTCTGCCTCCTCCATCACTTCACCACTCTAGCTACTTCCTGTGGTGGTCGAGCAGAATCAAAGACAAGCCATCCCTCCAAGAATCTCCTCAATGCTGGCCGAATCTTCTTCTAACGTTTTTGGTATGAAGAAGCCAAGATCTCATCACCATATCTTACCATTCATGGTCGAAGATCTTAGCCACTACATTTTTTATGTTTTCTTGCCATCATCATGATGGTCTTGAGACTTGCTCCATCTTCTTTTTGGTGAGTTGGTGTAGCTTCCATGGTTTCCTGGGTATTGACCGAAAGAGAAGAAGGAAAGATAAGAGAGAATGCAGAGTTAAAGTAAAAGCAATACATTGAAATGGAACAAATTAATGGGATTGCTTTTACTTCCCTTGCTTGAGTGGCGTGCTGCATTAATCAAATCAATCATGTCACTCATACTCTCTCTCTCTCATTTATGTTTCCAGTGCTGCCAAGTTAAATTTTGAAATCCATCCTTAATGAAAATTGGAATCCGTTGGAAGACACAAGGAAAATTATAACATTTGCTTTCCTGATGGATTATATTTTGGATCATGCATTGGAGCAACTAGTAAAATCTTGGGCTTGTAACAATAATAAAATCAATTTGGCCCGTAATAACAACTAGCTTCAGCCACAATTAATTTGGACATTTTGTTTCAAGGCTGAGCTAATAGTAACACACTTGGGCTTGTCAATTTCTTTTGTTTCGGCCCAAAATCAATTTAGCCATACTCATCATATATTCTTGCATTAGATCAAGGCTGAATATTTTTGATACAATTGGGCTTGTACCAGAATTTTATTTTCGGCCCAATGAAAATCTGCATCACAAAATTATTAATTAACATATGTTAAATGAAAATCAAATTAATAATTTTGTAATTAAATATTTCAATAATCTTTGTTCATCATCAAAATTAAATTAGAGTTTTCCAAATTCATCAATCTCCCCCTTGATGACAAACATTATTAAAATTGAAATGGAAAGAAATTTAAAGATTGAGTGAAGAGTACTCCCTTTGATTTTTAATTTCTCCCCCTTTCTAAATGTCACATGGCTCCCCCTTAATGTATGCTATTTTATCAAGGGAAGCACTAACCTGTAACATTTTTGAAATCAAGCTTGAAGTAACAATGTTATTCAACATATTAATTTTGAAATGTTGAATGCTTGATTTATGAGCAGAGTTGGATGATAATCAAAACTCATTTGTTATCAATAATTTGATTTTCTGCTCAAACACAACATAATCAGCCACAAAATAATTTTGAAGATAAATTGCTGTTTTTTTTTAATATTTTCCAATCAAATCAGAGCAACATACTTATGGTAAGAAAATATTTTTAATCAATGCATGATCACAGCAATTTTCAACATTTATTTTCATACTCAATGCTTAAAAGAACTGCCAAAAATAAAGTATTCGGCAAACATGTTTACCAAGATGAATCAAAATATTCCTATTCCACTAGTAGCAAGCATATTCATCAAGATAAAACTATCACAAGAATACATGTTAATAATCAATTAACAACTGGGCAGCCATGAGTTCAAATGCATCACAGTTGTCACAATTGTAATCAATCAAGCATCAAGTGTATTATTCTATCAAGGGTGATCATGAATTCTCAAGAGAGAATTTCATCCCCTGAATTTCAGTTTCAATTTTAGCACTTTCTCCCCCTTTTGTCATCAAAGGGGCACCTGTAAAAAGATTTTGTTATAGAAAACAAAATATGCAAGATATAACCAAACAAAACAGAGTATCACAGGGTATCTCAGAGTGATACCAAGTTATAACAGTATCCAAATCAACAAAAAAGAAGTATCATATTGAGCCTACTTAAGCCAATATCCTAAATCGAACAGAAAATTAATCATTAGAGAGATGAAGATCAGATTCCTCAGCCCCATCCTCATTTGCATCTCCTAGATCCTCCTTGAGACTTTCTAACATCAAACTGACCCTGTCCTTGCATCTCATCCAAGCTCTTTCATTTTCATATGCAAGCTTGCGTGCAGCCTTATTAGATTGAACCATGAGTTCTGAGATATTTGTAAATTCTGTGAATTTCTTTGATGGACTCAGTTGTCTTGGAGGTCTCAGGTCTGCTCTCATACTCACGCTCCGAAGCCATGAATTTCTTGCTCTTGGTTCCTTTACCAGCTCCACCTCCTTTGACCACTGACACTTTATTCTCTACTGCCTCATTCAAAAGGTCAATTTTGAAAAATTCAAAGATACTGGTTAAGAACATACCACCGTATCTTACTTACCCCAGTTCCGCTTAATCCCTATTAAACTTCTTCTTCAGCCCATGATTGATTTATTGAACTCGGCTTTGACTTCCCCTTGCCCACTAGAGCTGTTCCTTCAGCGGAAGCACTTATCCATCCTCCCGTTGATTGATAAGGGGTTAGAGAATCTAATCACTCCCTAGAAATGCCATCCCCTCCTTTTGTTCAATCCCTCCCTCGATCCTTTGCTTCGTTGGTTTGGTTGCTTACTGATACCCTTCAAAGTAGTGTTCAAACCCCCCTTTTCTTTCGTCTGTCAATTGTTCCAGTCCCTTTACTAGGCAAAACTAAGGTTTATCAGTAATTACTTTGGTTTGGATAAAGTTTATCAACAGCTTTTGGAAGAAAAAAGAACATGATCCCCCTTATTGTAGTGCTCAATTTGCAGGGATTTGATTCTTTCAAGTAGAGCTTTTGAAAACCCTATCGATGCCCTTTCTAAAGCTATGGGCTCGATAAAGTCTTTGAATTATTTTTCAGATAGCACTTTTCGCCATCTGATTGGTGCTCTTAACCGATTCCCACATATGAAGGATCATAACATAACCAAAAGAGATAAGAGTAGATGTAATAAGTGCAAAAAGGATGAGAGAGTCAGAGTATGTTACTCTATTGTGAGAACCGCTTTGAGGAGTCAAAATGTGGGTGATTATCCTATGTAGTAGAGAGTTGATGGAGCCGAGTGCTTTATGGGTAGGAGTAGTGCCATGTAAACCAGAGAGATTTTCACAAATGTGCTGAAGAACAACATTATAGGTAACGCCGACTTGTGAGTCCCATTTTTCGGCCATGTAAGCTCTCAGCCCTTCTTCCTTGTAGCCCAAGGCCATCCCAATGGTGGCAGTGTCAAGAGTGATGTGAACTCTTTTCATATATGAATGGATAGTGCCATCAATTAAGCGCATATTGGAGTAGAACTCACAGACTAAACCTGGGTAGACTGGCTTCTGTATGTGAAGCAGAGGAGTCCATTAAAGCAGTTCAAAGAGAGGAGAGACATTTATTCCCTTGTTAGCGAGAGTGTCAAGGTTGACAAGATAGGTCAGACAGAGATGACGCTTTTTCACGACCTCTTTGTGGAATTCATAAGAAGTGCAAGAGTTGAATCTGGCAGGGTCATAGTGGGAGTATGTTTTGGCAAATTTATTCTTGAATTCTAAGGATTCCAGGTTTGCCGGTTCTATGGTGTTGTGTAGAATGAATCCTTTTGATTTCTGACCACTCTTCCCAGGTGTGGCTTTCTTCGGTGATGGTGGTGGAGAGTGGATGGGTGACATGTGAGATGATTCTTCTTCAACATTTGGCTCCTTGTTTTTGCCTCTGCTTGAGCTTTTATGGGCAATGACCTTCTTTCTCATGGTGGCCGTGCGTTTGGAGGGTGGTGAGGGAGAGGATGAAGATGTAGAATGGATATGGATATGAGTGTGGGTTTGTGGAGTGGGAGTCTTTTGAGAAAGGAGAATGCATTCACTTTTCCTAGGAGCAGTTTTCTTTTTCATGATGAAGAGAAGAAATGGGGGTGGAAGAAGAAGAAGAGATGGCCGAAGAGTGTGGTAAGTGGAGGGAGGTTGGAGGTGCATTAAATGTTGATTGGAAAGAGATAATGCTGGGAAGTTAATGACCATCATGGCGCGGTTATTAACCAAGGTGGTTTCTAAAATTTGAAAAGGTGATTTTCTTGAATCAAGGGATTAGTTGAAAAAGAAAGACTTGATTTGACACCATGCTTCTTCCAACAAGATTTGATGAGACATAGAGATTTTGACTTTTCAAAAAAAATGAGAAACTAACATAACGGTCAGAGTGGGGTCAACGGAATTTAGTGGGGCCCATGAGAATTAATTTTTGGCATTGTCTCCCCCTTGATCACAGCCCTTCCATCATGCCTTTATTTTTATCTCGTCCATTCCTACGAGATAAAACTGAATAGAATCAGGATTTCACAAATTTTCAACAGAACTTAAATCAATCATGCCCAAGCTTTTTCTTAATGAACAGAATCTGTCTTCACAGAGGGGTTTTGTAAAAATATCAGCAAGTTGGTCCTCAGATTT